>NW_028270160.1:41585875-41908906 GCF_037043375.1 Chiloscyllium plagiosum
CTGGGATGAAAGTGCAACATTCTTTTCCGATTAACGCACAGGTTCCCCCTTTCTCGACTAAGATATAGTCTAAAGCCATTCGATTTTGTAAAGCTGTTAGTCTTGTGGCAATCATTCCAGTGGTTAGGGCCGATACTTGGGACCCAGTTTCTCTAAACGAGTCGGTGGTATCATTAACCAATTTCTCAAGGGCTGTCGCCAGTTTCTTTATTTCCCTCCCCGCTCTTGCAGTGCCGTAATTTGGGAATAATGTCCACCAGAAACGGTCCCATTCAGAGACCTCTCGGACTTTACAGCTTATTCCCTTTTCTGTTTTCAGGGAATTATATAGGCGAGGTAACAGCAGCCACTCCGGCCTTTCCGGCTTGGAGACAGTGTTTGAACACTCTCATAACATGTATAAGAGTCAGACGCTCCTACACATTTGACCACGTGAACGTATTTTTCTCTAGGCATATATGGATAAGCTTTCGAGCCACATATCCAATATGTTCCGTTTAATAATAGGGGAATGTTCGTGGCTGTAGCCCGGTTAGTGTAGACGCAAGATGAATTTCCTAATTGAAAGGGGACAGTATCATTCCGATTACAAAAGCAAGTGGCGTTTACTGTCCCTGTTGGCAGATGAACGTTAAGTCCATCATTAGCATCCAGAGTTTTTGGGGCAGGTCGAGGGAACCATCCCTCAAAGTTATATTTGTCCCTTTTGGATCTCCACTTTGTATTATTTGAGCTTTGGTCAAATTGCTGGGCATCATAAACTTCGCTTTGGGTAAGTGGTGTTACCGAAATGGGGATTCCTAATTCGCTATGGTGAGGGATTTCTGCACAGACCCAACAGTTGGCAAGCCCCTTTTGTTCAGCATAATATTGGCATAGGGAAGTAAAATGATTTTTCCCGTCTCCTTGAGCCGTCAGCATAATTATCATTACACTATACCAGTACCCACCCATCTCTTAACTCTGTCTGTCTTCCTGCCTATCTTTTCCCTTTTTGTAGTCGTCCGGGAGAGGGGAGTCCACGCAACCCTTACAATTAGTAGCAGCGAAATTTTTTAATCAATAGCAGCAAATATTTAAAGTCTTTTATTTCAGTTCAGTTTTTCTACTCAGCTTGATTTTCAGAGGGTTGGCTGTAGGATGAGCTTGCCACTCTGCCGAAGTGGGAGGAGCGTCCACGGGGTCTTTGACACGAGTGTGATGGCTCCACCCTTTTTCTGCAGTTCAGATGGCTGTTTCAGTTATCAGGAGAGTTAAGAGTGGTCCCTCCCAGTTCAGGTTTAGTTTGGTATCCTTCCAGGTCTTTTTCAGGACCCAATCACCTGGTTGTATCTGATGTACCGCAAACTCAGGTGGCAGTGTTTGTACCAGAAGGCCTTTATTCCTAAGAACAGATAATGAAGAGCCAAGTGCCACAATATAGTTTTTCAAAAACTTGTCGTTAAACTCGGCCGTGGGTACCTCTCCCTTCCCTCCCAGGAATGGCAGCCCAAGCATCATTTCATAAGGAGAAAGTCCGATATCTCGCCTTGGGGCCGTTCGAATGCGTAATAGTGCAATAGGTAAGCATTTAGTCCATGGTAATCGAGTCTCTAGGACTAACTTTGATAATTGCTATTTTAAGGTTTGATTCATTCTTTCCACCCATCCAGAGGAGGGATGGTGCCAAGGAGTGTGGAATTCCCACGAAATTTCTAACCCTGTTATTACTCCTGGTAAGATCTTAATAATTAGGTGGGTACCTTGGTCTGAATCTATAGTTTTCACTATTCCATATCGTGGGATGATATGTTCAAGAAGCACTTTCACTATTCCTTTTGAGGTAGCTGAAGACACTGAAAAAGCTTCTACCCACCCGGGTTAAGTGGTCTACTATGACTAATAAGTACTTTTGTTTCCCTACCGGGGGTAATTCTGTATAGTCAATCAGTATGCTCTGAAAAGGTCTCACCCCAGGATTCCTTCCACCTTTTTGCCCTCCTCTTGTTACATTTTTATTAATCTTTTGGCAAATCGGGCATCCTGAGCATATCTGCTTGGCTAAAGTGCATATCCCTTTACATCCGTACTTTCTTAACACAATGTCACACATAGCTTGAGAGCCCCAATGACTGCCCTGGTGCAGGGTGTTTAGAATGTTTCTCCTGACTGGTTTACTCAACATTTCCCTCCCATCCGGGAGAATCCATCTCGCCCCACTTGTTTTAGTGACCCCTATCTCCTGGAATTCTTTTTCCTCTTCCTCTGTGTACATGGGGTTCACGGAAGGAGACTCCACTAGAGGTGTGAGAACCTGTATTTTTGTTACTGTAAGGTTCATAGCTGCCTCTTTGGCTGCTTCGTCTGCTAGCCTATTTCCTTTTGCTTCTAGAGTGTTCCCCTTTTGGTGCCCCAGTACATGAACTATTGCTATTTCTTGCGGTAATTCCAAACTTTTCAACACTTGTCCTATTAACTCTTCGTGTACTAATTCCTTTCCCCGGCTATTAATTAGTCCACGTTCTTGCCATATCTTTCCAAAAGTATGAACCACTCCATAGGCATACTTAGAGTCAGTGTAAATTGTCCCATCCTGATTTTCTAGTAGTTTTAGGGCTTGGTTCAATGCATACGACTCACAAGTTTGGGCTGACCATGTATTAGGCAATCGGTCCGCCTCAACTGTTTGATTTTTGTTACCGTCTACTACTGCGTACCCATTGTGTCTTCTTCCTTGTACCACTCTTGATGACCCATCTATAAACCGTCTGTCCCCATCATGCAAGGCAGTATCTTTTAGATCTGGTCTAACCTTAGTCTGATACTCAATGATATCTAAGCAGTCGTGTTCTAATTCTCGTTTATCCAGGGGCTCTCCCTTCCATAGAAAGGTAGCTGGGTTTAGACAGGTGTCTGTTGCTAATGCGAGGTCATCTCTCTCCATCAGGATGGCCTCATATTTCAAGATTCGTGAGTCTGTCAACCATCTCCCTGCCCTTTGGTTTAGTACTGTTCTGACTTGATGGAGGTACTAACGATTAGCGCCCCTCCAAAAGTAAGCTCTCCTCTACTAGTATGGCAGTGGCTGCCACTGTCTGTATACACTCAGGCCATCCTCTCGAGACAGGATCCAAGATCTTGGACAGGAAAACTATGGGTTGCCTCCTTCCCCCTCCTTTCTGTGTTAATACTCCCAAGGCTGTTCCATCAGTTACTGTCACAAAAAGGTGAAATGGTTTTTCAAGGGAAGGAAGAGCCAACACTGGAGCTTGTATTAAGCTACACTTTAACTCATGTAACCCTTCTTTTTCCTCTTCTGTCCAGTGCAGTCTTTCATGTTCAGATTCAATTTATGATATAATCCTTTTGTTTTCTGGGCGTATGCTTCTATCCATAATCTACAATGGCCCGCTAGCCCCAAGAATTTTTGTAATTCTCGCATGGTGGTCGGGAGGGGTAGTTCTACTATTCCTTTAATTCTCTTGGGGTTAATTCGACTAATATCCTCACTAATAAGGTGCCCTAAATATTTCACTTCTCTCTCCACATATCGCAATTTATTCCTAGATACTCTTAAACCCTGTTGTCCTAGGAAGTTTAACAGTCTATTGGTGGCCATGCTCACGTCATCTCTCTTCCGTCCTGACACAAGCAGGTCGTCCACATATTGTAACAGTGACGTCCCTTTAGGCATCTTAATTTTTTCCAGGACCTGTTCCAGTACTTGCCCGAATAGGTTAGGTGATTCTGTGAACCCCTGGGGAAGTACCGTCCATCGGAATTGTTGCTTCCTACCAGTGTATGGGTCTTCCCATTCAAAGGCAAACATCTCACGGCTCTCTGGAGCCAGAGGGCAGGCCCAGAATGCATCCTTTAGATCTATTAAACTAAACCGGTGTCTTGCCTAACAAGGTATAAGGATTTGGGACTACTGGGTGTCGTGTTCGGACCAATTGGTTCAATGCTCTGAGGTCCTGCACTAATCAATAGGTTCTGCTTGGTTTGCGGACTGTATTGGGTTTTAAAGGGTGACATACAGGGTTCCAACAATCCGGTTTTTAACAAAGAATCTATAACTGGTTGTTGACCTTTACGACCCTCCAGTGATATGGGCTATTGTCTAATCCGAACTGTCTTATTCTCCTGAATCAACGTAATTACCATCGGAGTAATAATTAGATGCCCTGTATTACCCAGTCTTGCCCATACATCAGGGCTGATTTGCTCTTCGTCACCAGGTGTTAACATGGCCATCTTTACGGTCACTGCACTATTTTCCACCCCAATTCTTAAGCCTAACAAGATGATCAAATCCCTTTCTAATAGATTACTTCCTATATCGGGAATATACAATAACTGTCCTGTTACTTCTTTGTTATTTACTCTAATTAGCGTTGGCTCAAAGATGGGCACTAGGAATTCTTCGCCTTTTACCCCAGAAACCTTGAGAGTTTTATTAATCAATTTAACACTGGTAGGTCTAAAACTTAGAGATGAACGTGCCGCTCCTATGTCTACTAAAAATACTGCCTCCTCCCCTTCAGGTCCCACCTTTAGATTTATCAAGGGTTCCCAGTGGGTTTCAGGAAGAAGGAACCCCTGACTCTCCTATTCCTCATCAAATGTCATCAGGGAAACAGTTTCCCTTTCCTATGTTAATCCAGGGCAATTTCGTCTAAAATGCCCCACTTTTCCACAATGGTAACATCCTGCCTGTTGCCTCCTTCGCTGGACATCCGATCTTTGTCTTTCGTATCCTTCTCTATCCTTATCTTTTCTATTATCTCCCGATCCTAATCTCTTCTTTGTTATTTCATCTACTGCCGCCACCATCATTTTAGCTTTCTGCTTCTGCTTCTCGCCCTCTCTCTTCACATACACTTTCTGTGCCTCACATAATAACTCTTCCATCTGTTTTTCACTCCATCCATCTATTTTCTGCAATTTCCTTTGTATGTCCGGCCATGATTTAGTCACAAACTGGACCTTCAAGAGTCCTTGCGCCACCGGGTCATCAGGATTCATTCCCGAATATTTCCTTGTGGCCTCTTTGAGCCTTTGAAGAAATGCTGAAGGAGTTTCATCCTTCTCTTGCCTTACCTCAAAGGCTTTCACAAAGTTCTGTGATTTTGGTGCTGTCTCCTTAATTCTCAATATTACCATTTCCCTTAAATCCTTCATTAATTCTCTATGTCGCCTATAGTTGTTATCCCAACATGGGTTCATGTTGGGAAACTTGTCCTCTGCAGGAGCTTCTTCATCATCAACTGGGTGCCTCTTTTCCCACTCTTGTAGGGCAGCCCGCCTAATCATACTTCTCTCTTCTGAGAATAACGTCCCCAATATTGCCATCATTTCCTCCCAGGTATACAAATTTGGCCCCAAAGACTGATCTAACTGCTCCGCCAATCCCGCTGGATCCTCAATTAGATTTTTCATTTCCTTTTTAAAGGTTCTGACCTCCCCACTGGTCAGTGGCGCATTAACATACCCAATGTCGTGGTTTCCAATGGGGACCTCTCTGAAAGGATATACTGGTATTGCCCCGCCTTGTTCCTTTCTTTTCTCTTTGCTATTGATCTAGTCTCAATCGGACTCACAATGGAGTCATCTTCAGAGCCTTTTTTAGATGTCGTTTCTAGTGGGGTTGCAGAGGACAGCGGAGACGACGGTTGACTTGACGGTCGACTGTCGTCGGCGGTGGGGGGGGGGGGGGGGGCGATGACTGATCGTTATTTCTTTTGTAATAAGGAGGAGGCAAATTTATCAAAGGGTCCCAACGGGGAGTTTCAAATTCGTCAACCTTTTCATCCCTTTCTTTCCTTTTTAAGACAAGTATATTTTGGCTTCCTATCCAACAGGCTGCATAATCAACCTCTTGTTGGCTTTGTTTCTCTTTGCTATTAACATATATACTTAGGTCTTGGCACAGCCAATCTTCATCAGACACATATTTTGGCCAAAAGATATCAGGTTTCTTAATACCTTCTTGAGTCCAGATTAAACAACAATACTTTATCATTATAGCTTCATCTTTCCCCCACGTTCAGGAACTGTGTTCCCAATTTCCTAACATCTTCCCCAGGGGACTGTTAGATGGAATTTCTTTAAGTTTAACATTATCTGTAGATCGATCTTTATAGTGACAACTTCCCTTACCTCCCATTTTTATGAAATTAATTGATCTTTTCAAGGTCCGGTGTCACCTTCTTCCACACCCACTTCAGGGTCCTGACCTTCGGGTGGGGGACTTCCCTCTTAACAACCGGTCTAAGGCTGGCTGCTAGAATCAGGTTGACACCTTTTCCTGTCCGATCAATTTGGCCAATTATATGTTAATTTTAGACATTGCCAATTCTCCGGAAGTCTCATACATCCCCGACCACTTAAGGTCGTCCCCACCACTTAAGGTCATCCTGACCACCAAAGCAATACTTAAAGGTCCTTTTCTTACCTTGGTCTGTGCACAGAGTTACCTGGTCATGCCGGCTCCAAACCTGCGCGGCAATTCCTGCAGCTCTTACTGGTCACTGCAAAACCCCACAGAACTTACTGGTCTCTGCAAACTCTGGTTGCCCAGATACGCCTTTTCCAGACCTTAAGACCTTTTTAAGACCCGGGTCTTGTGCACAAGAGTTGCCCGACCAAACCAGCCGCACCTTCCCGTTTTGTTTCCAGGGTCTCTCTGTCCAGATCACGCTTGCCCAAAGCCGCCGCAGCAACAAGTGGAAACCAGAGATCGCCGAAATCGGCGAGGTGCACCTTCTCTGTCTTTCCAAGAATGCCGAGCGACCGGAGCTTGGGATCCCGGACGAGCCCCCAAACAAACTTAACAAAATTAACTGAGACCACCAAAGTCTGGAAACAAGACAATTTATTTTATGATCTTGCAAGAAAGGGCATCAGATGCTTGCTGAAGCAAATGAGCAATGAACATTGGTACACGTACACATTTATACCTTTGAGCTGCGTGAGGTCACCTCTCCTGACTCCCATGTTACCCAATCACCCTAGTTCTATACCTAACTTGTGACCTGGCGGCCTAACTTGTGACCTGGCGGCCTCTACGTGACTTCTCCTTTTCTTGGGCCGTTATTTGCAATCCATACTAGCACCTGCTGTGCTAGGGGTTTTCCATTGTCTTGTTTTTGTGGACGCTTGCCTTTTTTTAAGAAGTCTGCTAGTTTTACCATGTCTGGTAGCTGCCTTCTGTCAGCACTTTTTGCTTAAAGCTTATCATCATTATCTTTTTGCTATATCTACAAAAACAACACTCTTCCCTATTTCTCACACTTTTTAAGACAGGTGGGGGCAGAAACTGCATAAATATCTGGAGCCAGGATGTGCAAATGGTTCTTTGAGGACTGCTCAAACTGATTTTATTACGTTTTATTTATTACTTTTGAGCAAATCTGTTCAGGGTTTTAAAGGGCCAAGCTTTGTTTCCTTTGTTTTCTTGTTACTTTAAAGAACTGAAGAGCAAACATCACTTCAATGCCTTGTTGCCCTGAACAGCTAATCAGCATCAACTGCTAGAACCACTGCACACTTGTAATTGGTGCTTCTTTGTCACCACTGAGATAATGCAGATTTCAAGCTCATTATTCATGTAATCACAGCCATCACAGCTGTGTTTATTCTGAAACTGCATTGTTACCATTGCTGTTTATGCCCATTATAGTGCAGGCTAGAATGGGATACAATTCATTTAAAAAGTCAGAAGGAGAAAATGCTGTCCTGAAAGAAGCTATTTCTTACACTGGGAACAAAAGGGAAATGCAGGACAATCCCACCATAAAAGAGGAAGTTTCCTAATGAACGTGGGAGGATGTGCACATCAGCTGGCAAAATGAGTCTGAGAATTTTTCAGCAACTTTGCTTAAAGTCACATGCAGTTTTACCTGAAGGGTAAGTGTAGCGGACACTTTTGATTTGAGACTCAAGTCAAATAGTGTTTGAGAATGTTTAACATTCCTACATTGGAAGCCATGCCATTGGGATTAAGTGACGAGAAGCTACATGTGGCTCAGATGATACACGAACTGAGGAAGATGCTTTAAATCTGATGAACAGTTACCGATTTGTAGTGAGTGTTTAAATCCAGCATGATTTTGAGTCTTGCCAGTTTCCAGTTGGACCTTCAGATGGAGCTCTCTTGGTGACGTTGCCCACTATTTTTCGGGAGGAGGAGCTGAAGATGGGCGAATGTGAAAGATTATTTTCCACAAAGCAATCCGGCAGATAACTTATGTAGTTTGGCATTATGATAGGCTGGGAGAAGACCACCGTACTTCTCTGACTGAGTCTGGGCACATACAGAAATACAACGAACCTTTCACACTTTCAAAATGTAATCATGTTTGAATGTAGTAAACACAATTTTCACACAAGCTCACAAAGACAGCAATATGCTAATATCTAAATAACCCATTTTTCATGTCGTTGGTTGAGAAGTAAATATTGCCTAGGACATTGACGACAACAGGGAGAATTCTTCTGCTCTTTCTTAAAATAATGTTAGTTGAGACTTTTGTGGTTGAGTTGCTGGAGTGAGTCTTGAACTGATAGCTTTCTGATTCATTGAGATGTGAAGTCAACTATTAGTTCATGGCTGGAAGAAAGGAGATAGGGAAACCATCATAATGTAGCTTTGTGACTTATTACTGAACCACCAAACCAGAGGTCATAAACTGTAATCCCACCATTGCAAGTTGTGATATTGCATTTAATAAAGCTGGCAAGCAGTAGGCTGGCCCACATAAAGATGAAAGCTTCCTTTCCCTAATTGTTCTGGCCTTATATTATGGGACAGAAGTGAGAAATGTGGCTGACTCATAAATGTCCTGAGAGTAACTAGGATTGGACAGTGAAGAATATGACAATGTTCCTTTTTTGAAAATAAACAAATTATGGAACAGAATATTGCAGTAACAGTAGGCAAGTTTTAACCTGGGGGAGGGGTTCTAGCTTCTGAACTGAAAACTGGTAGCACCATCTGGACGCTATTTCCATGAACTTCACAAAATAAAATGCCTAATTAGCAACTTGAACCTTGATGCTCAAGCTCCCAGTTTCCGCGGGGCCACTGTACCATCTAGTGAGCAGTGGATATTCCACCCAATCTGAAGCTGGAAGCTCTTCAGTACCTGACAGTGCCAATGGGAATGTTAGCCACTGCCACTACTTCAGTCAGCCCAGGCATAAAAGTCTCAGGACTAAAGTAAGTGGAAACAATCCAGCTCTGTCAGTCTACAAGAAAACCGCAAATTGAAACATATTTTAATTCTCTGAGCTTCCTATGAATCGTGATGCAGATCCTGGCAGCTTTGGCTGCATGGGAAAGCTACAATTGCTGTCCTGGCCAGGCGTAGATTATATGCAGTAAGAGCTCAATCTCCACATTCAGAAAATGACCCTGATGCTGTCAGGCAAGCGTGCTTACTGCTATGCTTTAAAAATGTCTGTAAATAGATTGAGTCAGGAAGTGGGTAGTTCTCCCTGCATTTTAAACATTGTTTAAATCTCCATGGGTGAACCGTAAACCAGAATAATCAAATTTTACTGGACAACCCCAAAATTGAGAAAACATCAACAAGATTTCACATTGTAACTTTTACTTTAACATGAATTAGATCCAATATGAATTAAACATGAATTAATGATGCTTGAAATAAAAAGGTAAATATCACTTCAAATAGTTAATCACTGCAACAAAGATATATCGTAGATCATCACAAGCAGCAGCACCCCTCTCCACAAACATGTGACTTTAAAGAGCTACAGAGTTTCACAAAGGCAATTCTTTATTTGCACAGAGTAAGTCAGGAGATCTACCCAAGTCTATCAGCATTTACCTCAAAATTTCATGTGTACAATTATCATCAGCAGGGCACATTTCCATGAACACTCACTCCCTCAGGTTATAAGAGTCCTAATGGAATAGCTTCCCAGAGTTTGTTTTCAAGTGACCAAATAATAACAGCCTGGTTATCCCGGAGCAATTTTTTTTATTATCCAAGGAAGTTGTACAGTAATTGATCCTTTATAATTGTTGTGAAGTTATAAAGTCATTTTTAAACATTCTGCAAATCTTTTCAAGAAATTGTAAATTGTCCTTATTTTCTTGCTTCCAGGTCAAAGGTTAGCACACCATTGGAACATTTTCCTCATTGATTATCAGATTTTATACTATGATGGCCTGGTCAAATAATTTCTCACAAAACTCTTGCTCTGTGAACTGATCAAGGACACATTTCCCTTTAATAATTTATGTTTCAGTAATTATACTCAATGGGTCAGGTCAGTAATTTGGTTGTGTAATGACTAAGTGAGCATGATAGAATTAACACTCAGGCTGCTCAGGTTTCAGCCATGTGTAGATTATTCCTGTTCTCACCTTTGATGAATTAGCTTGACCACAACATATACATATGTGTACTGCTATTTTGCTTCATGCTTTCAATCAAGAAGGTATCATTCTGTGAATGAGGGTCCCACACCAGTAATGGAGTGTTATCTAAGGGCACATAGTGGTTGGATTTGAGCAGGCTCACTGCAGATACAGAGTGGAGTGGAGGAATCTGCCACTGCCCCATTGTCTAACCTTTAGTTTCTCTCCCTCTTGCCCGGTCAGGGCACTATGAGTCACTAATTCTCTTGTCCATATAAGTGCTTGTGGATAGACAGGATTTGCTTTTCCCATCACCAGAACAATGTGGAATCATACAGATGTACAGCATGGAAACAGATTCTATGGTCCAATTCATCTATGCCGACCACATATCCTAACCTAATCTAGTCCCATTTTCCATATTCCTCCAAACCCTTCCTATTCATATACCCATCCAGATGTCTTTTAAATGCTGTAATTGTACCAGCCTCCACCACTTCGTCTGGCAACTGAATCCGTACACACACACCATCATCTGTGTGAAAATGTTGCCCCATTGGACCCTTTTATATCTTTCCCCACTCACCCTAAACCTATGCCCTCTAGTTCTGGACTCGTCCACCCTAGAGAAATGACCTTGTCTATTTATCCTACCCATGCCCCTCATAATTTTATAAACCTCTATGAGGTTATTCCTCAGTCTCTGACGCTCCAGGGAAAACAGCCCAAGCCTATTCAGCCTTTCCCTATTGCTCAAATCCTCCAACACTGGCAACATCCTTGTAAATCTTTTCTGAGCACTTTCAAGTTTCACAACATCCTTCCAATAGGAAGGAGACCAGAATTGCACGCTATATTGCAAAGATGGCCGAACCAATGTCCTGTACAGCCGCAACATGACCTCCCAACCCCTGTATTCAATACTCTGACCAATAAAGCAAAGCATACCAAATGACTTCTTCACTATCCAATCTACCTGCGACTTTACTTTCAAGGAACTATGAATCTGCACTCTACAGTCTCTTTGTTCAGCAACACTCCTCAGGACCTTACCATTAAGTGCATAGGTCCTGCTCTGATTTGCTTTTCCAAAATACAGCACCTTAACATTTGTCTAAATTAAACTCCTTCTGCCAATCCTCAGCCCATTGGTCCATTTGATCAAAATCCTGTCATACTCTGATGTAATCTTCTTTGCTGTCCACTACACCTCCAATTTTGGTGTCATCTGCAAACTTACTAACTATACCTGCAATGTTTACATCCAAATTATTTATATAAATGATGAAAAGCAGTAGATCCAGCACCAATCCTTGTGGCCCACCACTGGTCTCAGGCCTCCAGTCTGAAAAACAACCCTTCACCACCACCCTCTGTCTTCTACCTTTGAGCCAGTACTGTATTCAACTGGCTAGTTCTCCCTGTATTCCATGAGATCTAACCTTGCTAACTAGTTTCCCATGAGGAACCTTGTCAAACTCCTTACTGAAGTCCATATAGATCACGTCTACCACTCTGCTGTCATCAATCCTCTTTGTTACTTCTTCAAAAACTCAATCAAGTTTGTGAGACATGATTTCCCATGCACAATGCCATGCTGACGATCCCTAATCAGTCCTTACCTTTCCAAATACATGTAAATCCTGTCCCTCATGATTCCCTCCAACAACTTGCCCACTACTGATGTCAGGCTCACTAGTTTATAGTACCCTGGCCTTTCATTACCACCCTTCTTACATTGTGACACCACATTAGCCAACCTCCAATCTTATGGCACTGCACCTGTGACTATCGATGGTACAAATATCTCAGTAATGGACCCAGCAATCACTTCCTTAACTTCCCACAGAGTTCTAGGGTACACCTGATCAGGTTGTGGGGATTTATCCACTTTTATGCATTTCAAGACAGCTAGCACCACCTCCTCTGTTATATGGACGTTTTTCAAGATATCACCATCTATGTCCCCACATTCTGCACCTTCCTTCTCCACAGTAAACACTGATCCAAAATGCTTGTTAGTTTCTCCCCCATCTCCTGCAGCTCCAAAGATAGGCTGCTTTGCTGATCTTTGAGGGGCCCTATTCTCTCCCTGGTTACCCTTTTGTCCTTAATGTATTTATAAAATCCATTTGGAATCTCCTGAACCCTATCTGCCAAAGCTATCTCATGTCCCCTTTTTGTCCTCCTGATTTCCCTTTTGCTTATGCTCCTACTGCCTTTATACACTTCTCAGGATTCATTCAATACTGCCTTTATACACTTCTCAGGATTCATTCAATCTCTCCTGTCTGCATCTGACATATGCTTCCCTCTTTTTCTTAACCAAAACCTCAATTTCCCTAGTCATCCAGCTTTCCCTACACCAAACAGGAATATACTGTCTCTGCACTCTCATTATCTCATTTTTGAAGGCTTCCCATTTTCCAGCCGTCTCTTTACCTGTGAACATCTGCCCCCAGTCAGGTTTTGAAAAATCTTAGGGGAAAGTGAGGACTTCAGATGCTGGAGATCAGAGTCGAGACTGTGGTGCTGGAAAAGCACAGCAGGTCAAGCACACTTAACAAATTCCTCTCCATTTACGAAAAAACCCTCAACACTATGGCAGACCCAGGCTATGTTTGGAAAGTTAAAATCTCCAACCATAACCATGCTATTATTCTTACACATAACTGAGATCGCCTTACAAATTTGTTTCTCCATTTCCCGCTGACTATTGGGGTGTTTATTGTACAATCCCAATAAAGTGATCTTCCCTTTCTTATTTCTCAGTTCCACCCAAATAACCTCCCTCATTGTATTCCCAGGAATATCCTCCCTAAGTACAACAGTAATGTTGTCCCTTATCAAAAACACCACTCCCCATCCTGTCTGCCCCCCCCCCCTATCCTTTTTAATAGCATTTGTATCGTGGAACATTAAGCTGCCAGTTCGAATTTGTGAAACCTTCATGTACAAATTGAGCTGTATTCAGCTGTTTGAAAGTAAGTTATTTGCTGTGGTTTGGTTTTGGTTTTGGTTTGGTTTGGTTTACATCTCCTATGTAAATATGTGCCTTGTTAATTTTATTCTCTAAATAGCTTGTAATCTATCTGTTCAGAGATGTCATTACGCACCTCTGAAGCAGGTGGGCCTTTCTGACTGACATGTAGGGATATACCTGCTACAGGAGCCTCCATTTTAGACATTTTCTAACTAATCAGCTCAGAGGTTGTGTCACACTGGAACAGGTCGGACTTAAACCTGGGCCGCCTGAGATAGAGATGCTACTACTGCCACAGAAGAGCCCTCCAATTCTCTTCTGTGTTGTACTTTCCTCATTTACAACAAAATCACTCTTTTTAAAGACCTCCATGTTATTGCACTAATAATCCAGTTTGTTTGCCAACTACAGAGATGCCAGTGAGTACGAGTCAGGCTGAGGTGGTCTCTGATTGCCCTGTTCCTTATGGAGCCATGCCCAACCTACAGTCTAATTCTCCTCTTGATTGTAAAGCTGAGATCAGGATCATGCGGGCTGCTGATGAACTGCTGTTCCTTTTGTCGTTGTTGAAAGCTTGGCAACTGTGCTACTGAACTAGTTTTATGAATAGTTATTATCCTCACTCTTATTGAAGGAAAAGAAAAATTATTTCTGTGCAGGAGTACATGAAGCTGCATTCAATGAAGTGTAGCAATTTTTTTTGCTGGTTTTATTCTATTGTTTTTATGCATCTGTGTTTGTGTTACAGCTGAGGCCAGGTCATGACCTTTTTTTCATAAATTTGAAAGCAGCCCACAGATCAGTGTTTGCTTCTCGCTGTCATTTTGTTCTTTTAACATGTAGCACTGCCCTTTCCCCTGTGCTGTCCAGGCAGATGTTCTTACTTGTTGATTGATTTATTTGGCATAAGGAGGAACCTCTCCGAGGGGAGGTTGACAGGGGAATATCCAACAGCTTCTGTGAATTTGAAGTGGGAAGGAAAGAAACAACCTTTACAAATCCTACGGTAGGAGGTAATAGTGGCTCCCAGAGGACAGTATGTAAATTCATCCTCAACCTGATGCCTTGGAAAGAGTTTGCAATATCATGAACTTTTTTTTAATGGCAAAGCTCAATGTTCATCTAAAAAGGTGCTAAACATGGAGCACATAAACAAAGAAAGGCTGACTGAAATGCACTGCCAAAAGTTTTATTCGTGCTATTGGAACAGCATTAGTGGGTCATTCAGTGGTTAGCACTGCTGCCTCACAGCGCCAGGCACCTGAGTACAATTCCATTTTTGACTGTCTGTGTGGAGTATGCACATTCCCCTGCCCCCCACCCCGCCCCATCCCATGTATGAGTTTCTTCCAAGTGTTCCAGTTTCCTCCCACTGTTCAAAAATGTGCAGGTGAGATGGATTGGCCATGCTAAATTGTCCCATTGTGTGCAAGGATGTGCAGGCTAGGTGGAGTAGCCATGGGGAATGAAGAGTTACAGGGATAGGGTCATGGAGTGGGTTTGGGTGGAATGTTGTTCAGAGGATCAGTGTGGACTCATTGGGCAGAATGGCCTACTTCTGCACATAGAATCTTTGATACTAAAGTAGCAATTTATTTCTCTTGACATGGAAATGTGCCAGGGGACTGGGATAGATTTGATAACTTTTTCAAATAACTGGCCTGTTACACATTTCTTAACTTCCCTCAAGCACTAATCTTCACATTATCCTCTGGACCACAATGCAGAAATAAAAAGCAACACAAATATGTATTGCAAGCCAAATTTATAAATTAAATCATACTATCACGGGTGGCACAGTGGCTCAGTGGTTAGCACCGCTGCCTCACAGCACCAGGAATCTGGATTCAATTCCATCCTCGGGCGATTGTCTGTTTGGAGTTTGCACATACTTCCTGTGTCTGCCTGGGCTTCCTCCCACAATCCAAAGATGTGCAGGTTCGGTGAATTGACCATGCTAAATTGCCCATAGTATTCAGAGATGTGTAGGTTAGGTGCATTAGTCAGCAGTAAATATGGAGTAATATGGTAGGAGAATAGGTCTGGGTGGGTTAGTATTCAGAGGGTCAGTGGAAACCTTTTGGGCCAAATGGCCTGTTTCCACACTGTAGGGCTTCTACTATTCTATGATTATATTGGCAGGAGCTGTCTCACATGCCCCATATGAGTTGCCAGAAGTCACTGCAGATAACATTGCGATATGGCTCCTAAATGACTGAAAGGCAACATGACTGAAAAAAAAGCTGCTGAAGCTTTCTCTTCAAGAAAACCAGTTCACATAGCACCTTTTTGGCAGACTTCACACCAAAGTGGTGGAACAATCGTGCTGACAGCTGTCAAGTTATGGATCAATGGCATTTGTGTAGAAACCATCAAGGACCAGAATGCAAATGTGTGGATATGGTTTGTGAAACTCATTTCTAAAATCATGGAATGTTGGATAATCCCAGGAGTCCAGTGTCATGCTGAAGTTGTTGTCCCCCTAATGACCAGAAAACTGACCAATGATGGGCTTCAGGGATAAGAAACTGCTCTGTTTGGCATTTTGCACTCATGGACTAGGACTAGGTTCCAGAATCAGCTGAAGACTGGATTTGCTTTTGCACATTTCTCATTGACATGAGATACAATCTGGTGTGAAGACCTACTGTAGGTCAATCAATCAATGCCACAAGTTTCTTAGGCTTATTAAAGGCCAGCAACCAACTGTAATCTCCTCATTTATCTCAGTGAAGAATGGATACTCAGCAATTCACCGCAAGAGTGGGTACCTACAGTGGCCTTTTGCAGCAAATCATGGAAAATTGTCTACACTGATTACTTTTTGCTATTGATACAACCTCCAGCGCTCAAGGAAGTGGATAGGATGTTTACCAGTAACCTGGATCTATTGCCATTTTGCTTCCAGGCCTGGTTCCTCCAAACTTGAGAAGACAGTTGTGTCTCAGCGTTTGTTAGGAATGATACTGCTGGGTAACAACTAAGGTAAATAACATTTCAGAACAGGATGGGATTCACCCAAAAAACTTGTGTGGCGCCACAGACTTGAGTCTCACCTCTCAGCCTCACTTCACCAACACTGGCTTAAAAAGTCCAAACAAAAGAGTGAATTTGGTCTGGAAACTTGCTGGAATGTCAAGTCTTCTGCTACAAATATTGGGACAACTTATGATCCTTCAGTCATTACGCAAAAATCGCCATAAGTTCTCCCATGAAATCAGTATTAGAGTTGTTTAAGTCCATTCCAAATGAATGGCTCCCAATGCTTCTTCGATTTGATGAAATAGGCCATCCTCCAGCTGAACAATTTTTATTCTGGATTGTTTTTTGTTCTTAACTAATAAATGAATTATCTAAAATTAGATATCATCATATTGGAACTGGGGAAAAAGGCTGTAGTGCTGGAAAAGCACAGCAGGTCAGGCAGGATCCAAGGAGAATCGACATTTTGGACATGAGTCCAGGAACTCCCCACCTACGTTCGTGACACCACCCATGCCCTTCACCTCCTCCAAGATTTTTGTTTCCATGGCCTCCAACGTCTCACCTTCACCATGGATATCCAGTCCCTGCACACATCAATCCACCATGACGAAGGTCTCCAAGCCCTCTGTTTCTTCCTCTCACACCGTCCTAACCTGTACCCTTCCACCGATATCCTCATCCACCTGGCTGAACTGGTCCTTACCCTCAACAACCCTTCCTCCCAATCCTCCTACTTCCTCCTAGCTAAAGGGATAGCCATGGGCACCTGCATGGGACCCAGCTATGCTTGCCTGTTTGTCAGATATGGGGAACAGTCCATCTTCAACAGTTATACCGGCAGCAACCTCTCTCCCTCCCCCCCGCCCCTCACCTGTTCCTCCACTACGTCAATGACTGTATCGGCACCACCTCATGCTCCCACACAGAGGCTGAACAGCTCATCAACTTTACCAATACCTTCCAACCAGACCTCAAATTCACCTGGACCATCTCGGCAACCTCCCTCCCCTTCCTGGACTTCTCCATCACTATCTCTGGTGATAACTAACCACAGACTCCCACTGCTACCTAGACTGCACCTCCTCCCACCCTACCTCCGGTAAAAATGCCAGCCCTTATTCCCAATTCCTCTGCCTCCGCCACATCTGTTCCCAGGATGACCAATTCCACTTCAGAAAGACCCAGATAGCCTCCTTTTTCCATGATCACAACTTCCCTTCCCACGTGGTTGACCATGCCCTCCAGTGCATCTCTTCACGCACCACCACCCTTGAAACCCACCCCTCTCAACCCAACAAGGACAGAATCCCCAGTCCTCACCTTCCACCCATCAACCTCCAAATACAACGCATCATCCTCCGCCATTTCCGCCACCTTCAAACGGACCCCACCACCAGATATATATTTCCCTCCCCACCCCTGTCAGCATTCCAAAAAGATCATTCCCTCCGCGACTCCTTGTCAGGTCCACACACCCCATCAGCCCACACCCCACTCCTGGCACCTTTCCCTGCCTGCACAGGAAATGCAAAACCTGCGCCCATACCACTCCCCTCATCTCTGTCCAAGGCCTCAAGGGATCCTTCCACATCCATCAGAAATTTACTTGCACCTCTACCAATGTCATCTACTGCATCCATTGCACCCGGTGTGGTCTCCTCTATATCAGGGAGACAGGACGCCTTCTTGCGGATCGTTTCAGAGAACATCTCTGGGACACTCGCACCACAAGCCCCACCTCCCCGTGGCTGAACACTTCAACTCCCCCTCCCAACTACATCAAGGACATGCAGGTCCTGGGCCCCATCCACCGCCAAACAGAGCTTATGCCCAAAATGTTGATTTTCTTGCTCCTTGGATGCTGCCTGACCTGCTGTGCTTTTCTAGCACTACACTCTTGACTCTGATCTCCAGCATCTGCACTCTTCACTTTCTCCTAAAGATAAAACCTGTTTGACAGTCAGGAATTATTTAAACAATATAAGCAAGTAACTCTCACATTTTCCCAGTCTGTAATTCATTGTGATGCTCTTTTGATCTCAATGAGATGGAAAAGGTCACTCACAAAGGCTTGAAACACCTACTGAGAAAATGCTTAAAATTACACCAGTCACACATATACCTGGTACAAGGTAGAAATAATAGTTGTACACTAGCAACTTAAAAGAAAGTCACCTAATCACTAACTGAACATTTAGAACCCAGTACTGGGTTTCTATCTCCTGGAAGGGAATGGACGCTACCCAAATCTGATCAGGGCATGATTGAGCAGCCAACTGCTCCAGAAGTGGAAGGTGAGGGTGCTCTTGTGAAATTGTGATCTTGAGTCTCAGACTATTGATCATATCCTTTTGATTTGCTCATCGTTGGAAGAGATATCTCTTTGCTCCCACTCAACACTTCAAAAGACCATTGAATTGATAGTGAAACTAGACATCCCATTATAAACTTTTCCCACTGTAGAAAAGTAGCAGTAGTCAGGTGCTTTCTCAATGGCAGGAGGAGCATGGTTTGTTGTTATGTATCACCGGGAATATCCTGGGTGTGCAGCCATCCGCAACTTTAGGCTGAGTACAGATGTGGGAGCACCACTTAAGATGCCACTTAAGGTACTCAGTCCATGACAGCTCACAGTGCCGAAAAGACATTGTGCAGACAGCCCTGATGCAACTAGGAGATTACTCCACATTTAAGGTATCCTACAAAGTCTGATACTAACACTATCATTGATTATTACTCATTATGGGTGCAAGTAAATATTTCTTTGAAGCTTGCATCACACATAGACAGAGTGGTTAAAAACGTGTTTGGCACAATTGCCTTCATTGCGCAATCCTTGGGAAATCATGCTGAAGTTGTACAGGACATTGGTGATGCCTCTTCTGGAATACTGTGTCCAGTTCTGGTCGTCTCGTTATAGGAAGGATATTATTCAGCTGGAGAAAGTTCAGAAGAGATTCCACCAGGATGTTGCTGGATAATGGAAGGTTTGAGTTATAAAGAAAGGCTGGGTAGGCTGGGATTTTTTCACTGGAGCATAAGGGGTTGAGAGACGACTTGATAGAAGTTTATAAAATAGTATGAAGTATAGATAGAGCTAATGGTATTTGTCTTTTCCCGAGGATGGGGGATTTGAAGACGAGGGAGCACATTTTTCAGGGGAGTGGAGAAAGATTTTAAAAAGACATGTTGGGCAATTTTTTTACACAGAGGGTGGCTCGCATGTATAATGAAGTGGTGGATGTGGGTTCAATTTTAATATTTAAAAGGCATTTGGATAAGGAAATGAATTGGAAAGGTTTGGAGGGATGGGGCCAGGAGCAGGCAGGTGGCATTAGTTTAGTTTGGGATAATGTTCAGCATGGACTGGTTGGACCAAATGGTCTGTTTTCATGCTGGCTGTGTTCTTTTAAGTGCAGGTGCCATAAGATTTCATCTGCTGCAGAAGAATGTAGGTTTGCTTTCCAACAAGCCATTTCTTTCTTTTTCACTTGCAGCAGCATTTGTTCTTCTAAACTTATATTCATTCCTCCACCCCGTGGTCCTTTATACAACACACTACTTGATTTGCTCCAGGTTAATGTATCCATGTTAGTATTTGTAACAAAGAGTGAGTGATACAACACTTTGTGAGGTGCTGACCCCTTTTGGCATTGCTTCTTGTTAAATGCTAACAGAAGAATTTGAAGGGGAACATGCAATATAATGTTGCTTACACTCCTTCAAATATTGATTATATTGTACATTTATGGTAACATGTTTAAATGGATGCCTGGGAGAAGTGTGAACAGGGTGATGAGAAAGTACATGGAAAAGGTGAAAGTGCCCTGAACTTAAAGGAGGGGCCCCATTCTCCCACTATGGAGCCCATTGACATTGATTCCAATATACTACTTTTGAAGGAATCCAAAACTCTTTACATTAAAATCCCTTCCTATCATCAATGTCTATTTCTTGTAGGTTAATGTGCCATTTTGTTGTGCAAGCATAGAAGCAGTTTGGATGTGTGGAGAACGCATGTAATGAAATCATAGGCCATCATATGTACATGCACATGCAGTTTCAATTTATTTGACTTTTTTTCACAGAATTCCTTTGCAGATATCATTATTGGAAGAGTTACATAACTATTTAATAGGGTATTTTGAGGGAAGAATGAACTTTATGGTACTTTGCTAATGTATTTGCTATAAGAACATGAAGAATTGCTTTATTTACTAAATTTTCTAAATTTCTTTAGCATGTGTAACCAGGTTAAAAGCAGCAATGATGTGGAATGATCATTGTTCCCATGCTGGCTGACAGTCTGGCTTAGTTTAGTGGGTACTATGCTTCACCTGTAGCTGCAAACTCTATCATTATGCTTGTTTCCTGTTTGATCGCTAACTATACAAAATATTTTATATTGTTCTGTCTGTCATCTGCTTTATGCCATTGCCAAGAATCAGTGTTATTATTTTTAGCTCTCATTTGCTGTTTATTGCAGCAAAAGTAATCATTTGACCACTGGGTTAAAGTTTCAAATGTCACACAATATGTATCTCATGAATACCTATCTGTTCAGTCCAACTGCTTGTTGCATATTAGCTCTATCGAAATTACATACAATTGATTCAAGGTTTAACTTGAAGATTGCCACAAAAGTTTGATTTTGCTTCTCTGCAGTAAATTTCCAATATCCCTGTGTTGGGTGTCAAAATATGTAAATTAGCTTTCAAAACAATTAACCATCATAAGAGTATCAAAGGTTTGACTGAAATAACTTATGTGAAATGAAATAAAGTTTGATAAAGGTATGAGGAATTTGTGTAACATTTTTTGTTACGTTTTATATTGCATTGTGACATCTGGAAGACACTAGATACATTGTGGGCAAACCTGCTGCTTGAAGTGCTGAACGTTCAAATTGTCCACCTTGACTCAACTATTGTTTTTAATGCATTGCATCTTTTTTCCTTGTTGTTTTCACGTTTGATTCAGCAGCCATTTCAATGCCATGTCTCTCACAGCAGCATTTCTACTGCCACCCAGTTTACCCCCTCCAGCTACAGACAGTTTTAGCCATGTGCATCCCGATGTATCTTCCCATTAATGTGCTAGATTTGAAGGAGGAAGAGCAGTTTCTGCAGTGGGTTGGGAAACAGGTTGGCTGCAATGGTTAGCTGGCACCTTCCCTCAGGTAACATATGAATCATGTCAGAAAACACAACTATACCTCCTAGCGCACTGATTACCATTCAACAGGGAGTTACCACACACTGACCTTCCGAGGACATCCAGCCCTGCCTGTCCTGGTTAAATTCACCATCTCATTTAATGCTTATGCAACTGGCTTGTTTCAAGCTACCACTGTCAACATTTGCCAATTGAGTCAGGCATTCATACAGTCTTGTTTATCACCTTCACAGTTGAAAATAGCTAACAACATCCAGAATTAGAGGGCACAGGCTTATGGTGAGAGGGAAAAAATTTAAAAGGGGCTTAAGAGTCAATGTTTTCACACAGAGAGTGGTGCTTGTATAGAATGAGTTGCCAGGAGAAGTGGTAGAAGCTGGTACAATTACAGCATTTAAAAGAAATCTGGATGGGTATATGAATAGGAAGGGTTTAGAGGGATATGGGGCAGGTGCTGGCAAATGGGACTAGATTAGGTTAGGATTTCTGGTCAGCATGGATGAATTAGACCAAAGGGTCTGTTTCTGTGCTGTACATCTCTCTGACTCTAAATTGTGAGAAGTTAGGGATTCCAACATCGATGATACTCTGCAATTTTAAGAACCCAAAATTGAATATGGATGATAAGGTCCTCATCAAACTCTATCTGTCCCTTACAGGCAATAAGGAATCTGACCATGTCATCAGAATTCTCTTGAACTGATACCTTAAATTAGAATGAAGAGGATTCTATAAATTGGTGCCCAATAGCATCATCCAGCTTTGACAAGCAAAGTTACATGAAAGCTGAATTCTCTCAGCCTCAGATGTTGGTATTGAGCTACAACTCATTCTGTGTTTCTCTGGAAGTTTCCACAACTACTTTATACACATAAGCACCCATCTGCTGAATGGAGCAATTGTGAGGCAAAGGAAATTCTCCAAACAATCTCCAAAGTATATAAGCAAAGGGAAGGAAGTTAACTGTTGACAGAAAGTGTGTGAATGTGTTCTTTTCTCTTCCATACCATATCAAGAACTGTGAAACTGGTCAAAGGACTGCAGTAAAAACTTGTGCAGTTTGATTTGTAACTTGTGTAAGTTCCAAAGCCATGGGAATTCCAGTAGCTACCTATCCAAGCTTAATTTTTCATCCTCCTTTTCCTGGTCTTCACTGTGTACGGATCTGAAAGGGTTAATACTAAGGAGTGACATAAGCAACACCTACTGTGGTATTGTTACAGAAAGCAGTTGAAGGAAGCTCATGTGCAATTATGCACCTTTGGGAGCTCCTTGAAAGGAAAAGGATTCATCCTCCAGTAAAGAACACAAATGGGAACCATGACAACTGAAGGTCAGGCACAGATGCAGCTCAAAGATTCAATTAATTATCCAAAAATGTTATTCAAAAATAGATTCATCACATGTGAGGGCAAGAGAATAAACAATGTCATTTTATTAGTATGATACTTTAATTCCACAGATGCACCACAAAAGGAAAGAGGACATATGTTAACATGCTGTGTGAGTGTGCGCACAGTAGCAGATCACTATGGTGCCACAATAGAAAGCAGTCTGTTGCCCATAAATTCCATGAAGTCTGCTAACGAGAAGTCAAAGTTGAAGTGAACCTTTATCCTGTTGACACAGAACAAGGTTACCAATCTCTTTTTCACCTACTCCATAAGTGACCTTCATGCCAAACATTTGGAGGGTGTGCTCTTTGTAACACCTAAGGTGTTATAGGTTGAATGAATCATCAGTGTGGGTTCCCTGCTGATGGTTGCATGCAACTATCTCCCTTGCAGAAAATGAAGACAAACCTTTGAGCTTTGTAGCAGGTGGAACAATTATTAAGCATTACCAAGAGAAGGGGCTCATGCATGTCAACTACAGTTATCTGTTGCCTTTTTTAGGTTTATACTGCTACACGTTCAGATCCATTATTAAAACACTAGAAAGATGATACTTGAAATGTTTAGAATCAGTCTGTAAAACGTGAATTTGTAACTTGTGGAAACTACCAGACATATTTCTAAGAAAAGACCCATAAGGGAAAATATTTTGAGTTATCAGAGTGATGGAATAAGAACAGTGGATCACAGCATGTGCTGTGAATTAAGGAGCCTCTGTAACTTGTGGCTCTGGTCCATGAGCACAGATATAATTTATGTAAATGAATCCTCTGTCATTTATGATCCAGGGGAGCAAATATTATCTTATTAACATTTATGTGGAGTGATATAATGGATAAAGCAATAATATAATGATATAATGAATAAAACAGTTTGTAATGTAATGTAATGACTCTGATCCTAACAAAAGTAAAACTGTAACCAAGGGAATGGTAGTCCTGTCAGAGTTATGAGTAAAATTCTATATGAGTAAAATAAAAGTCAAAAATCTAGCGTATCTATCTCACCTCGAAGTGCCACACATGCATCTGATTTGCTAAAGGAATATTTGATCAAAGAAAACCTCAGATTACAACAGGATATGGACCAGATGGGCCAATGGGCTGAGAAGTGGCAGATGGAGTTTAATTCAGATAAATGCGAGGTGCTGCATTTTGGGAAAGCAGATCTTAGCAGGACCTATACACTTAATTGTAAAGTTCTTGGGAGTGCAGAGACCTTGGAGTGCAGATTCATAGCTCCTTGAAAGTGGTGTCACAGGTAGATAAGATAGTGAAGAAGGTGTTTGGTATGCTTTTCTTTATTGGTCAGAGTATTGAGTACAGGAGTTTGGAGGTCATGTTGCGGCTGTACAGCCCACTGTTGGAATATTGTGGGCAATTCTGGTCTCCTTCCTATCGGAAAGATGTTGTAAAACTTAAAAGGGTTCAGAAAAGATTTACAAGGATGTTGCTAGGGTTGGAGGATTTGAGCAATAGGGAGAGACTGACAGGCTGAGGCTGTTTTCCCTGGAGCGTCGGAGGCTGAGGGGTGACCTGATAGAGGTTTACAAAATTATCAGGGGCATGGATAGGGTAAATAGGCAAAGTCTTTTCCCTGGGGTTGGGGAGTCCAGAACTAGAGGGCATAGATTTAGGGTGAGAGGGGAAAGATACAAAAGAGACCTACGGGGTAACTTTTTCACACAGAGGGTGGTACATGTATGGAATGAGCTGCCAGAGGATGTGGTGGAGGCTGGTACAATTGCAACATTTAAAAGACATTTTGATAGGTATATGAATAGGAAGGGTCGGAGGGATATGGGCAGGATGTTGGCAGGTGGGACTAGATTGGGTTGGGATATCTGGTCGGCATGGAAGGGTTGGACTGAAGGGTCTGTTTCCATGCTGTACATCTCTATGACTCTATACTTTGCGCTTTCCTGCCTATCTAACATACTTTTATTTGGGACATCAGATTAAATCTGCAAACTGCATTTATACCTGTTGCTTAGATTGCGATGATTTCCATTTGTGTTTCCCATTGGACAATGAAAGCAGTACTGTACTTTGCTTTCAAGGAGCCCACATAGATGCATAAATGCACAGAAACTCCATTCGGTTATTTTATAGACTCTTGATAAATTAGCTTTATAATTGTCAGCTTCCTAAAATCTGTTAATCTCATTTGAAAAAGTAAGATTTGACACAGAAAAAAATGTCCATTCATATTTTCTGCCACAATTGTGCCAATTGCAGAAAATCTTTCCCTAATTTTGTCACATGGCAGATTAGAAAAGTTTTATTCAAAGCCATATAACATGAAGTTCATTGAATATTATTTTATGTCACAATTCAGTTTCTCCCTCTCTGGCGCTTACCACAATGATGGCTGGGTATTCGGGTACATTGCAAAACATTGTTTGAGAAAAAAAACAGCCCATTTTTCAGTAGGACCCCAAGAATGACTTTGCTATCAGATTAAGCAATGTATCCTTTTTATAGATACTGAAGCTAAATGTTCCCAATATACCAAAAAAAATCACAGTATTGTGCTTTTGTATGATTACATGAATTTTAAGCTTCATCCCACTCTAAAGGGTTATTCACGAAGACATGTAGTTAGATTCATGTCATGATATCAAAATGTAATATTCATCTATTAATCTTCCACAATACCGTGTAAACTACAGCAAATTGTTTTTCTTTCTCTTTAATGTTCAAATACATAATGTTGTTCTATCTATAGCTATGAGAACATTGTGGTTGTATCACATTAAGATCTTCCTCAATTCTATAAACCATGTTCCTCAAAAGCCAGGAAAGTAAATAAAATATGTTAAGGCAAGCTTTATTGAACAGTCGAGTTATGCAAGAATAAAACAATAAGAATGTAACAAGGTTTCCACTGAGCTTCTTAACTTCCTTGACACAGAATTTGAATGTTGCAACAACAAAGTGCAGGAAAGTTACAGGTGGAACAAAGTTTCCTTCAATGCCTTTTGATCTTATCTAATGAGTAATGACATTATATACAGTGATAACAATCACTGTATAATGGAGAAACCTCTCAGATATGAATTGATAATTGAAAGACAACGGATCAGTGTAGGACCAGGGAGAAAATTCACAGGCCCTGACAGTTGTCCTATATTTGAGCCCCTTGCCCTCCTTACTCTACCTCGACATTACCCCCCCTACCCTCTCTGTTCAACTATGTGTGCTTTTTGTACTGCTTTCAAGGTTCACCAATCAATTCATCAAACAAATACTTTAAATCCTCATAAAATGATAATATCGTCCAATATATCTCCAGCACAGGTGATTAGCGATATAATGGATGTTAATTTGTGTTCAACCTGAGGACAAAACTATTGAACAAACCAGAAAGTGCAAATTTTACTTGAACAGCATTGTACAACTTTGTTAATCTGACAGAAAAATATCTCATTAGCTTAGCACAGACAGCAAGACTGATTTTGGTGACAACCAACTTAATATGTTCAGCATATTGCACCATATAGACACAGTAACAATAAATTTAGGGAAAGATTCAATACCAGTACTGAAAGGTCACCATACTCCCAGAGAGCACAGGGGTGCTGTCTCATTAGAGAGAGACAACTGATTGTGGTTAAAGCTGAGGGTCACCACACCTCAGGAGAGGGGAGAGATTGAGACGAAGCGTCCTTCATGGTAACCTCAGCCAATGTGAGAATTGAACTCTGTTTACCTTACCTCTGCAACGCAAAACAGCCATTCAGCCGACCCCCCATCAGTATTTAGCAGATTAACTTCACAAGATCTAGAAGACTTTCTCCTGCCTCATGTATTATACACGTGGGTATGATTTGGGAGTAGATGGAAATGAAGATTTCAAAACACAAACAAATCAACCATGATCTTAACGAATGAATTCCAGAGCCGTTTGGAGGGGCCAAACAGTCTGTGTCTGCTGCTGTTTCATATGTTCATATGCAATTGACACTCAATCACCTATTTATCTACATCCTATGGCAACAGTAAACTGAAAGGCAACAAGTGTCAGTAAAACCAACTTTCTATAAAATCAGAACCTTCAAAGCTAGTTATTCAGCTCTGAATGTAGGCTGCTTAATGACGAGAACTCCTTTTGATGACAATTACTCAGGCAACTAGACCTCCCACCCCAACCCACAGTTTTTGGCACCATTTACAGCCCATTCTCCCAGGACCTTGGTCAATGTAGTTGCCTGTTGCTGGCTAGTTTAGGAAAAGATCTATTTTCCTAAATCAATAGATCAATTATTGATCTATTGATCAATTATCCTGTCATGAGTTAATATCAGAATTAACATTGTAACCAGGCCCTCCCGTTGTTGTTACCAGTCTCTGTTTATATTAACTGATTAACTGACCATCGACTCTGTATGCTGATTATTTTACTTGTTACAAATCAATAATAGTTGCTCTGCAAAAGGTAACTTGTAATTCTTTTCCTCACTATAATTGAACATGGGCTGTGTATACAGTACGTAGAGGGAATTTTAAAAGTGAAGCCTGGTTTGTAAAAGGAATACTTCCAGTATGTATATCATCAAGGCTATAAGGATTTTCACACACGTTGCTCAGATTTGGAAAATACACACGTGGAAAAATGCATCTGTGAGATTGAAAGTGAAAGATAACATTGCTGGGAGGGGAAAGGCACATTGATGTCAAGACTTTGTGTCAGGTGACATTGTAGTGTGTGTTCCCTGTTGACTGGGTATTCCAAGTGACATTGTCAAGCAATATCAGTTCAGGGTTTCAGTCAGTAAGGAACCTAAAAATAACTACACCTCCCCAAACACTACCAAACATTTCAATGAATCAAGAAAAAGTGTAAATAATGATTTCAGACTGCAACTGAGCTGAACACTAATCTATTAATATCTTTCATTCCTCCAGAAATAGCACTCAGAGTTAATTGGCATTTTGCATCATTGGCATTGCACTACACTGCCTCGTATGATTTCAATGGTAGAAAGCTGCAGTCACTTGGAAAATATTACTTCCAGTTATCATTCTGATTTCCTGTGGGTTGTACCAGAAAACTCGATGTTTACAGTCCCAGGTTTACTCTGTGGGGGAGAGCAGTAACTGAGCACTGCAGCCACTCTCACATTAGCAGAATAATTAATTGGCTCAGACAGAAAGAATTGACTTCAATTGACCTTTATTCACTGTTCTCCTTTGAAAGTGTACAAAAGACACAGCCACGTGGACACTAATGGTGTCACTGTGCTCTCCAGAGGTGGTCTGCTTCCCGCCGAAATAGCAACCTTATAAAAGCTTCAATAGGCCTCGTGACTGACCAAGCCAATCATAGTCATATTCTGTTAAGACATTGTACGGATAACATCTTTTCAAGAACAGGATTTTTTGTTAAACAAAAAAGAAAAAACGCACAAACTTTCAAGCTGTTATTTTAAATGGCAATGAAACATGATACAAAAGTAATTCACACAGCACTCAGTCAACTGTTGAAGACATTCTTACAATGACCTAATTTCTGCAGTCAGTATGCTCCCTCCTTTCTACTTTAAGATCTGTAAGGGCACCTAATTTTTTTTAAGTTAAGAAATATATACATCTTATGTGCATCATCCATGTGCTTTGAAGACAAACTGTTAAACTTCAGATTCTCATGGATAAACATCATTTCACAAATTTGATTTTACACTGAAACTGTATCGGATCTCTTCAATGGATGAGAAAGACTTTATGGCACATTTCCAAGATGAGCAGATGATTTCCTCCAGTGTTTTTCTTAACCAATGTCTGTCGATTAGCATCATTAAAATCGCTTAATTGATCATTTATGATAGAAGCAGAAATTGCTGAAGAAACTCAGCAGGTCTGGCAGCATCTACAGAGAGAAAACGGGGTTAACATTTCAAGTCCAATGACTGCTACCTTTTAAATGTTATGATTAATACATGATCATTTCAGGACAATGAATCCCAACAGCGTTTGCAGTTCTGAAAAATGGTCTCTGGACTGGAAACATTAACCCTGCTTTCTCTCTCACAGATGCTGCCAGACCTGCTGAGTTTCTCCAGCAATATCTGTTTTCCATCATTCACAGTTCTTGTTTTTTGTTTAATTGATTTTTTTTTTAGATATTTTAGGTTTTGGAGGTGATTTCCTTGAATTCCAGGAGCAGCAATTACTGTTTTATATACTGTTACACTGTTTTGGAACTTTGAGGAAAAATGTCAAAGGGAGAAAGACAGACAAAAGGCATGGTCAGTGAGGGAGAGAGAATCTGCACAGTTAGTGCCTTTGCTGTTTGAGTTCATATTTCTGGACATTGGAGTGTATCTAGGAAAAAAAATTAACAAACAGCAAAATTCACAGCTGACCTTGGAGGAACCTTTGTGAGAGAGCTCACAGCACTGAAACAGATAAGTGAAAAAGCATCTGGATGGGTATAGGAATAGGAAGGGTTTAGAGGGATGTTGGTCAAGTGCTCGCAAATAGGACTAAATTAGGTTATGATATCTGGTTGGCATGGACGGGTTGGACCCGAAGGGCCTGTTTCCGTGCTGTATGCCTTTAAGACTCTATGACTCTCTTTATCTCTTTCCTGTTTGTGTGAGATACACAAATTGGTTGCCGTGTATCCAAACTACTTTATTGATCTGATGCTCTTGACCCTCCTAAAAAGATGGTATCCAAATGCATATTGTTTTTCTTTTGGGGTTCAAAAGGAAATTCCAGTCAGTGATATTTACTGAAATTTAAACAAATGCTACATCCAAAATGACTGGCTTGAAATTGCAGTAATCATATTTTCAAGTCTTTGCTTTTCTTTCTTCCCATTATTTGATGATAAAAAGTTTTAACAATGTTCTACAGAGGGAATTATAGCTGGAGACTAAATTTAACATGTTTTTAAGCATCTCAAGAAAAGCTTGGACTGAGTTCAAGTTCTATCAGAATATTAAATAGGCTGTTACCTTTTAGATGTTATGATTAATACGTGATCAATTCAGTAGATTAAATTCCAACAGCTTTTCCAGCAGCATATCACTTATTTCCATTCATTTTGCTGGAATTTTTGACACTTGCTATTCCTCCCTGCCACTAACCTTGCTACTGGAAAGATTCATTGGAGGTTAATTAAATCCATCATCAAAACAACGAGAAGCCAATGAGGCATATAATCACTGAAATAGTAAATTAAATGATGCAATTGTTTTCCCTTCCATCATTCAACGGGAGGGCAGGGGCTGTATTATCAATGCAGCTGACTGTATTGTTTCACAACTGGCGGTGGGAGCTTCCAGCCCCCAGAGAATCTGGATGCATGTGGTCATAAACCAGATTTTAATTTGCACAAACAGAGGGGATTAAACTGTATCAGCTCCAGGGTCCTACAAGGCTTCATTATCTGGAAAGATGACACTGTTAAAGAATAAAAGAGAGGTTATTCCCAGCTGGAATTAACAGCACCGCCTATTTGAGATGTAAATTAATACAAACAGGGCAACTGAGTGGAACAGAAAAGCCGGGGCTTTGATCTAATTTGCCAAAGCACTGAGCATAATTAAAACATACGCGGAATGAATGTAGTTATCTTGCATTTTTAATAGGCCATAGCGTCATTAATGTAATTAATAATAACATGTTTAAAAGTAACTGCTGCTGTCAGTGTGAGCATGTGTCTGAATAGCAGAAACTGGCAGCTGTGGGTTTCAGCTGGCATGGTTTGACATAGAGAGATAGTGGTACCAGTAGCGCTCGTCACTGATCGGGGAGCCTGGCGCTAGATGCTGCCACACCTGCCATTCATCACACAGTCGACACTGATGATGATTGATGGGGGTTTGGAAGCTCCAAGCTTTTGCTTGCCAGGGACTGGCTGTGACTCTTGCACTGTCACCAGCTGTGCCTTGTTGCCAGGCTTTTCGGAGATGAGACTCATTTCTCTCAAGCTTTATCTTAATCAGCCTGTCATATTCTCAAAATTAATTAAGACATTGTGAAAGGAGTCACTGAGCCAGCTCTATTTTGAATGTTCATCAATATAAAAAAAGACAGGAAAGATATTTTAAGTATAAAACATGGTATCATGCATGTCAATGCTGGTTAGGATAGAACACTGCAAACATCACTTTCCTCTCTGCTGGGTCACAAGTACCAATTATAAAGAGTCAGTTTTTGTTTTTTTAAAATAAATCCTATTAGTCATTGAACCGAAATGTAACCACACGCCCTGGCACTTTAGCACTGTATTACTAAGTCTATGCAGTCCTATTATCGTGAGTAGATCATGTGATAAAATCCTTCAAATATCACAAGAGACAAGTGTTGCAGGTCCATTGTGCAGGTTAGCAAGAGCACTCTGGTAGCCTATTACCTTTTTGCTTCTGACGCACTGATTCCTTGATTCATGTTTTATAATTTGTTTTCCTTTCTTTTCAAAGGTCAAGGTTTTTTTTTGGCCAAAAGCCCTCAAAACTGATACTGGGCCACATATTCTCAATGTTTGTGCAGTCATTATGTTTTTATCCAAAAGTGAAAGGATTAAAATTAATCAAGACATCAAACCGTTCAATCATTGTCCAGCAAACAGGTATTAATTATAGTTTGGTGTCAATCTATTTCTGGTCAACTGCAGCTTATTGCTGTGCTAATTGATCCTTCTTAAAGAATAATGGTTATTCAAAAGTCTTATGTTGTGCTAATTGATTCTTCTGACAATAACCGCAGATCTGTGGAAATACATGATTCCAGTTTGGTTTGCTTATCCTTTACACATTTATCTCTGACAAGTCTCTTTTTTTTTGTTTGTCTTACTTTTAAAACTAAGTACTGGAATGCTATTCCTTCCAGAATCACAGAATGTTCTACTTTCTGTTTGCTGGTGCATTGGTTTAACTAACATCTGTTTCCAGATGAAATCGGGCGGGCTCTGGCTGTATCCATCCTTAGAGCTCTCTTCTTATCCCACGTCTTTGTTCCCAATTTCATGCTATCAGAGAGGCCGCATGTTTTCCTCAGCCAAGTTGTCAGAGGCATAAAAGCTGAGGAGCAGGGTCACATTTAGAGGGATGGGCATGAAAAATTGGTAAAATGTATCAGAAGCCCACCCACTGGATGGTTGCTTAGAGCAGCTTGAATTTAGATTGAACAAGCCCACTTTTAAATTCATTTCTAGAGACAATCACACAAACTTAAACTGTCGAATTCTCACTTAAAAATAAGAACTGTCAGAACAGTATTTCTTTTGCAGTATTTCTTGGCTACAAGTGTTACAACATAAAAGAACCCTAGCACTTGTTCAAATTTGTGTTGTTCACCACATTCGATTTTCTTTCCAAATCTTTTTTTTTGCAGTTATTACCCAAATTTAATCTCTTTGAAATAAATTACCGAGATGATAATTTTGAGCATGTGGAATTTAGTTGATGATACTGCTCTTTTCACCTAAGTTTTTTTTTGGTGAAAAGAAACAGCTATTGGATTTCTTTATTCTACTTTTCAATATCCACAAGAGCAATTTAAAAAAAAGATTCTGAATTAGCAGAAGCAATGTCACCCCAAAATGAGGTGAGGCAGTTTGACAAATATTGTAGGGCATTATTAAATATACCATACTGACGAAATTCATGCATTGCTGAAAACTAGAAAGGAAGTGTTATAGGCATCATTAGAATTTCTTTTGGTGGCCGAATTGGAAAGACTGCTCTGCTGAAGAAATGGAGAGCTTTATCCTTCACTTCATGGACGTGTCATGCATTTTGTATGTTAAACAGTCTCATGGACATCTGTCATGATTGGTTTTAATCTGCTAGCTAAAAGTCTGGATTTAATCTTGCATTATACCTCTTTGTACTGCAGTCAGTAAGTGACAGTACTGCCATGAAACAATGACTGTACTCATTCCATCCAATATGCCATGTGGTAAACCCTTTTGCTGGACCAGTTCTTTAGAAAAGAATACAAAACAATGAAGCATCTGGTGGGCTTTTCCTGTTTCTAAGTTTTTTTGTTAGTAATTCTACTCACCCAGGCTGCACATTTCTCCCTTGATGCTACTCACCGAGACAGGGTGTGTCAACCTAGTGGTGAGAGGTCAACAGGCCAAAGTGATGAATTTTTATGCTGCTGTTTCTTGTGTTTCTGCTCAGTCACAATTTTCTACTGGCTGTGCTCATGCTGAAAGGAATCACAGTGAGCAATTTGTCCTTCTGAGCGGGGAATTGGATGGCAGATGAGTTAAAAAGTGGAAATCACATTGAGCAGAAGAATACACAAATGTCTTCCTGTGGAGAAACAGAATACTGCTGTCAGAGCTTAACACAAGAAGCCCATTGGAGATTTGTGGTTCTCAGTCATACTGAATTGACAAATGAATTTAATAGTACTTTTTAAATATTGGAAAAGAATAGCATATTAACAGGCATAGAGTAGTTTTGAAGATATATTCCAGATGTGCAACTCAAAAATACACTATCTTGATGTCTCATCTATACAAACTCATTCATTCATTCAAATTAGTGTGCCTTTATAATGTCAACTATTAGAAAACTGATAATCTGATTTCTTGTTTAAGTTTCTTCACTGAAACATTTTTTTTATTTGACATCCAGCCTGGGCTGCAGTGAGTTTGCAGAGTGGTGCTGCAATGTGTAATCTATTTTTCTATGCAGCTGGCCATTTTCCTTTGATCTCATGTGGGTTTTTAAGTTTTCAAGTGGTCATTCTTCAACCTCTCTGCATTTCAATGCCTCCTTGAGTATTCTTGATTCCTTGATTCAACATATTATTCTAGAAATAAATTAAGTCTTTAGCAAAGCTCTGTGCACTGTTCATTATTTTTCTGGGTAATCTGAAATTGTCATTGATCTCCTGAAAGTTTAAGGCTCTTTATATACTTTAATGATAGTGAAATATATATTTGCTGGAAGAATTCTCATTTCACCTATCCTATAACAATTACTTTATAACTCAGCCTCAAATGCAGTTTTTTTCAAAACTTGCTTTGTTTTCAGAAATGTTGCTTGTGGAGTCTCTATTTCAATGTGTTATTAATACACTGGTTTAAACATTTAAAAATGTAAATGACCTACATAATTATGTCTCTTAGAAAAAGAAATCTATTACCAATATGATTACATATAGGGAAAAACACAAGCTGACATCTTTTAGATAGTTTTTGTATATTTTCAAGATGTTTATGTTTATGTCAGTAGATACTTATTTTTTTCTCTTCAGAAAATTACTCCACAAAACAACGAGGATCCAAACATCCTACGCAATTATCAACCACAATTTCTTTTGTATTAATAATAACACTTTGTGAAACCTTTGATAGAGAGGAACTAACATTAAAACCTTTTTGTCTGTTTGATTTTTGATGTATAATCCAGTATTTTAAAGGTAGATATGGAGGAAAACAGGCTGTAAATGGAAATGAAGCTACTCTGAGATTATTTTTGAATTTAGTTAGTTCAGAACGCTTAAGAGGAATGGATTATTTATTTTGATCAGTAGTGTAGCAGAGTTTTGCTAATCAGAGAAACAGTAAATCGGTTTGATACTGAGGCAGTCCAGATTCTCAGGAGATGCTTTAAAAACATGACTTTGTTGAATTGTGCCTGCTTGGAGGTTGGTACAATGACTTTTGACAGTGACAGTAACTCTGCCTTGTCCTTTGCAGTCCTTTTTACCCATTCACTTAGGAAAGCAGCTTAAGCGCACTTAAGTGCATTAGCATTTGGATGCTTGGACCATATTGACCCTTGATTGGAAGGTTTAAATGACTGAAAGATGGACCGATTTGTTAGGGCTTTAGAAAACTAGAGGTTTCTGCTTTGGTTTGTTCTGGTACTTGTTCTGATGTGGTGCAGTATTTAAAGGCGACCAGGCTGATTTGTGACATACGAGTCTAAAGGGCTCTTTAGTTTGATGTGATTAACTAATCTGTGCTTTGAATTTAAAACTCTGAGTCAGTTGTGTTCAGTATGGGAACCAGCTCTTCTGTGGATTATGTCAGTCAAACACAGATGGTAAACTGTTCCCTGACCAAAAGGGGAAAAAAAGGGCAGTGAGGAATAATTTGGTTTGAGTGTGCAGTGGTGTGTGGCCTGGATCATTTTTGCATACTATAATTTTGAAGAACATTGTGCAGCATTGATTGGATATTGATGTATTTTAATGGCTTCATCACACACTGGCTGTATTTGATTTTTGTTCATATTTTAGTGTTTTATCAACTTGACAGTGCAATGAACAAGTTGCCCAGCAGCAATTTAGTGGTAGGAAATTGTTCAGTGTTCATCTTATGTTTGGCCATGATCCAGCCCGAGTTGGTAGCCATTAGAATTTACTGTATTCTGTTATTACTGCATTCTATGGTGTACCATAGCCTTAGGAATAACTGATTCCTATTCCTTCATTGTAAATGAAAATTTCAATTAAACCACCCCTTATTTATCTATCAATTACTTACTTTTGGATCTAAAAGCACGACATGACATTTATTCAAACATGATACTGTTCTGAAAAGGTGAAAGTTTTATTTTTATGCTTAAAATGCTGAGCATGACTTATTTTTTAAAAATTACTAAGAAATGACAGGAATTGCCTGGGATTGTATGAATGTACCATCACTCATCTAAGCCAGTAACTATCCTTACAGTACAAGTTTTCTGTCATTATTGTTTCACCAAACTAGGAATTAAATAGTTCCAGTCATCCAACAATTTCACAAAGACTGGCAGTGGTAGAAATAGAGGAGTCTACCAATAACAAGAAGACTTTAAGTCCCTTGGGATTGCAAGAACCTTTCAAACTCCACCCCATAAAAGCTTTGACCTTGAATGGCAAGATTTTCATACTTTGTTTAAGTGGTATTGAAGTTTCTTGCTGTTAAAAAAAAAGTTTTGAAAGCACTTCCTTTGAGCATAGCAGTGTGGATATGGCTGGAGTTTAATCTATTGTGTACAGTTCTTCTATAGGATTTCAGTGCACAGCCACATGAAATAATATATTGCAAAGTAGTCACCAATTGAATTCATTTATTAGCAGTAAACCTTTGTGGGTATGGACATTCATTACACTTTGTTTTTTTTGGTGTGTGTATGTGCACATGTGCACACGTGTGTGTGTCTATGTGTCTATATGTGCGTTTTCTCCATGGATCCACAGTTTGTGACACTGCAGTTATTTGGCCTCCACGATAACTCTGCCATATGTGTAACAAGGCCTAGGTACCAGTAGGGTGGAATATCTGGTAAGCTTGTTGCAGATGTTGAAGTTTCCATCCACTCCATACAAGATAACCAGTACAGACCCAAGCCATTGGGGAGCAGGGGGAGGGAGTGCTGTCGGCTGGGCGATTTAATTTTTCAGGTTCAAACGGATAGGCCAGAACACTCGTCAAAGATGAGATCCATATGAGTGGAAAATGCCTTTCAGGCATTCTTGGCAAATGCTTAAAACAAGTACTTGCCCCCTCTTATGTTGAGCACAAGCTCCTGTTTTCAGTACACTAGCTAGAACAGGTGCAGGATTCCGAAGCAGCTGATAGCAAAATGTAAGTTTCTTTTTAAATTGTTTCCACAGAAGGAGTGGGACAGTTCTCCTCCAGTTCCTCAATATAATGATCATCCCTCCATAGAGACAGGTCTATTTCTCCTGCTGGTACTTACCTTCTTGTCACTTCTTTCAAAAACAAACTGCCCCAAAATGTGTAATTCACAGATGGGTAAGCTCACTGTGGAGTGATTACAACTGAAGTTATATCAGTTGCACACTCTTGGGTCTCACAACCCCAGTTGGGGACACATGTGACTAGTGTAGGACCATGCATGCAACCACAACTACTTGTTCCCTTGCACAAACCACACACAAAATCCAAAAGCATGTGAAGTAATTTAATGTTCTGGTTCACAAAACTGATGTGAGCATATTCTTAAACCTTTTTGAATTGTTAGATGATTTAAACTGAAATCTTTCCAGCTGAATAAGTATATGCATTGTTGCCACTGTATTTAAACTTTATAATTCCAAATGAATCTTTGACTTCTACAATTAACTTAAAAAAATCAATTGTCATGCAGCAAAATAGAGGCTGTGAGGCCAATGATGTTTCATAACATTGCTTTTGGTCACTCCATACTAAATCTTGAGAAGAATCAGGAAGCTCAAACTGACTTAATATTGTTGTTGCACTTCCTTTACCAAGTCTTGTTTTACTGTTTTTTAGACACTCTGTGCATCAGCAACAATGCAAACTATCCGAGCAGCAGACACCAATCAAATAAATAAGTTAATTTTCCGTGAATCAAAGAACGATCGGAAGGTATGCTTTTATTGCAGTGAAAACATTTGTTATGATCCCTTGTTCTGTATGATGTGTAAATTGAATTTCACTGTGGTTTGACTTTATTAAAGGTGGTGCTCCAACTAGAAAAGAAGCTTTTTGACTACTTTAACCAAGATGTATTTCGGCAAAACAATGGAGTTGAGGTGAGTATTACCACTTTCAAAGTTGTAAAGACTACTGTATTTTTGGATTGTGGAATAAAATAAGGAGAACTTGCTGCTTTAAACCAAGGAAACTATGTAAAATAATACTTGCAGTTTGCAAACCAAGGTATTGAAAGACATTGTGAGTTGTATCCATAATGTTGCCTTATTCAAGTAGTGAAGAGCATCACAAACAATGGTGTGTGGTCATGACAATTTTGCCCAGATACAATCTTGATTTGATTTTGTAATAGGATTAGTTGTTGTGGGTTTAGGAGGGATCAGGATAGCAACAGTTACTCATTGGTTGTCTGGCAGGAGGCCACGTCCTTTGGTGTTGACAAAACAGCAGAAAATATCCAGCCTGTGAAGAGAAATAATTTATCCCTCTCTCTCCCATCTGTGTGGAAAACTAAAATGAATATTCCCATGTCTATCTACTTTCCTTCACATTTTCTCTGAAAGTTGCTCTCGCTGCAAATACCCCCTTTCATCGAAAAGTTGAAAATCTCATTTCAGTGGCATGGAAAGGGCAAATCCATAACCAGGTTACTGAGGGAAGTGAGAGAGGGAATAGCTGGGGTCTTAACAGATATCTTTGCAGCATCTTTGAACACAGGTGAGGTCCTGGAAGACTGGATAATTGTTAATTTTGTCCCCTTGTTTAAGAAGGGTAGCAGGGATAATCCAGGTAATTATAGACCGGTGAGCCTGACGTCAGTGGTAGGGAAATTGCTGGAGAAGATACTGAGGGATAGGATCTATTTACATTTGGAAGGAAATGGGCTTATCAGTGATTGACAGCATGGTTTTGTGCAGGGAAGGTCATGCCTTACCAACTTAGTAGAATTCTTTGATGAGGTGACAAGGTTGATTGATGAGGGAAGGGCTGTAGATGTCATATACATGGACATTGGTAAGGTGTTTGATAAGGTTCCCCATGGTAGGCTGATGGAGAAAGTGAGCTGAAAATATGTTGCTGGAAAAGCGCAGCAGGTCAGGCAGCATCCAAGGAACAGGAGAATCGACGTTTCGGGCATAAGCCCTTCTTCAGGAATGAGGAAAGTGTGTCCAGCAGGCTAAGATAAGCAGGTCTTCCTGACCTCTCCGCCCCCACCCCACTCCAGCCTATCACCCTCACCTTGACCTCCCTCCACCTATCGCATTTCCAAAGCCCCTCCCCCAAGTCCCTCCTCCCTACCTTTTATCTTAGCCTGCTGGACACACTTTCCTCATTCCTGAAGAAGGGCTTATGCCCAAAACGTCGATTCTCCTGTTCCTTGGATGCTGCCTAATTTGCTGCGCTTTTCCAGCAACACATTTTCAGCTCTGATCTCCAGCATCTGCAGCCCTCACTTTCTCTCTGATAGAGAAAGTGAAGTCGCATGGGGTCCAGGGTGTACTAGCATGGGGTCCAGGGTGTACTGGATAGGGGAACTGGTGGGTAACAGGAGACAGAGAGTAGTAGTGGAAGGGAGTTTCTCAAAATGGAGAACTTTGACCAGTGGTGTTCCACAGGGATCCGTGTTGGGACCACTGTTGTTTGTGATATACATAAATGATCTGGAGGAAGGTATAGGTGGTCTGATTAGCAAGTTTCCAGATGACACTAAAATTGGTGGAATAGCAGATAGTGAAGGGGACTGTCAGAGAATGCAGTCAAAATTGTAGTGCTGGAAAAGCACAGCATATCAGACAGCATCCAAGGAGCAGGAGTGTCGATGTTTTGAGCATAACCTCTTCATCAGGAGAGGTGGGGTGGGGGGGGGGGCCAATGGGACTGACAGATAATTGCGTAGGGGCTGGGGCCAGGGGGTAGGTATCTAGGAATACAATAGGTAGATAAAGGTGTCTGGGAATGCAGCAGAATATAGATAGATTGGAGAGTTAGAGGGAGAAATGGCAGATGGAGTTAAATCCAGGCAAGTGCGAGGTGATGCATTTTGGAAGATCCAATTCTAAAGCAAACTATTTGGTAAATGGAAAAGCTCTGAGGAAAATTGATGTACAGAGAGATCTGGGTGTTCAGGTCCATTGTACCCTGAAGGTGGCAACACAGGTTGATAGAGTGGTCAAGAAGGCATATGGCATGCTTTTCCTTCATTGGATGGGGTATTGAGTACAAGAGTTGGCAGGTCATGTTACTGTTGTATGGGATTTTGGCTTGGTTAAATTTGGAATGCTGCATACAGTTCTGGTCACCACATTACCAGAAGGATGTGGATGCTTTGGAGAGGGTACAGAACAGGTTCACCAGGATGTTGCTAGGTATGGAGGGAACTAGCTATAAAGAGAGGTTGAGTCGAATAGGATTATTTTCCTTAGAAACGTGGGGGTTGAGAGGGACCTGATTGAGGTCTGCAAAATCATGAGAGGTATAGACAGGGGGGATAGCAAGAAACTTTTTTTTCCCAGAGTGGAAGACTCAATTGCTAGGGGTCATGAGTTCAAGGTGAGAGGGGAAAAGTTTAAGGGAAATATGCTTGGAAAGTTCTGTACTCAGAGGATTGTGGGTATCTGGAGTGCATTGCCAGCGGAGGTGGTAGAGGTGGGAATGATAACATCATTTAAGATGTATCTTGACAGGTACATGAATGGGCAGGAAGCAGAGGGATACAGCTCCTTGGAAAATAGGCGACAGGTTTAGCTAGAGGATCTGGATCGGTGAAAGTTGGAGCATCGACGGACCTGTTCCTGTGCTGTAATCTTCTTTGTTCTTTGTTCAATAAATGAAAGTCTGAGAATCAGTATACTCAAAACCAAGTATCATTAGCAAAGAACTAGAAGGAGTCAAAAGAAAACCAAACAAAAAAACTCATCAGCATCTGTGATCTGGATTGGTGCCAGATCTATGCTAAACTGACTTTCTTTATTTTCATCATCCACAATACCTATGCCTTGTCCTGTCCTTTAGTGTGTCTGTTTATATGTGTATATGAATTTTAAGAAAGGGGCAGAGTTTAAGTTCTACATTAGCAATTCAATGATTATTTTTTGCCATTGGTATTTTCTTGCTAATAGAAAACACCAGGTGTGCGTAGTATTTTAGCTTGAATGAGTTAGTGAGGATAAACTTGACCAATGCAGTGGTTTAATCATTTTTTCACAGTTGTGATGGTTGTGGAAATAGTGTGACTTGATTTCAAGCCCAGTGAGCAATGACAGTGTGTTACAGCATTGTCAACCCTAGAAGCATCCATTAATTCTCTATGCGTGTAAGCGGTCAAGTAAAATTTGTGTTTGTTTTCTGAAATTTAATTGGTTTGTTGTATTCTTCCAAGGCTACATCTGTCCAGCTCGACAAAGTATCAATATGTGTAGATTTATTGACGTTTTGCTTGTTGTAACAGAAGTTTTGATAATTCAGCTCAGCGCAAAACATTCAAGTTGTCTATTACAGCATGTTGACTTAGTTAATTTTTTAAAAAAATCATGTTGACTTTACTGGAAATGGAAGTCAAGAAAAACATCTTACAGGTGACTAAATTGGTATTCCCTGTTGCGTCCTTACGCCTGAACTCTCATTTGGCTACAGTGAGTCAATTGAAGCACAAGTTCAAAAAATTAATATATTCAGTCGAACGAGGGCTCAGTTGACCTTTTTAAAACATTTTCTTTACATATTTTTCCTTTAAATCTCAAGTTTTCCACTTCGTTAACATTATTCTTCTTTCCTCCTTGGAACTTGTTCAAAGTGAAAGACATATTTTGGGCTGCCTTTTGTGAAATGTCACTCCATCTCCTCCAAATTTTCAATTATTAAACTTAGAATTCTTGGGTAAGGCTTTCATACCTGTAATGGCACAACTGAGACATCAGTCCTTGCACATAGTGAAGATTGGAACAGTTCTCTGAAATTCTGAGGAGGGTACACGATACATCGGAATATTGTGCCTTTTCTTCAAATCCATTCGGTGAAGAGAGGGCGATGTTTGTAGAGGACAAAGTATTTAATCCCTCAATGCAATACTTCTTGCCATTTTAAGAGGAATGTTTTGCTTCTCTGCTGGGTGAAAACCTAAATTGTTCTGTGTCTTTGGAGACTTTCTGACACTCTGTGTGGTTATGAAAAGCTGTTGTGATCTCAGATGATAATACTGGACAGATCAGATCCCAGAGTGAAATCTGACTTGATGTGTCATAATTCTCAATCTTGCATTTAGTTATCATGGTGATTAGTTATGGAACATAACAAAAGGAAAAAGAACAAACAAAGCAATATATCAGAAATGTCTTAACATCATCAGGAATAAAGAACCATTCAACATTGTTTCTATAATATCCTTCATAGATAGTCAATCCTAGTTTGCTGTTATCTTAATGCTTCAATTTCTTAATTAATTGGTTCCTTTTAGTTCTGAAAACTGAGACACTTCAGTCCAGCACTATGGGCCTGGCTTCCTTTTGAGTTCTCTTGAACTAACCTTTTTTTTCAGTTCTAACTAGTTGAAGACTTTTACAGAAACTCTCACACGCTAAAGTCTCACAAGCTGGAGATCTGCAAGCTAAATATTTGCAATCTGGAGATTTCTACATAACTGACAAATTGTCCATTTGCTGGTATGAAACTAGTCTTTTACACTAAACATTTGATTCTGAACTGAACTCAGAACTGCTCACCTCTCCTTTAAAACAGATCTCTCCTTTAAAATCCAAATTCCCAAATGATAATAATATATCATAAGCTTTATCACAAGTGTTCTGTCCTATGTTCCTCTGTTTCCCTTTGTTCCATTGGTATTTCTCTTTCTCTGTCCTCCACCCTTTGTTCAGACCAAGACCTACCTGAGATCTGTCATCAATGGTCTGGGTTGGACCATCTGTATTCAGTACAGTTTATGCAATTAATGGATCAATTAGTGTTCAGAGTTGTACTGGAATTACTTCCACTGGCATTATAGAGAGTGTTGAGGAGAGAAGCATTTGTCCTTTTTGATTGTCAACATAAAATCTGACAGTTTTATTTAAAGCTTGATTAAGGTATAAGTGTACAGCCAGTGTCACTCCACAGCAGGATCTAATACTGCCAGGAAAGGAGAAAATGGAAGGGCATTTAAATCTCTCTAAACTGCAATGTGTTATTTAACCATATGTTAATTACTGATATCATATAGCTTGCTCCACAAGCCATCATTATCATGATGTCAACTCTCAATTAGCTTTCTGGCCCCCCACAAATTTAGAGCTACAGGCTTCCATTTGTTTAAAGGACTGCATGAAGAAATAGCTCTGTATTTTCAAGTTTCCCCAGTAAAAAGAGTATGATTTGGTCCAGGGTTTGTTCTCTCCTTGTTTCTCTGATTGTTTGCTATTATGATTTTTTTCTGAAGTGACAAAAGCAAAATATCCCACTTATTTTAGAAGCTATAAAAGGTATGTCTCTGTACAGAGTCTTTTTGTACAATTTCAAATTTAAAACCAAAATAGGATATATATTATTTTGGTACCAACATGGTCTACCAAAATTGTACCTTTGGGACATAAAGTACTAGATTTTTGTGAATGTTTCTCTGGCGGGGAGAATGGTTAAGTGGCCTAAAGGCTGTTTTACACTGTGCAATAGCATTCACAGCAAATCAGAATTGATCCAAACTGAATATGATAGTTCAGCATTTACACTCACCTTTGCCCTAAAGCAATTCACATGCCAGATGACATCAAACATCAGCCCCTAACTCATGCACTGAGGGTTTCCTCAGGGGCAGCAAGTAGCAGAAATTTGAAAGTGACTGTTTACATCAGTCTGACTCTAATCAAAGTGAGTCCCAACTGGCTTTAACCCAGCTTCAGGAGGTGTGAGTTGTTATCTCAACAAAGATCTGAGTAAATATGTCGGCACCATTTTCATTGGAGGTTAGAATGTGAAACATTTCCAAATTGAGAACAAGTACAAATTGCACTATTGTATAAATGGGGTTAAAGTGCATGAGTGCCTGCTCTTTCAATCAGTAAAAATTTCCCTGCAGTGATTAAATCAAAGATACATTAGGGGGAACCGCAGAATGCCCAATCTATTTCATGAATGAGAAAGATCTGCCTTTCATTTGTAGAACAAATCAAGTTTAAAGCATTCTGTTGTTTCTATTCTGGAGAATTTTATTTATTTGTTCAAGATTTGTTTTCTAAGATAAAACAATTTAAACTTTGTAAGTATTTTTTTCATTTTATGTATTAGAAAAGCGTTTCCTATTTCCCCAGAATTTCATATAAGTTGATCCAAAATTCTGCAGAGGGCCTCCCTCATTAATTCAGCGGCTAAATGCATAATCTCTTCTACATTGATCTATAAGTATCTGGATGATTTCTATTTAGAACCTAATCTCTGCAAGTAACCTCAGTCTCTCTGGACCAGGGAGGCAAACATTTGGCCAATGTTTGAGATTGTGACTCTTGCTGTGAAAGCTGTATAAAAGTAGGTAATTCTGAAAAGACTTCTACTTTTATTTCAGATTTCCAGCGTCAATAATATTTTGCCTTTGCTTCCATTCATAGATGATGCAGAGATGCCTGTATTCGACTTGGGTAGACAAAGTTAAAAATCACACAATGCCAGGTTATAGTCCAACACATTTATTTGGAAGTACTAACTTTCAGAGCGCTGCTCTTTCTGCACGTAACTAGTGGGGCAGGATCATAAGACACAGAATTTATAGCAAAAGATCACAGAGTCAAGCAATTAAAATGATATATTGAACAAACCTAGATTGCTGTTAAGTCTTTCATTGTTTAGAATGGGTTGCAGGTTTCGGTTTATTAATACGTAGATCCCAGAACTACTTTTAAGTTACATTCTCAAGATAACTTAATGTTTTATTTTAAAAATGGGTGACATCTCAGTTCATACAATGTATTGAAGATGTGAGGTTAGAGTCTGTATCCCAATATTGAGTCAAATTGGTTCTATTTCCAAAGTAGGAATTTATAAAATGTTACATGAATTGACTGCCTACGTTGCAGGCTATGTACTTTTTGAGTAAAAATAGAATGTATCTGCAAATACCTTACAATTTGAAAATTGCCTGCAACCTGCAAGCGGTCAATGCAGGCAGTCAATCCATGTAACATTTTATAAATTCCTACTTTGGAAATAGAACCAGTTTGACTCAAGGTTGGGGTATAGACAGACTCTAACCTTAGACTTTTAATACATTGTCTGAGCTGAGATGTCACCCTTTCTTATAAAACTTTAAGTTATCTCGAGAAGATGACTTAAAAATATTTATAGGATCATCATATTAATGAACCGAAACCTGCAACCCATTCTAAAAGTTGAAAGAATTAACAGCAATCGAGGTTTGTTCAGTATAGCATTTTAATTGCATGACACTGTGATCTTCTGCTATAAGTTCTGTGTCTTATGATCCTGCTCCACTAGTTACCTGATGAAGGAGCAGTGCTCTGAAAGCTAGTGCTTCCAAATAAACCTGTTGGACTATAACCTGGTGTTGTGCAATCTTTAACATTGTCCATTAATATAGATATTGGACAAACATAGAAATTAGGTTTAGCAGTGATGTCCCACAGTGATTCTGTTGAGTCAGGTTATCTCACATAGATATAAAGAATGGGAGCTTGGATCAGGGATTCATGCTGTGAAAGCAGTGGAATTGATCCCAGACTAAGAGGAAGTGTAACTCTACCACAGAGAAAAACGGGGGAGACCGATTCTTTAAATGATGATGCAGCGTTTCTTTAATAGTTGCTGGTTAATGAATTGGAAAAGTAGTTTGTCAATATTTTACCTTGATTTGAGGTGACCTGTTAAAAATGTAACTTTCTTGCTCTTGAATAATGTTAAGCCAGAAAGTGTGTCTGAACCATCAGCTAGACTTAAGTCTAATAGCATTCTTGCATTAGAGTGTGATGCTAACAGTGTGTCAGGGAAAGAATGAAGTTAAAATTCTAATACTGTCATATATTTGTTTGATGGTTTCTCACAACATACATGTATGACCATGTGAGTTTAATTACACTCAGAATAACGAAACTCCTATTCCTTATAAAGAATGGCAGCCAATCCACTACTCAAATGTTATTAGATTGATCTACCATGTGACGACTAGCTAACTGGATTGTTTAGTTTATTGACTATGAATAAAGCTTGGCATTATACTAACTGAGGCTAGTCATTAAGTCCTTGCTTGCGATGATGTTTCGGAGTTTGACTCGATTTACAATGATGTAGCTGGACAGTTTTTGATGCACTGTATCAAGTAACTGCATGACAGTAGCAGAGAAAACATAGAATAGGAGAAGCTGGTCCTGCAATGATTTCCTGGTGGTGTGCAATTTTGCAGTTCACAGCACCTGAGGCAATGCATGGTCTATTTCATATCTTGGCCTCACCGTAGTAAATCTATGTAAAGGGGCACTGAATGAGATATGCCTCAGGTTTGCTGGTCATGTTTTAGTGCTCACTTCAATTGGCAGGAAGACTGGGCTGCCCAAGTCTGTATGGGTAGTGGGGGCAGGAGAGAACTTGTGGGGTGAGTGCCTTTGATGCACACAAGCTAACCTCCGGATGAGGTCCCCCAGTCTTCCTTACTTTCTTCCTATAGTAATTGGAATGAGGTCAACCAGGTCGACCTCTCAGAATATAAATTCCCTGATTGGGGCTGATAATCTGTTCCAATTGGGGAGCCCTGGCTGACAGATATAAACAGGCGTGTCAGACATCCTGCTCACTCTGAGAACAGGTTCTGAGGGAGCTGGATCAGTGTCAAGGACTCTGCACATGTAAATAAAGGGTGACTTGGTTATGGGATACTGGCCTCTGTGGAGATATTTCACTTCCTTCCTGCATTTTTCTCATGAAAGGCAGTCTGCCCACCTCCTGTCCACTATATTTTAGTATGAGCAATGCATTGTTTAATTATTCATTGAATTATGGCAGGCCAGCTACTTTCAACAGACACCTACATAATATATCATGAAAGTCTGCCCAGGATTAGGTACGAAGATGGCCAGTTAGCTGTTCAACCTGTTTTATATGCCTCCATTCTCCTGCTAAATATACATCCAACAAACAGTTTGTGGCGATGTTAAGTGTGTGATGGTGAAGTGAAGCTGTCATTGTGAAGTATGGGTCACGGTTGATGGAGATTATTGGTATGTGAGTGTGGATGGGTAGTTTATCACATGAGGTAAAATTGCATTTGGTGGAATATGGAGTTTGAACATGCATACGCTGGCCTTGACCGCTCATGCGAGACTATCAAACTTCTTACACCACTCTATTCATATCATGGTAGTAGTACTGTTGGCATGAAATGCAATAGCTATCTGCTGTCACTGCCTTTGTGATGTCAGAATAACCTCATGGATCCATTTGAACAGAGGATCGTTTTGCTCTGATCAGCTCATGTTCCAAGACCTCAAATGTTACTTTGTGGAAGCTTGGAGCATACTCTCTTCCATGTAGTGCATTCATGTGTCTTCCCCATAGTCACGCTCATTTTGTCACCTGTTCCACTCAAAATGTACTTCTGTTTAAGCAGGACAGGCTAATTTGAACATTAAAAATGTTCAAATTCATTATTTGAAGTGATACCACTGTTCCTTACAAATGCTGCTGTATCTGCTGAGAATTTCCACCATTTTATGATTTTGTTTCAGATTTTCAGAGTATACAGTATTTTGTTAATGTAGCCTGAACCCCTGTGAGTCTTTTCGGACCCTTTCCTTAGGTGTCTAACTGCTTAGGAGTGCATGTAATGCTGGCTGCATACAGCAATTACGTTCATGAATGAGCAGCACCAAGTTTACATGCTGCCTCCACCGAAAAGAATGGACACAGATTAATTGTGCATTCCTGTGTCATTTTTCAGGTGCTTTTAAATTTTGCCCCAGTATTAAAGACAGCTGTTAATGTTATTGTGAATATCTTTGAATCAATGTGTGACATACTTAAAAGGCTACATTACAAGCATGACCCTAACAAGGTATGCCTGCTAAAGAACTCTGTTCCGAAATCTATTTCAACATAGTGTCCAGTCAAGGTCTAAGTGGGAGAATGAGATCCAAGGGATGAAGGCGCTAGTTCATGCTTATTTACATTCTCACTGACATTTGCAGTAGTGGATAGCAGTACAGCAATCGTCCAAAATTTAAGATAGCAGAGTATTTTTGAATTTGAAGTTGTGGGGGATAGGTTAGCAGAGGCAAACTGAACCCATGCGAAATATCTCCCATTCTTGGTCATTCTACTGTTGCACTAGTGGCATTAGGAGTATATTTCAGTTAAGCTCTCCATTCCCTGACGAGTGTAAAATTATAGGAAATAGTTGAGCACCTTTAGTTGAGTGAGATCGGACATTGAACACAGTTTAACATGCTGCTTTTCCTTTAATGTCGGGCATTTTCAGGAGGCTGGCAATGAAACAGTGCCTTCCACATGCCGTTGCTGCCGCTTTTCCAACTGTAAATGTACTACCTCATTCCTTCACATTCACTGTGCAGCAGAATTCATTACATCTGATTTCATTGGAATGCAAGAAGGTGAGCAGCTTCTCTGGATCAACTTCATGGGAAAGATAAATGATTTAATGAGCCATTTGAGATAATCTAATCTTCATGGTCTGGTTATACACAGAGTGGTGTGATCACTAAAAACAAACTGCCCTTCTTCAGGATGAATGTTCCTATACCAAATTCCCCCCCAAAAATCTATTGCATCCTTCATCAACCACTGGTCTTGTACCAGGTTGACAGAAATTTAATTCAAGTCAGCTCTTGAAAATAATTATTGTATTTTGAAAGCAGTAATCATTGGTTTGGACATGATTGAATGTGTCCATGCCTATTGACTTTTTCTATGATTTATAGGTTTGTTTAGTCGATATTCCCATCTAAATTGTATAATTAATTATAAGTGTAGCTGTCAGGTCAGAGGATGGAATGCAGTGATGAGTATTTGGGAAGATTAAATTTTCCTTTGCCATACAGATGTAGAATTGGGAATTTCACAGCCCTGATGCAGGATAGAGTTGTTCTTGGTGCCTGCTTATTTAGTCTCTGACTTGCTGCATGCTGAAGTCTCATTGATTTTTGGGCTTTATCTGTGTGATGTCTCTCCAGTAACACTGGAATCTATTTAAATTGAACAATCACTGACAAACTTTCTTGTCAGTAAACTGCTTTGTCACTGTCCCCTTAGCCTCTCTCATGCATAGTCTGCTAAAGCACAATCTTTGCAATGCTTTTGATATGTTCTTTATTGAGTGTACAATGCAAAAAAACAAATCCTCTTGGAAATAGTTTGCATTTAGAGATGTGATTTATAAATAATTGAATTTGATATTGTTTTTAAACATTTACTTCTGGCGTCATAATGCTTTTGTCACCAAGATCTAAGAATGGCAATCCATGAAGCAGTATTCAAAATTACATTAACCCTTTAAAGTATTGCATTTGTTGTGCCTCCTATCTAAAGAGCTGTTTATTGCACATTAGGAAGACAGAAAGTAAGTTGTCAAAAGTAAATCTTTAATTTTGTTGTATTCTAACAGCATTATAAATAAGTCTTTTGAACCCAAGCCTTTTATTGTATGTATGTTTTATTATATATTAATTGCAGAATACTGGATAACAATATAGTATTGGCATCATGAAAGGAAAAGACTCTTACCCATATAATAAAACTAGACTGGCTTTTATGTTGATCCTTTAAGTCTCGAGCTACAGGACCACCATCTAACAAAAGCACGTTCTGTCCTTTTATGTTATTAAATCCATGTTCAGTGTTGTTGGAGTTTTACATTCTTTTCCAATGCTTTGAAGAGTGTTCCATCCTAATTACACTTCAGACAACCACAATCAATGGAAGAAAACCTGTTAATCTTCAAGACCTAGATAGCCTTGTAAACTGGACCTTCTGAGGGGCTACAATATTGCACATGTACTGTAATGTAGATGGTTTCCTGAAGTGCAGATTTTGATCAGTCAGTTGTAAGCCAAATATGAAACTGCCTAGGACTTACTAAGAGATGGATACAAAGTTTGCACACATTGTATCCATCTCTTTGGGAGATTCAAGTGGCCTTAGAGATCCAGAATGGAATCTAGTGCATCATCCATACTTATTGTGTGTGCCGTGGTTGACACAATGTTGGTAGGGCATTAGCACACACACAATAAACAGATTGAAGCACCCAGAATGGCAGATCATAATCTTGATCAATGTCTATTGCTGCCCTGATGAAAGTAATGAAGTTCAACATTCCAGTTACTTGTCTCTGAATCGTGTATGGCTGAACACACATTGAGCAGTAGGAACATCAAACCCCATCTCCCACCCTGCATCATCAGCTACTTAGAAATTAGCTATTGGTTGATTGAACCAGTTGCTTTCTCACCATTCTATAACTAGATTCCAGTCCTTTGGGTAGTTGAAAAGAGAAAGGGTAAGGTGGGAAAGAGAGGACCTAGGGAAGTACAAGGTCCATGTTTAGACCATCTGCAGTTTCTAAATAGAAGAGATTGTGAAATAAGTGGGAAGTAACATTAGTTTTGAAGTGGTAGGCATTGCTGGCCCAGACCCTTGATACGCCACTATAATAATGGAAAACCCAATCACCTCTTGGTGGAAGAGGATATCCTGTTGTTTATGTTCTCTGTCAGTTAGCCCCTGCTGTTTCCAGTTTTGTGCACCACCCTCTCTATGAGAGACAGAGAGAGAAATGTGTCAATGAGAGAGATGAAATCTGATCATCATGATTCAATAGCTAACAGTGAGCCTGGCTGTGAGAGTTAGCTACAATCAGTGGTAAGAGTGGGAAGGTGATGAAACTATAAATGTGGTGTGTTATTCATAATTGACAGAAATCTTTGGCCAGCAAGATATGAGGTGCGGATGCTTTGAACAGTGTATCAGGCTAGTATTGCAGATGGAGGAAGATGACACTTCAAGATATATTTATTGACCCTCACCAGTCCATATGAGGTTGTGAACATTTTTGCAACATTTCAGCCAGGCCCCCCGTGAATTGAACGCATCTCTCTTCCTCTACCCCTTCCACCACGTTCTCTAGTGCAGAGTCAGAAAATGTTGGAGCACATCCTCTGCCATATCTTTCTATTATTAAAATATTCTTTTCCACATTAGAACACTTTCCAACATAACATCCAATAGCCACTTTCCCATTAAGAAATGCAATCCAGCTTCAAGTAGTACAGGCTATTTTTACCTGGCGTTGGTCTCTCATGATTTAGGACCCCACTAGCTCAGCCACCCAGTCAGCTTTGACTGTATTCTGCAGACATGTTAAATAGGGCAGCACAAACCTGGAGTGTTGCCTACCTCAGTAGCAACAGGTGCAGATGAGCCTTACATTGTGAACCCTGTACGAGTTTATGTAGACAAATGAATTTAGACTGCCTGGTTTTAATGATTTCTGGAAGATTACATTATCCTCATAGCCAACTGCACAAGACCTGCACCTGGGATACGCAGTGGTTGTAATGTAGCATTATCTCAGACCTGCGGCATGCTTACACACACAGGAATTACTGCAGAAATGTTGAGGCCTAGCCCTCCACGAATCTGAATCAAAGGAAAATATTAAATGGCTACAATGAGCTGCATTTAACCACAGGAATGCAACAAACTATTATCATAAACAAATGCTTAAAGGAGCACTGAGAATTTTTACAATCTGCATCCAGTACTGGAATAATTAGCACTGAGATTTGAAGTAAATTCCGAAGAGTTGAGATGTTTTCTATTGATAAGAAACTTTTATTAATGTATCGTTCTTTCCAACTATTTCCAAAATGCAAGTCACATCTTTTCCTCCTTCCACACATCAGCTAATTTTTTGCATCTGCAGAGCCTCTCGTGAATGGCACTGATGGGTTTGACAAATGTAAGTAGCATCACCTCTTAATCTGACTCACTGCAGGTTTGGGCTGTAGGTCCTGAAGAGTAATAGCTGTTGTTCCGCTGACTGTGGTTATCCAGAGTGTCAGAAAGTAGAATTAACCATTCAGGGATGGTGGAAAACTTTGTGAAATCCTGTCAATGAACCACACTGAACATTTCTATATTTTGCATTAATGCTACAATTCTTTGCAAATGCACAGCTTTTTAGTTTTTCACCTTAGGATGCAGTGTTCAGCTGGGTTTTATGGCTACAAGTTGGGCAGGCCAACCCTACAAGCCAGATGATATTGGGTCAACAACATCACTGCTCAACCTCAGAAATCAGAGAGATTGTGTGGGCATTGAAATTGGGAGCCCAGGTGCCATTTTGAAATTAAGAATTGAAGAGTTTGTGAGAGAATCATATATACCTAACTCTTCATTTCACAGGTGTGAACTGGGAAAAACATGTGAGAATGTTTTATGGCAGATAAGATAAGACAGCACAAGAGTGGAAGAAACATTCTGCCACCAGTATCATGGCTGCAAGTAGCAACCAATTATAGTGGTGGAAGTGGAAGCATCTGTATGATTTGACTTCTTTTACTGACATTTTTCAGCCCACCATAAGAAATAGAGTTTCAGAAAGCAAGGGACCTTTGAAACTATCACGAAGTTCCTATTCACAGTATGACCTCTCTGCTACGTCACATGATCCCAGTCTAGACTCTTGATTGGTTGCAGAGGCCTGTTAACATTACGAACTGGCTGTCACCCTGCCAGAGACCCACTGAATAGCAGTCCAACACTTGATTTAATGAGATGATAGAAGCAAACACACCATTCACTTTGCACTCTGTCACCCTTAGCCCACTAAAAACTTTTAAATCCAACCCATATCCTGCTTTTAGACCTAGTGAGTGGTGGATGTGGATACTTGATATATTTACAAGGTTGCTGATAGTAATAGTTTTATGTCCATTCCCAGTACTGTAGATGGCCTCTTCTACAGTCAAACAAAACCTTTTTGGTTTTAGTGTCTCCTTTATTTTACATGTGAATGAAAACACTGACAATTAAGAATATGGCTAGACATAAAAAGCACTACAATGCTGCTTTCAATGTTCTGAACAAAACATAATGGTAAAGGTATATGTGAAATTATACCTATAATTCATACATGCACAGGGATTGAAGTTTGTGGCAGGAATTAAAGACAATGTCCTTGGTCTTCCCAATACTTAATTGGAGGAAATTTCTGCTCATCCAGCATTGAATTATTGGATGGCATTCAAATCTGGTCACGTCATTTTGTCATGAAGTCCACTTGAATATCAATATAATTCTAGTAATTTTCTTGTATGGTAATTAAAACATTTAGGATTTGATTTTAACTGGGATTGGCTATGGATGAGACAGGATGTGGGCAGGAAATCCTTGTGGGAAATTCAGCTCTGGGATTGGGTCAGTTTAACTCCTTGACTTTATAAATAATTTCAGACTATTCTGTGTCCTGATAATGACATTGTCAGTTGCTGGAGGCAGATAAGACATAAAGTAGTCCCCTCTGATCTATAGTTATTACTAGGTAAGAGTCTTGGTAGCTGTTGGGACGCTGGCACTGGGGATGACTGAAGACTTCATAAGGAGCCTAGGGAGAACTTCCCTCCTCCTCCTAACCTATAATGATTCCAGTGCAATTCCTTTTTGAACTTAGCAATTAGAATTCCTGCCGTTCTTCTCTGGTGAGTTTGATATCGGACAGACTTCCCCAGCTCATGAAAATTGTAAAATTGCACATCATGAGTCATCAAGTATTGCTTTCCAGTTGTAACTGGACCCTCATTTTGAATCGACGCAAATCTCAATTAGTTTTAAAATTAGTTAAAGTAGAGTATTGCCTTGTGGGAGGGGTGTAGCCTCAGGTCAGTGTACTCAGTCTGAGTTTAAACCTATTTAAGCTTCAGTTTCACTGGCAATAAACATTGAGGCCAAGGACTGTCTGAATTTGAATATGTTCAAAACAAGAGTGCCCTTGGTCACATTTTCGTTATAAGTTATAAATGTTGAAGACATTTGTTCAATGAAGTGGATAGGTCCATAGTTGATAAAGCAATGAAAATGTTTGAACAACGTGGCTGTGTTACAAATAGAAAGGACTTTGATTCCTGACTCTAAATGGAAAGGTGGAAGAACTGGTCATCCTTGCAGGTGGCTCAGGTGACTGCCTTTGTACGGATAATTAATGTGTACAAGTAGCTGCTAATTTTGCATTTCAGGAATGATTTATGAGGTGGCATGGGATAGAGGGACATAATCTAATTTAGATCAGAACCTCTGCCACCCATACAATGGTATCAGCGCAGCTGTGAGATGAGAGATGATTAATGGGCAGTAGCATAAACACGCTGTAGTCATAAAAGGTGTTATTTTGATGACATACTTGTCAGAATAGGAAACGGCACTTACAAAGAGTGATGGTCAGTAGCAGAACAGATTATTATGAGCATTCAGTCACTTATTCACTTAGAATCCAGGATAAGAACAAATATTGATGCAAAGATAATGCTGTTTGTAGAAATTTGAATGGATGTTTGTTCAAAACCGGCTAATAGCTCTGTGATCTAATCTTGGGTTGCAGTAAAAGTTAAGAAAATACATTTGTACCCTTTAAATGGGAGAATAATGCACGAAAACCGTATTATGTGTAGAAAATGAATGTCATAATTTCAGACTTGAGATTGTATTTAGTTCAGGTCATCACAAACCAAACTGAATGAACCATCTAACTCCCTTAAGGTTTGTAATGAGAATTACCCCTCCCCCAGTCATTTTGTGCTCTGAAGTTTTAAATTGAATTACATGCCTGATTCTAGCACTGACATTAATTTATCATTTAAAAGTCGCTGGAAATTTTGACTGCTCCTGTGCACTGGCTACTACCAAGAGTTATTTGCATTGAGGTGTATTTGAGGATTTTATCAGTCAGTCACCTAATTTAGGTTTCGTTGTCTATTTGGAATCAGTGTTCATTTTGGCATTGGTACCAGTGAAGAACTAACCAAAAGGAGAAGGGCCTTATCCTATAAAATATTGAATGTACAATTTTCAGGCATGAGGCCATTCAATATCAAAATAAGGAAATGGAAAAATAACGAACAAAAGGTAAAAATAAATACGAATGCCAATTTGGAAAGGACACCTTGCATAAAAGAGTCGGCAACTTTTGTCATAAAGGCATGGACGTTAATATTTATATATAGATATTAAAAAATGTAATTATAATGAGATAAAGTAAGTCGAATTGCCAGTAAAATATTGATTAGTACATTCTACTGGCTCAACAATTTGTTCAGTGAATTACAGAGTCTGAGATCACATGATCCATGGTTTGATCCTTATTTGAACTACTGGATGCTTTCCTCCGACAATATAGCAGACTAGACAAACCTCTGTTGCCCTCTGCATCTGTCAGTTGACAAGGAGGAAGTTAGCCATGATTCTTTCTGATGGCGATATTTGGTATTGGATATCAAAAGGAGACAGGATTGCTGTAATCTCCTTTATATTCCAAAAGTGGTCAACACTTACAGCGTGATATATGCAACCATCTGCTATCAAGACACCAATAATTTCTAGAGATTAAGGCAGGGGAGAAATCTGATGTTGAGAAATGATATTTAAACATGATTGTTCAGTGGATTAATGAAATGCCTTAAGTACAAGATACTGTAGAATAACCTTCTGTTAATCAATTTCTTTTCAGCTTTTAGAATTTGACAGAGAGTTGTCCGTATTCAAAGACAAGTTGAGTGAACAAGAGATATCGTTTCCACCAAGGTACAAAATTTATACTACTGTAATTCTACAACAAACATTTAAATGAATGTTTTATATTTTAGAACTTTATGTTTCAAATAAAATCTTAATATTAAAAATATTTAGATTTCTTTTAGCTAATCTCAATATGCCGATGTGAGAGGTGGGACTGTGTTTATCTGTGTTCTTTGAAAATAATTTGTTGGATTAGTGATAATTAACAGGGCCCCTGCCTCCATCAGAAAATGGAAGAAAGGGGATTTGTTTACATTCAGGTTATGACTTGACCTTTGATTGTTTATGCTGTGGGATAGCCTGTGCCTTATTAAAACCCAGTATTTACCTTGTCATGTTGTAGGATCTCCTTGAACATATTTTATTAGCCATGACTCTTAAAGTCTGCAGTAAATTACAAAATATTTCATCTTTTGCTCAAGTTGAAAATAACTTGGTAATGATGCTCATTCTGTCATGTGATCTAATATCCTCTGACTTTTGTTGGATATAGTCCACTAAAACACAGCTGATACCCTTTGTACAAATATTATTTTGGTATATCTCTGAATTACTTGTGCACTAGACAAATAGATAAATAGACAAACTAATAAAACCATTATAAAATAAAACAGCACCATTTTGAATATATTCTGAATTTCATAAAGTAAATTCCGAATATGCTGCTCCTGAAGAATTTTATAAGCCAGGTAAGCTTTCATTTGGTACTTTACTACTTTGCAAAGCAATACTGTAGGAACTTTCATTGTACAACAACTGGTTATTTTATCAGCAGGATTACTGGCAAGGTAAATGCATTGTGCCATCAATGATTCCAGCATTCATTCTTTTAAGTTGGAATGTTAGCAATAAATCTGAATTTAAAAAGATAAGAATATAAGAAGAAAGCTATCCAGTCCATCAGAGCCAATTTATTGAGTCCATGGGCACAATCTTTTTTGTGAGACTAAGTGCGAAGGCAGGCCCAAAGTTGGGAGGTACTTTTATGTAAGAGTGGGTCAGGTTTCTTGCACATTTTTCTTAGCTTGTTGTACATTCATGTCCCAGTGTGTAGGCAGGTGGGACGTTCTAGGTAAAAACAATGACTGCAGATGCTGGAAACCAGATTCTGGATTAGTGGTGCTGGAAGAGCACAGCAGTTCAGGCAGCATCCGAGGAGCAGTAAAATCGGCGTTTCGGGCAAAAGCCCTTCATCAGGAATAACTGCCTGCCACAACTGCCAGAGCCTGCCAGACTCCAAATTCCAAGCACCAAGTTTAAAAGATACCACTTCATATTCTGCAACCCACTAGTATCACTCATCAGTGCTCTGCTTTCAGATGTCAGCAAAAAGTGAGCATGATTCAGTAACACCTCAGGAGAGTTTCTCCTGGAGACTGCCCAAGAGAGAAAGGAAATGTTATTCCCCTGAGATGGCAATGAGGCCAGCGTAACTGAGGAGGGCAGGGTGGACTGAAGAGGCTGCGGAGATCAGCACCCATGGGTGGCTCAAGAAAATGTGGCTCCCTTGTTGCAAGTGAATGAATGATCTGTTTGGCACTTCGCTTGGCATATGTACCACTGTCTGCTCAATGCTTCATGACTCTATGAGCATGAGTTAGCAATCTAAGCTTGCCACTGTGCAGGATTGTCTCACACAAGTTGGATTGTCAGCCATCTTCATCACTTGCCTCATATGCAGTCAACATCTGAAACTTCGCTTCTGCTGCCAATGCAGCATTATTTGTACCAGAGTGCTGTTGCCTCTCACACATCTGTCTGTGTTCATGTTTAACCCATAAAAGGAGCTACAACATTCCATAGCTCACACCTGAACAATTCACTATCCTTTCATCCTAACAAGAGCATGCACAGATGATAACTCTTCACCAGAGACTTGCGTGGGACAAGGACACTGTCACAAAGTATGACCTTGAGATGAACACCTCACAGGTACCTCAGGCCATATAATACTTTATCAATTTGCATCAGTTCTAGCTCTTGGATGACATTGAATCATTTTCTAGACCCTTCAATTCCTAACTTCACCCATACCACACTCTTTTTAACAGTAACATCCACAGACCTGGTTATTGGCAGCTCTACCTGTATCTGTCAATGCAGGCAAAATACTAAAGTAACCATGCTAATGTCTCTTAATGCTACTCTCCTGAAAGAGAAGAACATGTATAATAAAAGGTATGAGCATGCACAGACAGATGGTAGGAGCAAGAGTGCCTGATGTATGGATCCTGACCGTCTTTGAGGAGCAAGCTATTTAGCTGGCAACTGAGCGAGTGAAGCATGATTGAGCTGAAGAGAAGATTGTATTTAATGACAAAGCCTCCAATCTGCTCCTTCCAGCTGCACATGAGGAACCAATGTTTTAATGAAACCTTGGGTGAGGGTGGCAAATTGTATGATGAGCAAGTCTTTTTGTCTTTAAATGCAACCTCCAGACCCACTCCCAAGCCAGAGGTTCCTGGCCTCCAGAACCATCTCTGCAAGCACCTCACAGCACACTTCTGAACAGTGACAATTGTGATTCTCAGAGAATGCAACATCAAGACTATTCTCCCACCCTCCACCAGTGCGGAGACATTCACCTTGGCTGATAATGTAACCAGTTACGCTTGGGGTCACATTCTGGTGAGCACAGCACTGACGTGAGTCTGCAGCTAAAGGAGGAAGAAACAGCTCAGGTCTCTGACACTTGGAGGACTGATGGAGAACTGGGTGTACCCATTGTCACCCATGAGTCAACCTTGGAGATCATGCAAGGAGTACAAATGCTCAGGGAAACTGGGAGTTGCACAGAACACAAGTATTGTGACAGCTCCCTGAAGAGTGGGGTGCATGCCTGCTGGGATTGCTGCTTGTGGTCACAAATCAGCTGGATATTGAGGGAATGCACTCCCTTCCAATTAAGGAATGTGGCTAGATGATGCTATGAAGATCCATGCATCACCTGTGTGCACTCAATTATCCCTTGGGCTCTCTAAGGGATCCCAATGATGCAGGTAACAACTTGGCTCTCTGAACCCACAGTGAAGTGAACAAACAATATTGTTTACTGCAAAGGGCATCAGTGAACTCACACACATGCTTATAAGCTGCCGATTGGTAGATGATAGCAAGATCTCCAATTGAGGTTTGAACTAGCCCGTGGCAAGTTAACTCAATGCTGCTGTAAAATTCTATGCCGTAGGGACATCACTGCTGCAGCACTGCCTGCAGGCGGGGGCAAATGTAGCTAATGATATCTCTAGTCATACAAAGAAACCTCTGAAACTGTCTTTCACTCATCTGCAGCTAGCTGTGACACCGTTGGTAAAGCCTCTCTGGGTAGATTGCTCAATGCTGCAGAAGGCCCTGGTTACCCTCTTCATGTGTTGTTTACCCATCCACAGCTGCAATCCCCTGAGCCTAGTGTCCTTGGTTTTGTCGGTGCTGTCCCCCTCCTCCTTATCCTTAGGAAAGTTAACACAGCTGCTGGGTTATCTTGGTCGACTGCCTGATCTGGAAGCGCTGATTTATGAAGAAACATCAGGAACAGGGTGTTTGTTTTCCACTTGAGATCTTGGTACAGTCAAGTTGCCCTTTGAGCCCTTATCAGGCTGGTCAGGTGCTATTACAAATCCTGCCCTGTGGAGGATCCTCCATGACCTGTAGGTAGTTCTCCCTTTCCTGATGGTGCCCGTGTGGAGGATCTTTGTGGCCTTGATCTTTACATTGCTTTCCATGTATGTGGCAGTCAGCTCAATGGTGATTCAAGGTAGCTTACGTTTTTCCCTGCCACTCAGTGCTACAGCCTGCAGAACAATTTCATCCCTATGAACTTCTTATTCACCAGCATGTGCATATGAAAGTTGACTCTGGAAAAGCCCTCTACTGCACCATCAACACTGTTGCTGATTTCCTTTTTAAAGACACCCTATTTGAATGTGCTCTGACACTCTTCTGTGACAAGCACTTCCTGAGTGGGACTTAAAGCCAGATGTTTGGGCCCAGAGATAGGAACACAATCATTGTGCCATAAGACTCTGTATGCTGCTGGTGATTCTTGGGTTTCCTTCTTGTAAAGGTTAGTGAATGACAGGAAGTGAATGGGATTGATCATAAGACAAAGGAGCAGAAATTAGGTCATTCAGTCCGTTAAGTCTGCTCCGCCATTCAATCATGGCTGATAAGTTTCTCAGCCCCATCCTCCCGCTTTCTCCCCATAACCTTTGAACCCCTTGATAGTCAAGAATGTATCTATTGCATTCTTAAATATCTTCAATGAGCTGGCCTGCACAGCCTTCTGTGGCAATGGATTCCATAGATTTATTACTCTGTGGCTTAGTTCTGTTCTAAAGATCTTCCCTTCACTCTAAGGCTGTGCCCTTGGGTCCTAGTCTCTCTCACCAATGGAAACATCTTCCCAACATCCACTCCGTCCAGGCCATTCAGTATTCTATATGTTTCAATTAGGTCCCCCCTCATCCTTCTAAACTCCATAGAGTATAAACCCAGAGTCCTCAAAAGTTCCTCATATGTTAAACTTTTCACTCCTGGGACCATTCTCGTGAATCTCCTCTGAGCACGCTCCAGGACCAGTGTATTCTTCCTGAGAAATTGGACCCAAAAGTATGCACAATACTCCAAATGTGGTCTGACCAGAGTTTTATAGAGCCTCAGAAGTACATCCCTGCTTTTATATTCAAGTCCTCTCAAAATAAATGCCATCATCGCATTTGTCTTCCTAATCACTGACTCAACCTGCAAGTTTACCTTGAGAGAATCCTGGACTAGAACTCCCAAGTCGCTTTGCATTTTGGATTTCTGAATTTTCTCAACATTTAGAAAATAATCTCTGCCTCTATTCTTCCTACCAAAGTGCATGACCTCACATTTTCCCATGTTGGACTCCATCTGCCACTTGTTTGCCCACTCTGCTAATGTATCCAAATCCTTCTGCAGCCTCCCCACCTCCACAATGCCACCTATCACTCCACCTATCTTTGTCTAGCCTGCAAACCTAGGGATGTTGGTGTAGATGCCCTTCTCCTTTCCGCTGGCATCACTTCTTTCCTTTTACAATCTCCCATGTGACTAATAGCCCTTTCGGCATTTCCCCTCAATGTTTCTTCTCTTCTCACAACCATCTGGAATTCCACACTGTGCCTGACCGTTTCACTGTCCCTCACTCAGTTCACCTGATTATTCTGCCTCCCTAGCACATCTAATTACCCCATTTTCATATTTCACTGTGATTCTCCCCACTGTATCCCAGTTTTGTCCCTGGATTCCTCAGGAACCTTCCAGTGCCCCTGATGACCATGCCCTTTACGTTTGATCCTCTTGTGTTCCTTTCCACCCTGCCAACCTTTTTGAGAACCTTTTTTTGTCTGCCCTCTTTTCAGCAGAGACCACTTTTCATTTTGGACCCCCTTTCAGATGAGTCCCACTTGCTTGCTCTGGTCAGATTAGCTGCTTGGCCAGATGTGGCTAGCTCAGGCTGGTGGGCCCAGTTATCCTTCACTGCTTACACTTGTAACTACAGGAAGCAAAACCACAGAAGATTGAGACTTCTGAAAAGCTGATTGACATAGGGAAGCTTCACCCCTGACACATTAAGCCCCTATGTGCAGTGAAACCGCTTGGTTGGGAAGGAAACAAGTCACTGAAGAGGTTTGTACCTGGCCAGGTACATGCCTTGGATATATATACATCAGGTTTGTGAACACATTCATTTTTAGCTAAGAAGATTGTACCTCTGAGCATAATTGCATTGGGGGCTGAGGTGTTAATGAGTGTTTGTGGCACGCTGATGAACAGAAAAGAGGTTCTGACCATGAAGGGTGGGAGTGTCAACCCATCTGAAAGACTTAGTGGCAAACCTATAGCCTGCTGTCAGGCATTTCAATTATTGCTTCTTGCACAGTTAATTTCTCCTGCTCAGCCCTCAGAAGCTTCAGGCAGGCCCAAAAAACTCTTCCCGGTGTCTGACTGATGCGCTATCTTCCAAGGCTGGAAATTGATGCCCTGTGTATCTCTGGCATCCCACCCCATCCCAGCCTTTCCTGTAATCCTCAGTTTTTAAATTGAAAGCAATTTAAAGTCTTTTTAACTTACTCCTGGCCCCAAATCACAGTTCAACCAAGCTGTGGGGAAGCGGTCTCTCTAATCTGTAACCTTGCTTCAGACATCTGAATTTTGAAAATGTTTTCTCTGATCCGATGTTGCTGTCCAGGCTGAATAGTTTGTTTACTTTTGCATCATGTGCGTGAGGCTTCCTTATATCCCTGACTTAAGGGAATATGAGAGACACCCAGCATTTCATTGCAAAATTTTACACTCTCGTTTTTGTGTTGGCCTTATTTGCGAGGGGTTAGTTTACTCACTCCTAGTGACTACCAGCAACAAGCAAAAGAGTTAAACTACTACAGCTTCAGTCAGTAGATCAGAGCCCTGGAACCTATACTTTCTTAAAAGCTCACAAAGCTGACAACGTCATCAAATGTCTCAAAGGAGCTCCCACCACCACTGTCACTTTAAAAGATCATGCCAAAGTTGCAGGTTAGTTGCAAGATTGATTCTTTAGTCTTTGGTGCAATTTCACATGTTTTGGTTGCCTTTTTGTTCTGACTAAATGTTTCAGAGGTCTACAGGCTGTGGGTCTGTTTGGTACTGAAGCACTATTTTGATAACTTAAAGGCTGTGGGAACCATCAAATTGCTTCCTCTTTGCTTTAAACAACTTCCCTAGAGCTGCATGGTTGAGATTGTCAGCTCACCAAATCACAGGAACTGAACCAATCTGAAAGTGCAGACAATTTAAGGTGCTGATTCACTATGGTTTCTTTTCTCCAAGTCAGAAGATTCTGAACTCAAGTTCAACTCCAGAACCTGGACATTCTAATCCAGACTTAGAGTTCTGTGTGTCTGTCACAATAATATAACAGATAAAATATATTGTGGCCTTTCTCCATCCTGCTTCTGCAATCTTCTTCTGCCCCAGTATCCACTCATTACTCTTTGGATTCTGTTTAATGTGCAGATTGCTGTGTTTCCAAAATATATTTTGTGGACATTAGTTTAGTCAGTTGCATTATCATGCCTTGTGTTTGGATTTAAAGAATGTGGTACAAGCTGTAAATGTATATTGCTTACGCTCAAGAAGTCATCGATCAGGCCAACTGTGACAAGTCTGAACACTGCACGTATTTGTGCAGAATTTGGCTTTCCCATGTTAGTGGTCATTCTGGAGCCAGAGAGGCATGACATGGAATTGATGGAGTGTTAGATTCTGACAGGTCACTTCAAACCTCTTATCATGGTAAACACATACTCAAAAAGAACATGTACAAACTTTCCTGTGCAAACTTACCTGGCAAAGAGCCCTTTATCACTGGGAGGAGTTATCGTAATACAATACAGTTGTGTGATCACAGCTTAATGCTGAGTTATTATTAAATTTCTTGTCTGTTTGGACCAGAAAGTCAAGATGAGCAAAACCCAAAACTTGACGAAATCTGTAAAATCGGCATGGTGTGTATGTTATATAGGGTGGTCGGACATCCTAGATTTGTCTCCATTCTTCACGAAGTGCCCCAGTGTCCTGATAACTTCCTAAAATTAGTTCATACAGTCTGGTTTTCAATTTTTTTCCTTTTTGTCAAATATAAACAATGCCTGATTGGAACAAATCTGTGTGAAATGTTGTCCTTCTTCCTGTAAATGTGTTATATCACACCATTATATACAATGAACCAGTATCCTTCCTGGCATGAATTTCTCCCTCCCCCATCTCCTCACTTTGGCACTGAATGTGCCATTGCTAATGATGCCTTTTAAACAATCTATGGATTAGAGTTGCCAATTCTGACTGAGCATATTCCATCAGATGTCTCCCACAATTACATTGCCTCCCACCTTCAACTGCCCATTTCCCAGACTCCTGCCATTGATTACCCCAACATATCAGTTATCATGGACTTTTGCCTTTCATCCCAGTTTTAACTTCTGGAAATCTGGACGTGCTACTGTTATATCCAAATGATTAAATAGTGTGCCACTGTGATCCGCTCTACAAGTTGGCATTTCTTTCAATGGTAACATGTACCAGGATATTACGCTGTTCCAAAAAATTTGAAGATTCCAGTTTAATTATTTTGATTTTCAAAACAACATTTAATAATCTTTCAGTGTTAAATCATTACTTAATAATTACATGTAATCTTAGTGGAGAACAGGAAGTCAGGACTGGCATTAAACATTAGTTAATGAAGAGCTAGTCTTTTGCAGTTCATAAAATTAAATGATAATTTGTTAAGAGTCTCAGTTGTATTATTTATGAAGACATTAAGCATTGATTATGTTTGAAACTGCTAACATGCACAGCAGGGAATACATTGTCCTTTCAGCCAAAATGATTAAATGAATGGCTTCTTTCCCGCTTCAGGGTGTTTGCCAAGTCTAGACAGGAGCAATGGGAGTAAGGAATGATATACAGTTGTCTCTTCACCGTTGGGTGTTTAATAGTAAACTGAGACTCGTTGAAGCTGGATTTGGCAAGTTAGCAGACATCCTAGAAACTCTGCAGGTGTATGAGGATAGGTCAAAAAAGTAACTTAGCATAAAAGCTTTGAAAACATAAAAAACGTAGTATGTTTGTGTTCTCTGATACATGGGAAATAGTTGAATCAATTAAAAATTATAAATACATGTGATTCTTGTAATAATAAAAGAAGTTTGTAGCAAGTTTTCTACACCATAAATGTACATTTAAATAATGAGCTGACAAAAAATGGCTTGAAATTTTCTCAAAGTTCAATTAAGTAGCTAACGAAATTTAATAAAATTTTGTTCAGAGGAATTGGGCATCATAAAACAATTGGATTGACTGTACCTGTCCTAATCCAGATCTGATTCTGTTCAATAACCACATGATTACTACAATCTCTTGTGACTGATAAGAAATGACTTGAATTTGGAAAGGCCAATTGTATTTACACCATCTTGACAAAATACATTGAATTTCAAAAAAAACTTCATAGGCTCAAGAAGTTAATATTCAAAACATGCAAATTGTGAAAGAATTTCAAGTGAAATATTTGAAAGCTACTATGTCTCATTGAATCATTTGTATGAACACATGATCTGGAATTCCCAGATATATATAATGTTTTGTTTTCAGTACATATGTCAATGTGCAAATCGCTTTACATTGGAACAATTATTTTTTATAATGTTAACAGAAGTTGTAGCAATATGATTATTCTTCTGGTATTAGAAATTATTTGCATCCTTACAAATTCCTTAAGACCAAAGTCCATTCAGTAAAGCTCCGTGAGCAAAATAGACATTGCCACATTCACTACAGTGCGACAATGTTCTGAATCTGAAAAACTGTTAACTAGGTAGCTAAAATCTACTAATTTTTAAACATACTGGAAAATATCACAAATTTTGAAGTAACATATCACATCAGGAAGGTTATTGCAAGAAATCTCTCAAGGATCTGAAGTACTGATTTAGTATTTATTGTATGGGTATTTGGAAGAAACCCTTTGATTAGTGAAATTCTATGCCTAATTATTGACTGTTAAAACTTATCTTTTCCCAATATTGGATTGCAAATAATTGTTAAATTACCTTCATGTTCTGGCTTTAAATCAGCTATAGCATTTTCACTTCTGAGTTAGAAAGGTTAGGTTCAACACTAATCCAGAACCACAAATGCATCGGTGATACTGGAGGCAGGAGCAAATTACTGCAGATGCTGGAACCTGTACTGAAAACAAAAAACATTGGAGATCACAGCGGGTCAGGCAGCATCCATGGAGAGAGAGCAAGCTAACATTTCGAGTCTAGATGACTCTTCATCAGAGCTGACGTGAAGTGTGAAGGGGGCAGTATTTATGCCATGTTGTGGGCTAGAGTGCTGGGGGAGAAAGGATGTTGATAGTGTGTAGTTGATAGTGGAGGCATGCTGCTTTGTCACCTGTACAGTGTTTCAGGCCAGACACTAAAGCAAGGTCCATGTTCTTGTTCCAGAGAATGAAAAGACTTAATGATATTAGCCAAAGATATCAGCGGAGTCATGGAAACAGAAAAATAAGAGTAGGGAATAGGTCATTCAGCCCTTCGAGTCACTGTTCCACCATTCAATAGGATCATGGATGATCATCCAACTCGGTAAACTGTTTCTGTTTCTCCCTATGTCCTTGATCCCTTTAGCCTGAAGAACTATAGAGTACATTCGTGTCATAGCTAACAATGAACCCTTTAACCAGCATCACTGAATCTCTTGGATCAGTCAGTTCAATGTAGCCGTTCGTGAAGTAACTGCCCAAATTGCATATATAAATTGCATACAGAAAGTCAGTGGTTACACCTTCAAATATAATTTGTTGCCAATACAGTGCTTTGTGAATATAAGGAGAAAGTGAGGTCTGCAGATGCTGGAGATCAGAGCTGGAAATGTGTTGCTGGAAATTGCATCCTCTGCACCCGATGTGGCCTCCTCTATATTGGGGAGACAGGCCGGCTACTTGCGGAGCGTTTCAGAGAACACCTCTGGGACACCCGGACCAACCAACCCAACCACCCTGTAGCTCAACATTTCAATTCCCCCTCCCACTCCACCAAGGATATGCAGGTCTTTGGACTCCTCCATCGTCAGACCACAACAAAACGACGGTTGGAAGAAGAACGCCTCATCTTCCGCCTAGGAACCCTCCAACCACAAGGGATGAACTCGGATTTCACCAGTTTCCTCATTTCCCCTCCCCCCACCCTGTCTCAGTCAAATCCATCAAATTCAGCACCGCCTTCCTAACCTGCAATCTTCTTCCCGACCTCTCCGCCCCCACCCCAGTCTGACCTATCACCCTCACCTTGACCTCTTTCCACCTATCACATTCCCGACGCCCCTCCCCCAAGTCCCTCCTCCCCACCTTTTATCTTAGCCTGCTGGACAAACTTTCCTCATTCCTGAAGAAGGGCTTATGCCCGAAACGTCGATTCTCCTGTTCCCTGGATGCTGCCTGACCTGCTGCGCTTTTGTGAATATAAGGACTTGCATAGCACTGTAGCAATGCAAGTTCATTTTTATTCCTGCAGAAAACAACACAACAGGACAATAGTCACAATGCAGACAGACAGATGTAATGCACCTCTTATCTGTGTTTTTTTTTAAAATTCTGTCTTGATTGTGAGTGCCACAGACAAAATCAGCTTTTATTGCCCTTCAGAAGGTGGTGGTGAGCTGTCTTATTGAGTTACAGTTTAGGTGCTCATTATTTTTCTTTCTGTGGGTTTCATACACTGAAGTGACTTGCTCAATATATTTAGGCACTTAAGAATCAACCACATGGCTGTAGGTCTGAAGCATTATGTTATTCAGACCCCAAATCCTATGGATTTTTTTCCCCTAGAGGTCATCCAGGAACCTGAATAGTTTTTACAACAATCTGGTAGTTTCATGATCAATACTAATCAATTTATTCCAGATTAATTCATTGATGTTGAATTACCCCCAGCTGATTTTTGTTTTCTCATTCAGGGATGAGAGCATTGCTGGCTCAGCCAGCATTTATTACCCATCCCTAGTTGACCTTGAGAAGGTGGTGGTGAGCTACCTCCTGAACAGGTGCAGACTACTAATTTTAGAAATGTGATAGTGCTGTTAAGGAGGGGATTCCAGGCATTTGACCCAGTGATGATGAAGGAGTGCCAGTATATTTCCAAGTCAGGCTGATGAGTGGATTAGAGAGGAGCATGCAGATGATGGTGTTACCATGTATTCACTGCCTTTGTCCTTCTTGATGGTAATGGCCATGGGGTTAATAGATTAGAGACAAAAAAAACTGCAGATGCTGGAATCCAAAGTAGATGAACAGGAGGCTGGAAGAACACAGCAAGCCAGGCAGCATCAGGAGGTGGAGAAGTCGACGTTTTGGATATAACACTTCTTCAGAACTCGGGTGGGAGTAGGAGGAGCTGCACACAAAGAGTGGGGAATATGGGGAGAGGGTCAGAATGGTTAAGGTGCTGGTAAAAGTGAGCACAGTTGATGGGTACAATCTGGTTGGTCAATGGGAAGGATGAATCCGGTTGGAAACTGGAAGGAAGAGTTGGTAGGTAGAATGGAAGGGTGGAGGCAGGACTGAAAGGGAGTCAAGGGATGGGTGGGAAGGGTATTTGAAATTGAAGTGCTCAATGTTGAGTCCTCCGGGCTATAGACTACCTAGGTGGAAGGTAAAGTGTTATTCCTCCAATGTGTGGTCGGATTCACTGTGGCAATGGAGGAGATTAAGGATGGACACGTGGGAGAGGGACTGGGAAGAGGAATTGAAATGGGTGGTGACCGTTGAGATCAGGCTGGTCCTTATGGGCCTGGCTGAGATGCTCAATGAGACATTCCAGAAAGCTATGTTTAGTCTCCCTTATGTAGAGAGGACCACATGGGAAGTACCTGATGCAGTAAACTAGTTTGGGGAAGCAGGTGAACCTCTGTTTCATCTGGAAGGCCTTTTTGGGGCCCTGGGGGGAGGTGAGGGAGGGAGGGATGCTGTGCTGGCAGATTTTGCAGTTAGAGGAAGTTATTGGGGTGGAGGGGGGTGTTGGTGACAGTGATGCAAACCCAGGATTGGCAAAGGGAACGGCCCTTATAGAACACAGAGAGGGGCCGGGAGAGGAAGATGTTCTTAGTGGTGGGGTCCAGTTGGAGTTAGTGGAAATGTTTGAGGATAATATGTTGGCTGTGGAGATTGGTGAGATGGGAAGTGAGGGTGGACAAGGGGGACCTTTTTTTTTATTATGTTAGGGGTGGGATTTACAGCAGTGGAGTGAGGAATGGAGGAGATGAGATGGGGGCGCTGTCTGAATGATGGGGCTGGTGGGAAAGCATGTTGTTTGAAATAGGTGGATATCTGGGATGTTTGGGAGTGGAACATCTCCTCATCAGAACAAATGAGATGGAGATAGAGGAATTGAGAAAACGGGATTGAGGTTTTGCAGGATCCGACGTTTGGGGGGGTGAGTCTAATCCAGGTAGTTATGGGAGTCTGAGTTTATAGTAAATGTCAGTCCATAAACTGTCAGTGGAGATGGAAATGGAGAGGTCAACAAAGCAGAGGGATGTGTCTGAGATAGACCAAGTGAATTTGAAGGGAGGGTAGAAGTTGTTGGTGAAGTCTATGAACTGCTCCAGTTCAGCCTTGGTGCAGGATGCAGCACCGATGCAGCCATTGATGTAACGGCGGAAGATTTGGGAAACAGTACCAGTGTGTGTACTGAAGAGGGACTATTCGACATAGCCAACAAAGAGGCAGTTATAGCTGGGGCCCATCCGAGTGCTCATAGTCACTCCTGGGTTTGGAGAAAATGGGAAGAGTTGAAGGAAGAATTATTGAGAGTGAGGACTAATTCAGCAAGGCGGAGAAGAGTATTGGTGGAGGGGGACTGGATGGGTCTGTTGGAGAGGAAGAAACTGAGGGCGTACAGGCCATCATTGTGGAGTATGGACGTGTACAAGGACTGCAGCAGATGAAGCCCTGGGGGCCGGAGGACTGGAAGTCACTGAAGAGGTGGAGGGCGTGCTTAGTGTTCCAGTTGTAGGTGGGAAGTGTCTGTACCAAGGAGAAAGAATGGAGTCGAGGTAGGAAGAAATGAATTTGGCGGAGCAGGAGCATGCGGCGATGATGGTTTGGCCGGAGGAGTTGGGCTTGTGAATCTTGGGAGCGTGTAGGACTGGGCAGTGCAGGGCTGCGGGACTGAGTTTGGAGGCATTGGAGGGAGATCACCAGAGGTGATGAGGTCACTGACCGTGTGAGTGATGGTGGCCTGATGGGTCATGATGGGGTCGTGGTCAAGGGGGAGGTAGGACATGGTGTCGGAGAGCTGGCTTTCGGCCTCTGTGACATAGAGGTCCATCCTCCAGACTACCACACCCTGTCTTTGTCAGCAGGTTTGATGGTGAAATGGGAATTCCTGAAGAAGGGTTATACCTGAAACATTAACTTCTCCACCTCCTGATGTTGCCTGGATTGCTGTGCTCTTCCAGCCTCCTGCTTGTCTACTATGAATTTAAAAGATGCTGACTAAGGAGCCTTGGTCTCAGGTCTCAGCTGCAAGCTTCTGAATTACTAGCCCAGTAACATTCCCATGGGCAACCTCCCTGAGATGATGCATCATTGTTGTATTGATATACTGTGTATTAATGACATAAACCTGAATGTAGAGGATGTAATAGCAAAGATTTTAGTTGTTGTAACATTGAGGAGTGCAAAGTAGTGAACAGTGAGAGGGACTGTAAGAGACTTCAGGATGACCTTCACTGATGAACTGGACGCAGGTGACATTCAAAGCAGAAAAGTGTGAAGTAATTCACTTTGGTAAGATGAATCAGGAAATGTAAAATAAACTGGTGAAATTTTAATAGGAACAGAGACCCATCTCAATCAATAATGTCCTTTAGGGGAAAAAATTCTTCTATCTTCACCTGGTCTGGCTTACATGTGACTCATGCACAGCAACATGGTTAACTCTGAACAGTCATTGAAATGGTCTGGCAAGGAGCTCAGTTGTACCCTAAACTGCTGCAGAAAAGTCAAACAAGAGGGACTGCAATTGTTGAAGAAGATAGCTCACCATCTTCCTGAAGATATTTCGGGAGGGGAAACAATTGCTGGCACTTCTGTGACATCTGAGTCCACAGAAAGAATTAAATCAAGAATTTGCAAATTTGTGCTCATAATGTCATTTCTAGTTGCTAGAACCAACGCACATTCATGCATAAGTCTATGTTATCTGAAAATACATGAATTTGTTCAAGTTTTGCATCTTTTGGCAATTATTCAGGAATATAGGCAACTGATCACTTCCTCTCACTTTCCTCTTGGCATTATGTTGAGCAATTAGAGATGATTTGACAACCAGTCAGCCCCCTTTTCCACTGTAGTCTTCGTGATGGTTTGAAATTTGCCATTCTTACATCAGTCCTGATGAGTACAAGTGGAAAAGCTTCAGCAATGTCTCTCTTTAAAGTAAAGTTTATGTTCCATATGACCAATGATTTTCATGTAAAGTTACACCGAATTGACAAGGTATCAGGATTCTTTGAGACTTTGAAAAGTAGTCAGCTCTGATAATTTGCGCACTGCCCCAGCTCCACATCTGAGTTCCATTCCCAGGATTATGAGCCATGGTTAATGGTGGAACCAATGAATTTTCAGTAGTGATGGTGGAGAAGCTAGACCCTTAAAGCATAACAGCTTCTGATAGGTTGAGGATCATTCAGGCAGAGTGTATATTGCCATAGGTACACATGAGGAAGGCAAAGGGAAACATCGAATATATGCTTTTCCTTATGACATTGTTGATTACTGAAGAGGAAAGTGCAGGACTGCAAGGCATAGAGGAACAACAGTGGACTGATCACTTGAACACACATGAAATCAAATAGAAACAAATGGTCCTATCACTAGTATATATGCTCCAAATGAGCCTTTATCCACCCCCTTCATCTAATCCTATTTGCACAACAATCTCTTCCTTTTTCCCTCATGTGTTTTTCAACTTCTGCCTTAAATGCATTTACCTCGACCACACCTTGTGGTAGCAGATTCCACATTCCAACCATTCTTTGAGTTTCTCCTTAAATTTGTTATTGATTTGTTGGAAACTATCTAATTTATGACCCCTAGATTTGGTCTGCCCACAAGTGGAAGCATATTTTTATAATTGATAATTTAAATACCTCTGTTAGGCCTCAAGAGAAAAAAAGAACTTTGTTTAGGATTGCGTTTTTGTTCAGGAATATTTTCTTTTTTAAAACTTATTTTGTATTCTAACTGTTTGCAGAAATAAGCTCAGTCAACATGTGCCCTGAGCAGGACTCTGGAAGATCTGCTTTTGTCCTTCTTTAGTTTCCTACTATGTTAGTGACATTTTTTATTTGACACCCACTTGCATTTTATCCAGTGCACCACTTTACATTTCTAACAGTGTTCAGAATCAGTTGTTTACCTAGGAAATGTGGCATCTTGGCCAATTTGAATGTAACCCATCATGCAATTTTGGTTACTCACTAGGCCAAACCCCTCTCAATAGAACTTTGTCAGGATGAATCATGTCTGTTATTCATGCCAAAAGACTGTATAAAAGGATGCCTAACTTAGCCTGGGAATTCGCTGCGAGTCCTGTTTACTTTGAGATTTCGATCCCCCTCACCTGATCACTTCAGTCTGAAAGTAAGAGTCACTCTGTCCCTTGACAGTCCCAGTGATTAGCAATAAAACAAAACTCAGATTTTAATCCAGGAGTATCAGTAAATAACGATCAATGAGCAGAACACAAATTGTGAATGAAGGCTTCTTGAAGAAGGTTAAACATGTAAGTAATTGTTACATTGTCAAGCAATTCATTAATTACAGTATTGATTCTGGAAGGTTGTAAAGTGACATTGTTTAAAAATGTTGTTTTTGCATGGCACACACCCTATACTGGAGTTTGTATTCTGATAAGCATGCAGGAGAACTAATCTAGAGAAATTAATCAGTAGTGACCGCCTTATGTTTGGCATTGTATTAGGTTGCCATGTAATCTGCTGGGACATACACGATGTTCACAATGTAGCAGGACATCAGAGGGTAGTTTACATTGTAGTCAATTGAGTCTTGCTTGAAGCTCCTCATTTGAGACCTGACCTGTTTTAGTTTGTCTTAGCAAATTTGTGGAGCTCAGACTTACTCATCAGATAGGATCATTGAAAGTTGTTAATCAGAAACTAGTATTTATTTCGGTCCTCCCCACAAATGGAAACTCAGAGTACAGTGGCAAATTTTTAAGAATTAAATTTAGCTTTTTCAAGCCTTGATTGTGATTTTCAGTTAACATCATGGAAAGGTCTGAGATTTGAGTCTGCTTTGTCGCAAAACCTTCTATGTGATTTTGATCTGATATGCGGTGCTATGACTCAAGTAATATTTACACTTCTTGTCCTTTGCTACTGCAGCCCATGGATTGCCTGATTGACCCCATTTTCTTCTGAAACCTTTGACCCCATTGTTAGCTTGGTCACCATGGTGTTATTGTAACATTTGCAAGTAGCAGCTGTTTAACACATTGTATTTTAACTGCAATGTTTGCAGTCCTGTGTTTACCATACTGATTTTTTTATATAAATGAGCTACACAGCATCTTAGTTTATTCAGTAAAACAAGTGAGGTAGGTTCGTATCTGAGAGAGATTTTGGTCATTTTTATGACAGAATTATCAAAATATCATTGAAAAAGATTAGTTTTATTAACAACAGCAAAAAAAAATGTCATTTTAAAATGTTATATCTACTTGATGATTCGAGGACCAATCAGCCTTTGAGCATTTAGGTGTGATGTTTAGTTTGAAATTAGTTTTGTGTTTGATGTTCTTACAACCAAATTAGAAGATATATTATTAGTTTCAAATAATCATCTGTATCGTTACAATATTTTGGGATTGGTAAAAGGTTAAAAGTCAGTGTTCGGTTCGTGTGGAGTTTCCATCTTACAATGTACTCATGTGCAAATTTCAGTATTATTAACGTAAGCAGTTTCTGATTCCCTGCAACACTAGTGCTAGTGTGAACATATAGTTTTTCTCTAATGATTTAATTACATATCACAATAGATGATTTAAAACCAATCTTCCAGTAACTGGATTTTCATACTCAAATTACAGATCCTGAACTGCAATGTAAGCACAGTCCTCTGGAGTTTAGATTGAAAAGACAAATTTAATATAAGTCAGAAATAATCACACTCTAGACTCAAACTGCTGGAGCTCCAGTGAAAATATTTCTTTTAACTCCCCATGTGGATGGTGGACTGATACATTATTGTTCAGCACCTCATTGCTGGGATTTCAGAATTGTCTTATGAGGTAACTGGGTCTTTATTCTCTAGAATTTTGAAGAATGACAGAAGATTCCATTGAAACTCAGAAAATTCTTTCAGAGCAATGAAGAATTGGTGAACTAGAAAATATAATCTCAGGATACTGGGCAGGCCTTAACGTTTGAGATGATGAGCAATTTCTTTTATTCAAAGGACAGTGAATCTTTGGAATCCTCTATCCCAGAAGACTGTGGAAGTTCAGCCATTGAGCAGGGTTAAGAATGAAATTAGTAGGTGTCAGGCTTAATGACATTTTGGGTTAGGGAAATAGTGGAGGAAAACGCATTGAGGAGATGGTCGTTCATGATCTAGAATTATAGGGCAGGCTCAATGGGCCGAGTAGCCTACTCCTGCTCCTGCATGTGTCATTAGGACATTGAGGATATATATTCATGTGATAATTAAGTCCTGGCTCCTTATGAAGAATATAGCAACATAACAATAGACTTGCATTTATATGGTAAAAACAAGGACTGCAGATACTGCAAACCACAGTCTAGATTAGAGTGGTGCTGGAAAAGCACAGCAGGTCAGGCAGCATCCGAGGAGCAGGAAAATCGGCATTTCAGGCAAAAGCCCTTCATCAGGAATCTCCTGATGAAGGGCTTTTGCCCGAAACGTTGACTTTCCTGCTCCTCTGATGTTGCCTGATCTGCTGTGCTTTTCCAGCACCACTCTAGTCTAGACTCTTGCATTTATATGGTGTAATCACAACTATAATACAGCTTTTAAAACACCTTTTTTGTGGTCATTGTAGTAGATACAGCAGTCAATTTGTGGTTAATTATGGTGCAAAAACAGCAATGTGATCTTGACCAACATTCCCTAAATGCTTATCAGGATGCATCTATCTTTTTACTGATGTTGAACGTTGATAAATATTTTCCAGAACACTGTAATAAACTCTTCTGATTTTCTTTGTAATGTAATATTTATATCCGCCTGAGGGGTTAGATGAAGGTCTCCAAGTGAATTGTGACTGCTTCCCCTGGATTCATGTGTATCTTTGTAGTGAATGCAATTACTGAACGAACTTTTTATACAAGATGAGATGATAATTATTACCTAAAATCTTCACTCTCAACTGATACAGGATGACTTGCATATTTAGAGCATCTTTCATGATCTCACAACATTGCAAAGTGCTTAGTTTTGAAATGCAAACAATATGGTAATATAGGAAATCACAGTGACCATATATCAAAAGTATATAATTGACTGTAAAGCACCTTAAAACATCCTGAGCTTGGGAAAGATGCTATATAAATGCAATCCTTTTGTTCTATTCTCAGTACTTTGTCTGTAGCTCTCTTCCTTCCTCCTCTTAGGTTCTTTTTATGCATTTTCCATTAGTTGGCTTAGATTTTGGATATTTTGACAATCTTTTTAAGTATAAATCCCTTTGCTGTTATCCAAGCTGTGCTAGCTGACAAGTTAGGCACCTTCTGGGTTGATTAGGCTATTGTTTAACATTTTATCAAGGCAATTTTGGACCCACATTGAAGCAAAGCAATATTCAGGAGTCAGAATAGGTGGAACTTATGTGAAGCTGAGTTTAAAAGATTTCCACAAAGTTTAAAAACTTGCTGAGTTTAACTTTGAATCATTTTCACGTTAGAGGAGATGCTGTACTCCTGTCATGTTTGTAACATTTAAAATGTTAAGTAACATCTGGAAACCAGTGGGTGGAGCTCTTGATCATACATGCCAGAACACATGTGCAGGACTCCATTGTCACTGAACAGACAACAAGCAAAGGAGCTGAAATGATTCAGTTCTGCTGGTGCTGAGGCCATTATCTAAGGTTCAACTGGCCTCTCATTATGAAAAGTATCTCTTGTTTGTCTTTATTTTATTTTTGTTTAAAATAATGAAGGCCAACTTTGCCCTTAAGAAATGAGCACGATATTTGTTAATCTTCACCATTTATAATGCAATTCATGACAATTTTCATTATATATAAAGTTTAGATATCATTGCCATGATGCCAGTAGTAAAGATAAATATTTTCGTCTGATATATTAAGTATGTCTGGGTGGTAGTCATTAATTTTTTGTTTCAAACTAGTATCCAAGACCCACCCAATGTATTGTTTGAGCTGGCACCACTTTAGACAGTGATATTGCTCCTACCGGAAACAGGCAGGAGTTAAAGGAGTAAATAGATATGAGAGATTTTATTCTGGCTTTTGGAACTCTCAGAAAATGGCATTACCACTGACTTTACTGTTTCCAGTTTCTCATTCAAATTGAAAGAAGCCATTTTCAACAATATTCAATTGAAGCCCCACTGGTCTCAGTACAATATGCTGGAAAGCTTCAGAGCGACGTTTTGATTCCTATCAGAGAGCTGCTTTTGGCTACTCAGACCATTTCTTTGTGTTTTGAACCCCTTTCACAGCATTACTAACTTGTAATGAACATCAAGCAGCACAATCTTTAACCATCACAGATGACCCCAGCAAGTTCACTCTAGCATGAAGACGAGTTGGCTGCTCAGGTGAAATGAGAATAAAGTGCTGCTGGTGCAGGGAGAGCAAGCAGAAGCGGCGGCGGTGGGGGGTGGGGGGGGTGCGTTCATCAAACTCCTTCCCTGTTTCCCTATAAATAAAATGAATCAGTTTTGTCTTGTGGAGACAAGTCCCACCTTCATATTGAGAATATTCTTCATCATGTTGTGTGGCACTATCTCCGAGCTAAATGGGACAGACTTCAAACAGATCTAGCAACTTAAGACTGGGCATCCATGAGGTACAGTGGGGCATCAACTTCACCAGAATTGGACTCCAGCACAATCTGCAACCTCATGGTCTGGCATATCCTGCATTTAATCATTACCATCAAGTCAGGGGGTCAACTCTGATTCAATAGAGGGTGGAGGAGGGCATACTGGGAACAGCATGAGGCATAGCTTAACATGAGGTGTCAACTTGGTAAAACTACCAAACAGGACCAAACTATAGATTAGATTAGATTACTTACAGTGTGGAAACAGGCCCTTCGGCCCAACAAGTCCACACCGACCCGCCGAAGCGTAACCCACCCATACCCCTACATTTACCCCTTTACCTAACACTACGGGCAATTTAGCATGGCCAATTCACCTGACTTGCACATCTTTGGACTGTGGGAGGAAACCGGAGCCCCCGGAGGAAACCCACGCAGACACGGGGAGAACGTGCAAACTCCACACAGTCAGTCGCCTGAGTCGGGAATTGAACCCGGGTCTCTGGCGCTGCGAGGCAGCAGTGCTAACCACTGTGCCACCGTGCCGCCCACCGAACAGCTTAAGCTTATCAAACAGCTTAAGCAGCATGTGATGGACTGAGCTAAGCAATCCCACAACCAATGGTTTATATCTAACCTCTGCAGCCCTGCTTCATCCCTGCTGAATGATGGTGGACAATTAAACAACTCACTGGAGGAGGGAGCTTCATAAATATCCCATCCTCAATGATGGAAAAGCCAGGACATCAGTGCAAAAGATAAGGCTGAAGCATCCCCAGCCGAGTGGATGATCCACCTTGCCCTCCTCCAGTGGTCTCCAGTATAACAAATGCCTGTCTTCAGCCAATTCAATTCACTCCACGTGATATCAAGAAATAGTTAGATGCACTGGACACTTCAAAGGATATGGGTCTGGGAAACATTCCAGCAATAGTACTAAAGACTTGTGCTTCAGAACTTAACCAAGCTGTTCCAATAACAGTTACAATATTGGCATCTACCCAACAATGTAGAAAATTGCCCAGGTACGTCCTGTACATAAAAAGTGTGGCAAATCCAAGCCTGTCAATTACCATCCCATCAGTCTACATTCAATCATCAGTAAAGTGATGGAAGGTGTCTATCAAGCAGCTCCTACTCAGCAATAACCTGTTCAGTGATGCCCAGTTTGGGTTCTGCCAGGGCCACTCAGCTCCTGACATCATTACAGCCTTGGTTCAAAAAAGGACAAAAAAGCTGAATTCCCGAGGTGAGAGTGATAGCTGTGACACCAATACTACATTCAATTGAGTATGGCATCAAGGAGCCCTAGGAAAAGCTAGGGAGGATGGAGTAGTGATAAATGTAATCATAAACATGGATACATGGATGTAAAAACAAAGGGGGAAAAGCTTAGAGGAAGATGTATACCATATTAGTTCTGTAAGGATTAATGTTGGAGATTGTATTAAGCTTCACTCAATTTGATTATGACCTATGGGCTTGGGTGGGAATAAGGCAAAGCATCTTAGGATCTCATGGAGTGTAGACTTATATCCACAGGTTTCTTTATAATCTTAGTGAAGTATGGCGCTGGAAAGGTACAACAGGTCAGGCAGCATCCGAGGAGCAGGAGAATCGATGTTTCGGGCATCAGCCATTCGGGCATCGGCCTGATGAACAGCCTATGCTTGAAACATGACTCTCCTGCTCCTTGGATACTGCCTGATCTGCTGTGCTTTTCCAGGGGTACACATTTGGACTCTGGTCTCCAGCATCTACAGTCCTCACTTTTTCCTTATAATCTTAGTAACACTGTTATCATGAATGTAGCTTGTGCCTAATTTCCATCATGCAATAAACCTGTAAGGTAAGACCCTCTTCTCAGAGAAATTCAGTTAATAGTCAGCAAACTATCCCAACCAAAGCTGGCCAATGGTTAGCATACCAAAGCCAAATTCAACAACATCCAGCCATACTAATGGAAATGTTAATGGTAGCACTTTGTCACTCCTGGTCAGGTATACAACACATCTTCCTGTGCCATTTTACCCCCTTGCGGTCTCAGCAAAATTCATCATACATATATATCATACCTTAAATGTAGTAATGCATGCTAAGGTGCTTCACAGGACTGTTATCAAATTAATTAAGAAGCTACTAATGTCGATGTTGATGAGGTAAGTTGTAAGGAGCACCTTAGAGAAGGGAACTGAAGAAGAGAACTGCAGAGGTTTAGGGAGGGAATTCCAGAATATTGGCAGCTGAAAGCATGGTAGAGTTACAATCAGGGACATTCAAGAGGCCAATGTCAGTCAAGTGCAGATAACTTAGAGAGTTGTTAGGCTGGAAAAGATGATAGAGATGGGAAGAGGCAAGAGCACCAAAAGGTTTGGAATCGAAGATGAGAATTTTAAAATTAAGAGGTGCGGCTTCAAGGTAGTTCCTTGAAAGTGGAGTTACAGGTGGACAAATTGGTGAAGGCATTTGGCATGCTTGCCTTCATTGATCAGTATATTAAATATAGGAATTGGATGTCATGTGGCTGTATAGGACATTGGTGAGTCCACATTTAGAATACAGTGTACAATTCTGGTTGCCATTGGATGTTTTTAAACTTGAGAGAATGTAGAAAAGATTTATAAGGATGTTGCAGAGACTAGAGAGTTTGAGCTACAGGGAGAGGCTGAATAGGCTGGGGCTTTTTTTCCCTGGAGTGTAGGATGCTGTAGAGTAACCTTATAGAGGTTTATAAAATCATGAGAAGCATGGATAGGGAAAATAGCCAAGGTCTTTTTCCTAAGTAGGAGAGTCCAAAACTAGAGGCATAAGTTTAAGGTGAGTGGGGAAAGATTTCACAAGAACCTGAGGGGTATTTTTTTAATTCAGAGGGCGGTGTGTATATGGAATGAGCTGCCAGAGAAAGTGGTGGAGATAATTACAACATTTAAAAGGCATCTGGATGGATATATGAATAGGAAAGGTTAAGAGGGATATGGGCCAAGTGCTGGCAAATGAGACTAGATTAATTTAGGGTACCTGGTTGGCATGAACGAGTTGGACCAAAGGATATTTTCTGTACTGTACATCTCTATGACTCTAAGTGTCATGTAACTGGAAACCAATGCATATCCATGTGATGGGTTAATGAAACTTTGTTGCAAGCTGGTGCATAAAGAAACGGTCTGGGTGACCACAAGTTTACAAAATATAGAATGTAAGAGTTTGGCTGGGAGCAGTCAAGTCTAGTGGTAACAAACATATATCTTATGATACTTCCTGGTTAAAGAAAGGATTGCTTACTCTGACTTCTCTTTTACAGTTATCCATACAGTGAGGACTCAAATCAGGGAAAGCAGTACATGAATACAAGGTGCCCCTCATGGTGTGATCGTATCCTTTTGTCTCATTCAGCACGGGACCTTATTTATAAGGTAAGTTGTTCATGCACAATTTTGTTCCTTTAAACTAAAGTAAATGTAAGAATGAATATTTAGTCAAAACAGTTCACATGCCATTCCTGATGAAGGGGCTTTGCCCGAAACGTCGATTCTCCTGCTCCTCGGATGCTGCCTGACCTGCTACACCTTTCCATCACCACAATAATCTCCAGCATCTGAAGTCCTCACTTTCGCTCGTGCCATACTGCCCCGACATGAAAAACTTGCAGATTAAAGTTCAATACCTATTTTTATCCTGTCTTAATCATAATGTGCATTCCACACTGGAGAATCTCTACAGAACTGATATGAAATTGTTTAAATGTCAAACTCCTCAAGGTTCAAAATAAAATTAACTAACTGGAAAGTACTAATGAATGGGAATCAGGAATTGTTTAATTAAAATTATGTAAAACTTTCTCTTCTTTACCACCTGGAGGTGGAAAAATATGCAGTGGAAAGTTCATCAGGTATCAACTACCCTATACTTACTTAAAACTTTTAGGCTTCAGAGAAATCATATAGCTGGCAATAAGGGTAGAAACAGGAAAAAGATAATTTATTTTTTGCTATGCATGATTAATTCATATTCAGCATTTGGTTTCCTTTCATTCTACTAGCATCTGTTGCTTCTCTTGTACAATTTGTCACTGCACCATCTTTTCATAACTTAAGCAGCAATATATGGCCATCTCACTAGACTGTACAATTGGAAAACTATACTCGTCATGACAACCAGCTTCTGGTAAAAAAAACTGCACTCAGCACACTGATGTACAATAACCATGAAGGCTAAGGCAGTATTTTTTCCTTCTTTAGACTAAGTGTGCTGCAGGTAGATTAGGTGTCAACTAATTGGCCACCCTACTGTTGAGAAAGCTCACCAGATCAGATGCCATTCAGCTTGCTAAGGGCTGACCACTGAGTTTCTCGGTCTATTGTCAGGCTTCAACTGTGACATCCTGGCTCACCAGAAGCTCCTGTCCAATCAGAGGTTTGTATCTTCTGGTTCTTTAAGATCATCAGTTGAGGTCTATGCTTGAGGGGATCCAAACCTGAGTAGATATGTCCTTTTCTTCTGCTTCTCATGGTGTGAGGATTGTGAGGAGAGGAGAATCGAGGGAGGGTATGGGGTTCAGTTTAAAAGACATGGGGGTGTGGTTTTGCAACCATCCATGTTTCTAATTGCCCAAGATTGGCATAAATGAAGCATACCCACCAACACAGCAGGCAGGTTAATCTGGTTACCCATTTGGGAAACCAGCTACTTTTTTCACCTGCCAGGAAGGTAAATAACAAGGAAGGGGGTGAACCAAGGCCTTTAAATGGCTGTTAATTAACCACTTAGGTGCCTTCATTGCAGGTTACTCAAGAACATCCACAATGGATGTTCTTGCTAAGTTTTAAATTAGTAAAGTAGAAAAAAGGGTGAAATGTCTGTCTCGGGCCAACTTGCTGAATTATTTCCCCTTTTGGCTGCTTTTCTCACAACCTTCAGGAAGGGAAAACTGCATACAAAGACTTTAATTTATTGATTAGTATCCCTTAAAACTTTAATTTCCAATTTATATTACCTGTCCATTCACAGGACTTCTCTGAGACAATGTTTCATCATCAGGTGATTAGGAAGCAGGCATTTTGGTGCGACGTTAGCACCCACAATAAATCCTATGAATTTGTACACAATACAAGAAGTCTGAGCTATGACCCGTGTGCTGTAATTTTGCATAAAAATGTTTGTTTCTGAGTAAAGTCAATGCATAAAAATATTATCTACCGTAACTTTGTCCTCTGTTGGAGCAAGAATTCACTAGATAGCAAGTTCAGAACCTTTGCACAATAAGTTCAGGGATGAAGAGAAAATCAGACAGCATATCTTTTTTTATACATACATAACTGTGTGCAGCAAATGATATTCATCATTTCATTGAACATATAAAGAACAAAGGTCTCTGATTATATCAAGGCCATTTAAAAAAAAAATCAAATATTTAATTACAAAGTTATTTAATTATCCACACATCCTTGCTATAAGCAGTAAACTATTTCTAAGCTTGGTTTTATTAGTGGCCATCAAGTGAAATAATCTCAAAATAGGCATTTTCCCTAAATCCAATTCTTTATCTCTTTGCATGTATGACTCTGTCAGTCTGGTTCTGTCTCTGCCTTTCTTAATGTCGCTCACTCCCCAGCAGTATTACCATCACCTTGTTTCCTTGACCAGGCAAATTCAGTCAGAGGCCCTAATCATTATAGCAAAAATAAGCTGTCTACTTGATGCAACGTTTCATGTGCATTAGCTTTATACCATCTGTACTTCAAGTAACCTTAACTATATCATAATCACAGTATTATGAAAGCTTAACTCCTCCTTACATATCTAGATAAGAACTAAATGTTAGCTTGATTTGTATTCATAGAAAGATGAATCTTCATGAAAATTTCACATTTTGCATTGCTCTTCTTAAGATACCAGTAGCTTAGTTCTGGATTTTTTTCAGTTCTGATTAAAATTATTGACATTGATTTTCCCTCATTTTTCTTTCTGTTTTGAACTGCTTCTGACAGAATAGTAGCAGTAGTCTATGGACTTCAATGTGTATTCAGAGCATGGAATAGACACATGTTTAGTACCTAACAGGTTCTCACATGACTCATTGAATGGTGATTTCTGTTGAAGATTGAAATCAAAACTGCTTTTGTTATCTAAAAATAGCATTGTGTGAAATATAAGTGCATATACTGCAATATTGCAAATCAGAGCTGATTGCTGAATTACTTGATCCATTTTAATTTTTGATATCCTGGTTTTGTTCATGACAATGTAGCATTCAGGGTTTATGCAAGTTGGCTTCTAAACTCTATTACTGCTTGATATGTTGAATTATCTTGAATTATCTAACTTCAGTCAGTTATAAACAATAGCACAGTTTATGTAGACATCAAGCTGATCAGTTACTTTATAAAAGATTAGCAACTGCAAGTTTTCAGGGTTTTTATCGTTCAGTAACTATCGCTTTTAGTCTATGTACTTCTTAGCTAATTGAACTGTATTGCCTTTTGACTGGTTTCTGCTGTTCATTTTAATCACTTTAATACTGCTGCAGTAGTAAACTGTCTCTCTCTCTTCCCCTTCATTGATCTTTCCCGATTCAGAATAAAAAATAAAGCATCTGATCCGTAAAATGATTTTGCATTATAATTAGATTGTATCACTTTTCACATTTACTTTATTGCCTCTTGTGATTGCTCAGATACATAATCATACAGATAGAGAGCTCACTTTAGAATACTGGAGATGGTAGCCTAGCTAATGTGTGAATCGTCTCATATTAGCAAACGGCATGTTGAGCACAATGCACTAGGCGTTACAGATTGTACAGACATGGAGCTGTAAACAGCCGCTGTGCAACATCATCTATCATACCATGGTCCGTTAACTCACCATCATGTTATTTTATGCTTTCTGCGCCCTAACACACCAAAGGTTGGCCACTGCTACGGAGCTGCATAACTGCTTGATAGCATGTGATAATGAATGCTCAGTGAAGTGTAGGTTTGTTTCTGCTTGTGTGCTGCTGTAATTTGTTTATCTGTCTTAAGATTATGCAGCCGAAAATCTACAATTTTAAACTGCTTTTGAAAATTATCATCTTGAATTTGATGAATGCACTTGAACTTCCTGCTATGACTACATGATGATTCTAGAATATTGAAAGTGTCCATGCATATATATAAAAGGTTACATTTTGATTGTAGGGAATAGTGCTTTATAATAATGTGTGTGACCTTAAAGCAGCTCATTGCATTCAAAACTAATTAGAAGATTGTTGATTTCTTGTGTTTTATGTTGTGACTTTATTTAATTTTCTGTGATGTCCATTTGACTGTACATCACAAGCATGGAGTAACAGATTCACAAGAACCTTTTTTTTTCGCAAATCCTTTCATAGATGAGACCTAATTCAAACCCAGTTTTCCTGTTTGAATCCATTGCTTCCATGGCAGCTGCTTGTCTCCATGCATTCCCTGTTAGTTGTGGGTGACTGAATGGATACAGGCTCCCTTAATGCTTTATGCTCAACTCAGTTTGCAGTGGAGCCAAAAATGGGTGGGTGAAGTACCAGTCGTTTTTTTATATAAGGTACATCTCACAAATAAAATTTGATCCTGAGAGTTTTACACAATTGAATTGATCTTAAGATGATCCTCTACTTAATTTACAACTGAAGAAGGACAGACACTATAATGAGAGCAGGTGGCTGAATTGAAGTTGGAAGCTGTGGATTTGTAGGGCATGAATGAACATTAAAGCTGGCTGCAGAAACTGTAGACTTGGATGACGTTTAATTGAAGCGTGATGCACAGAGCTTATACTTGCTATTTACTGTCCTTTTCTATTTACACAGCTTCAAGCCTCACAAAATATCATGGGCGATTCTGTTATTTCCATAACTGAACAGAATATTGATTTGTTTAACTTGCTAATAGGTGGGAGTGTAGCCTTAGCTTGATCCTGACCTTTCCCCTGTCGTATGGACTGAACCAAGTTATGTTTATGCCTCTGTAAAATAAAGTGAGAGAATGAACCATTGACAAAAATGCTGAATAACAATAAATTGATACTTTTATTCCAACAATCTTTGTACCTCCTCTCTACTTTCAATGAATAACTGATGGATGAAGAGACCATTTTTCTTTTAAATACTGTGATGCTAACTTCACCATGGAATGCAGTGCAAACAGGTTTCTACTCCAAGCTGACAGTACAATAGTAAATTTTGAAAGTGTACAATGTTGGAAATAAAATATGGTGCTTTGCTGTACTGGGATGGAGACAATGAACATGTTGCCCATTCTATTCCTCTGATCTGATTGCTAAAATGGAAAAAAACTACAAAATAGTTGATTACTTCAAAGAATGGGGCTATACTGAGCAGAACAGAATGAGGGCTTGCACGTCTTTTACAATGTTGGTTAGTTTGTATTATTTTAAAATAATATAAATTCACATAAAGCTATTAGGAGCCAGCTCCTTAGCACTTTAGAGTACCACTGGCTACTCACACCACTTAACCCTTCCTGTTCTCCTCCCCACAAATGATCTACCTGAGAACTAATACTACAATGTAGCCAACTGAAACTAAAAATCCTCAGCACAAACAAGCTGCCTCTGTTGGTTTGACAGGCGCTGACAGCTCACCCGTGGAATTAAAATGAAACTTGAACTAACTGTGCACATGGCAGCTGTGCCTCTTGTTTCAGCTCTGTCATGTGTTCACCAATTTCTCGTCCATACTGTTAGTGCAGAACCACATTAATTGGGACTGGCCAGGATACTGACGAAGGACAAATAGAAATCCGTCCTGCCAAATTCTTTCAAATGTCATATATTTTGTCTAGCCATTCATATGGATGGCATTTTGCATCTTTGTTGTACAGTGATTTGTATCTTTCAACATAACTTTTAGAGGGTCTTAATAAAAATAAGTTGTAAGCACTTTTGGCTTACTTGTGAAGGAGAGTGAGGGTTTTTTAGGTATTCTTGGCTCAATGGTAGCTCTCTTATTTCTGAATCAGCAGGTATTTCTTACAGCCCGACTGCAGGAGCTGAGCAAATGAGTAGGCTGATGCTTAAATGTAGTACTTGAGGAGTGTAACATTGTCAGTATGGGACTTTCTAATCTGGCTGCTTGCTCAGGTGTATCTCCCAAAGCTTCAGTTATACTTCTATTAATCAACCTTTGTAGATATGTCATGACATATCTCAGGGTAGGTGGGCCTGGAAGTTCCGGCCCAAAGTACCACTGCACCACAAGACCCTTCCCAAAGTTGTAAACTGCAATAGACTGCGGCCTTTATAAGGGCTGGGCCGAATGGAGCAGAAAGCAGAAAGGTTGGGGAGAAAAGCTGTGAGCAGGAGATTCCAGGCAGAGAGGTGACAAGAAAGAATTGGTAAAGCAACAGTTTGATATTGTTTTAAAAAAAGCTCAACGCATTCAATAATCCCACTAAAATTAGAATAGAGGAAGCATTATTTAGGGAACATTTCTAATTTACTAATTTCGCAAAGAAACTAAATTGTGCAATTAGGACTGCTTTAAATGGGGGATAATAGGAACATGAATCGGTTACTCAGCCCTTAGAACCTATTCGGCCATTCAATAAGATCATAGCTGATCTGAATTTAACCTCAGCTCTACATTCCTGAGTACCCCAATAATCTTTCATCCCTTGGGTAATCAAGAGTCTATTCACCTCTACTTTAAAAATGTTTAAAGATTTTGCATCCACTGCCTTTTGAGGAAGGGAATTTGAAAGACTCCACACCTTCTAAGAGAAAAAATATTTCCTCATCAACGACTCCTTATTTTTAAACTATAGCCCCGGTTCTAGATTCTCCCCAGGAGGCAACACCCTGTACTTACAGCAAAGAAGAAATCTTGTGGTTGTTAAACATTGGGTAGATTTGCTTGTGTGTCCTCTTCTGAGATGCAAGGTATCACAGGTCTTGCAACTGTGTCTACCCTGTGGTATACCTAATTCAGAAGAGATTAATATTTGTGCATGCTTTCCAAAGAAAAGTGATAGAGGGAAAGTGTGAAGATTTTATTCTAAGCTAACTTAAATAAAATCATTAAACAAAAAAAAGAACTGAAGGTACTGGAAGTCGAAGACAAATATTGCTGGAAAAATTCAGCAGGTCTGGCAGCATCTGAGAGAGCAGAGATAATGTTTTGGGTGTAGTGACCCTTCTTCAGAACAGTCAGTTTGTCTGTTATTTTTCCATTAGTTCAAGTGTCTACTTGGCTCAATTGCGAGGGCCTTTGTTTTTATAGTTCAAATCCCTCTCCTATGCTTGACCTAAGTCTAGCTCAGCATTAGAGTGCATAATCATGGCTGGCACATCCTTAAACCAAAACCCCACATCCACCTCTTCAAATGGATGACACCTTCTTGAATGATAGAGATGCGCAACATTTATACAGCAATCATCATTCTACCATGGGATTGTCTGCCTGATTGCCATCAGTTGGTTTCTCAGAGATCCACATCACGCAGGTATGGAGCTCTGGACAGCTCTCTTGAGACTTTTCATTAACAACTACAACCTTCTTCTACATCGATGCATGTCTTCAAGAACTCCTACTAGAGCATGAAGTGCCAAGTGCTGGATATATATCCACATAGCTTGCCTTTTTTTAGGGGAGCTTCTCCATTTTCCAGTCCATTTAGACAGTAAGAAGTGAATTTATGACCTTGTCTCTCAGTCACTAATGAAAAGTACAGTGCACTCCGTTGTTAGTTTCATAAACCTTTAACCATAGATGCCATTTGTTCCTTAGCTGCTTGAAAAGTTTTGAAGAGTCATTGGCAGAATCCTCTGTTTTCTGTGGTGCTGAGCTTGGAGCTGGGAAGGCTGTTTAATCTGGCTGGATGGTAGTGTAGCTGAACCCGACCATTTTTCTGCCTCTGCCAGAATTCAGTTGAACTGAGTAACAAGTTAGACCATATCAGAGTTAAAAGTCAGCCACATCGCTGATTAATGGCCATCTAACAGCCTCATCCTGCCATTGGTGCAGAAAGACCTGCCACCGTGTGGCATACATAGTGTAACCAGGGCGGGAGCTGGCTTGAGGGGGAGAGGGGGTTGGTGGCTAAGGTTTGTGAAGGTGGTTTGGGAGCAGTGGTGGTGTCCTTTAATCGAACACAGTCTGAAAGCTACAGCACAGTCTGCTGACCCTCCTGTACCTATGTCCCATGATTCACACACCAAGGAACCTGTCTTGCCATTATTTATCGGTGGCCTGTGCCACTCTGTGATCCTGGGACTCAAGAGCCTGTCTGTTATTCAGCTGAGCTCCAGAATTACCAGCCTCTGATTGATTGGCTGGCAGCTCTTGAGACTTTCAGACTCTGGCACGTGATCTCTGGGGAAGGTCTCACTGGTCTCACTATTTGATTCATGGGCTTTCGCATAAAGAGGCAGCTTTGTCTTGGCAGTGAGACCCCCCCCACCAAAGTCTCACCTTGATTTTGTGTATTATTACAGATTGATCATGATTAGCTGATTCATTTTGCTGATCCCTCTATTCAAATTGTGTTCATATAGTTCCCTTTGCAAATCCATAATTATTTTATCAAACGAAAAATGTTTAAACATTTTTGAACAAATGGAAATAAACTTACGTAGAATAGCTGAGACAAACTCGTGGAGAAGGTTACTCGTAATATTACATCAGGAATAAGGCCACAATAGGAATCTGATTCTGCTTCACCCAAAACCATTCAGACCATCCCCACAGCAGCAGATGACCTCCCATTCAGATAGCCTTGCAGAAGCCTTCACTGCCTCTTCCCAATCTAGACTAAAAACATCAGTGAAAATTTCCCATACATTGTATCAGATATAGAACTGGCCTTTTGAGTCTCACTAATGTTAGTTTAAAACAGTAAACTTTAAGAGTGTCTCACTCTATTCCTAATATTAAGACGCTTAGCAATTGGTTTCATTTACTTTCTTTTGTTTGGTCATCAGTTTCACGAGGCATTCATAGGTCTGCGAAAAACACTTGCTGTCCAATCCCAAAACTCTTTCTTCACAAAGCAATTCTCTCAATGTCATTCAGAATTTGGCCTTGTCAGAGACAGGAGTATTACACAGTAAAACTTCTTGCAACTTATTAAAAAAAAGTGAAGACCCTCCACTGGGCCCTATTCAGGGTTGTCATAGTAACTTCATCAGGTTGAAGCTCATGCAACAGTGCAGAGGACGCAAAGTGCTGATGGCAGTCCTAGAGACACCACATAAATGTGTATTTAACCCTGACCCACTCCTCTGCCCTTTCACACGGCACAGCACAAAACAGAAATCCTGTTCTCCTACTAATGGGACAAAATAGAATTAAGGGAATTAGGCTATCAAATAATTGTGATGCAAAGTTACAAATGCTAAGAATCGAAACTTTCAAGTGCAGCTGTTAATAAAACACTGCAGAATGAACGACAGGAAAATCATTGACCTCAAAAACCCAATTGATATAATCAGATAACTGTGCTTATGCACAAATAATACAGAAATTAAGGCTCTTTAAAATAAAAATTCACCATAAGTAGGACTTACTCCAACAGAACTGGTCTTAAATTCAACTTCTTTTGAAATACACAATGGGTTACTAATTAAAGACTGGTACTGCAGTAGAAATAAATTGATGCCTTAAACTACATGAAGACATAAATGTTTTTATAACCAATGTTTATTACTACATCATCTGCTTATTCTTGGTGGCTTTGTGTGCAGATTAATGCGAAGTATTTAATGATTATGTGTTAATGGTCCTTAATACAGTTTTTCAACAATAGTGGGCAACTATCTGAGTACTTGCATCCAGTGTAAAATAATCAAGCTGTTATATGGTGTAATCCATCATGAATAAAGATGCCAGTAACAACAAAATCATCAATATTAGAAACTGCCACATAGTAATAGCACAAACACCATCTTGAAGATAGAATTATTGTTTAGTAACTTTATTCAGCTACTTTGAGAATGATGGTCTTCTGTCTGCTACCTTTCACCACCCCTGTACAGTATGTTGGTTTTGATTTGTAATTGCTGGAGCAAATAGTTCACTGACATTCGGAACAGTTTTAACAAATCCTTGCAGGGGTGGCCTTCCAGCTCTACTTGTTTGTTAAAACTCTTGTAGATTGCTTTCTCACTGCTTCTAAATATTTGTCTTTGCAGCAGAGCAATTGTGAAAAAGACCTTTGCTGTGAATAGCCACTCTGTCTCTAAAGAAAGTGATCTCTGTTTTACAGGCAGAAAATGATGAGAAGTCAGTTATCTATGACAACATTGGACCAAATGTTTGCATGGGGGACCACAAGGTAAAGAATACTTTGTTGCTAAATTCAATACTTTTGTTGAATGCAATGAATGCTATTGTCTCTTCTATTGGTAACATTACTGTATGACATGTTGTATGCTGATTATTTTTATTTTCCTTTTACTCATAATTTATTTCCCAAAAGGTATATACGAATTGACTTTCAAGTTGTAACAAGTAACTATTGAATTATAATTTAGTTGGTTGCACGACTCAATCAACTTCTGTGGTCAGAGATTGCAACTCTGGAAAAACCACATGGTCTAAACAGTATAAATTCAAATTGCTTGGTAATCTGCTTTCAACGTATTTAGAATTTAAATGGTGTAATGATCTCATTCCTTGGCTGCAATTTTATAGGCTATGAATTTCTCAGTCCAAGCTGAAATGGTTTGATTCCTACTTCTTTAAATCTATTCCCCACACCACCACCCCCAAGATTATCTGTAACAAATCCCTGGTCATTATAAACATGGTCACTAATCCATTTGAAAATGTCCATAGCTGGGTGCATTTAATATATAGATGCTAATACGTTGATATTATACATAAAGCTTTTAACTTATATTTCTTAGATTCTTTGAAGTCATTCCCAAATGCATTGTGTCAAAATCTGCTGGAAACCTTGATTGCACTGTGCCCTCAAATAGAACCATAGAACAATACACTTCATTATTATTTTTGGCTAAGATTTTAAGAACCAATTGCATTAGGGCTGGGTTATTGGTCATTTTCTTCAGAGGTGAAGCAAATCTACAAATGCCTAATGCAGTATATTACCATAGAATCAGACTTTTTGTATTTGATTAATTTTACTCACTTACGTGCATTGGTGCAATTCTTTCTCACCTGACAAGCAATCTCTGCCAAATGGGAATTGGGTGGTACAGTGGCTCAGTGGTTAGCATTTCTGCCTCACAGTGTCAGGGATCTGGGTTCAATACCACCCTCAGGCAACTGTCTATGTGGAGTTTGCACATTCTCTCTCCGTGTCTGGGTGGGTTTCATCCTGGTGCTCCAGTTTCCTCCCACAGTCCAAAGATGTGCAGGTTAGGGGATTGGCCATGCTAAGTTGCCCATAGTGACCAGGGATAATAGACAATAGACAATAAGTGCAGGAGTAGGCCATTCAGCCTTTCGAGCCTGCACCGCCATTCAATATGATCATGGCTGATCATTCCTAATCAGTATCCTGTTCCTGCCTTATCTCCATAACCCTTGATTCCACTATCCTTGAGAGCTCTATCCAACTCCTTCTTAAATGAATCCAGAGAGTGGGCCTCCACTGCCCTCTGGGGCAGAGCATTCCACACAGCCACCACTCTCTGGGTGAAGAAGTTTCTCCTGAGCTCTGTCCTAAATGGTCTACCCCGTATTTTTAAGCTGTGTCCTCTGGTTCGGCACTCACCCATCAGTGGAAATATGTTTCCTACTGCCAGAGTGTCCAATCCTTTCATAATCTTATACGTCTCAATCAGATCCCCTCTCAATCTTCGAAACTCAAGGGTATACAAGCCCAGTCACTTCAGTCTTTCAGTGAGGCTAGGTGGATTAGTGATAGGAAATGCAGGGTTACAGGGACAGGTTAGGAGCAGATCTAGGTGAGATGCTTTTCAGAGGGTGGTGTGCTCTTGATGGGTCGAATGGCCTGTTTCCACACTGTAGGGATTCTATGGAATAAAAGCTCATTCAACAATATGTACCATCTGAAGGTCAGATTTTTCAAATTGTGGTTCATTGTGGATTTTTGTGAATGCTCAATACAGTACGAAACAAAAAAACAAAGAGCTGCGGATGCTAGAAATCTGAAATTAAAACATATATTTCTGGAGAAACCTGCTGAGTTCCTCCAGCAATTTGTTTTTGCTCACAATATAATACTGTTGTTCTTGTCCGGTGCATTAAATTTTAGATTCAATGCCCCTGTCCCACTTGGTTATACCGACCTTTCCATTGAGTCAACTTTATAAGTAAAATAGCTGAGATTAGCTGTAGAACTGAACAAAATGGCCACTAAACTTGAACAGTGTGCAGACCGTGCTGGAGTCTTTTTGGAAGATAAGGTCTGTTTCAAGAATGTGATAGTAATATTGCACATATACTCCAGAATTCACTTTCAATTCTCCAGTACAGACTCTTTGTTTCATTCTGTCAACTCAGGTCGCAGTCAAGGAAACTTTATAAGAAATAAAACAAGGAATTATGACACATGAAATTGAGAATTCTTACCTTAAAGTGCTGGATGCACACTGGATCTGAGAAAGCTAATATTTTAAGAATTGCCCTTCATTGGGTCTGATCTCAATACTGACACAATCCGAACTTACACCATGTGCTCCGGTTTCCTCCCACAGTCCAAAGATGTGCAGGTCAGGTGAATTGGTCATGCTAAATTGCCCGTAGTGTTAGGTAAGGGGTAAATGTAGGGGTATGAGTGGGTTGCGCTTCGGCGGGTCGGTATGGACTTGTTGGGCCGAAGGGCCTGTTTCCACACTGTAATGTAATCAAATCTAGCCATTTTCTTTTGGATGTTAAAGCAGCTGCTTTGTATTTCTGATCATTTTTAGTATTTTTCTGCTATCAGAACTAGAACTGTTCTATGCATTTCTCAGTGTCTGTTTGACTCTCGGCCTTTTTCTGACACTCAAATCCTCTTTCAGTCCCCACCACACTTGGTGTCTGAGTCACCAAACCTCTTGATGAGACTCCAACATTGGAATCTGCTCCTCATTCCAACCCTCCCCAGATTCAACGTCTGACTCCATCCTGACTCTACCACTCACTGAGATCCCAGCATCTGAGTTCAGCACAAATTCAAAAACCCTCTGACTCCCTAACACCTCTGAGAAGTCCCCACCTGCCTCACTAACCCTTCTCTGTCACTCCAATCATTTTCTCTCTCCTTTCCAGTACTCTGACACCTAGTGCCCCTGCTGACACCTTAGCATCTTTGAGATTTCCTGCCCTTTCTGGCACTTTGCAACCACCTGCCATTTCCAGCCCAAAATCTTACTGCCCACCCCTTCCTTGACTGCTTGCTGCATCCCAGACTCCTCATCATGTCTCATTAATACCTACTCTGACACTCTGCACCCCTTTCTAACTTCCTGTCCCTTATATTTACTACCCGCTCCTTTGACTCCTGCCCACCACGATTCCTCACCTCCCAACTATCCACCCTTTGCTGATCTTCCACCCCTCGCTAACTGATGAGGCTCCTAAATCTTCGCTTGCCATTTCCCTGTAACCCCAGGTTCCCACTCACCCTCTTCCTGACCCCCTGTTGGTTCCCCTGTGCAATCTTGCCCTGTCTCCAAATTCTGGCCCCTTCTTTTCTCATAACTCCTTTGTCATACTTGTCCATTGTGGCTATGTTGTACTTTTCTTTGTTTTAATATTGGTCTGTTTAAAAACAACATTTACACAAGTAAATAAAGAAATCTAACTGACTGAAAGTATACAGTGGATTCCTGTCGATATCAAAATTAGAATTTCTATAAATTAAAAGTTGAGTCAAAACAATAATATTTTTAAATAACTGATGTACATTAAATAGGCATTAAGTTCACTATAATGTCTGGTAAGCTGTTGATATCAGAGGATAACATTATTGAAATCTTGAATACTCAGCATAAGGATTCAACTCTTCAAGTTTCCTGGGGGATTTCTTTTTCCAATTCTTTAATGTATAAAGTCCAACTTGAAAACTTAATTTTGGAAATGATGTTTTAACACTAATTTGTTGATTTCCTTACATATGAAAGCTTTTTAACGGCCCACCAAAGATTTATGCCATCAGTAGTCAATATCAACAAGGTTAAGTACTGCTGTTTGTGAGTACTATTTGGAGTGAGGTGGGAAATTATTTTAATGACAAGATATTAGTAATACTATATTTTGCCATTCTTAGTTCTCTATCGTATCGGGTAGATTTGGTGTCAAACTGATACTGACACTGATAACATTCACTGTTATTTGTGCCAAAATGTTGCAGCAACTTCAGATGAGTGGAGATATATGGTTAAATGTCAAAGCCAAAGCTAGCTGCCCAGATTTTACCATTACACTAAGCTCTCGAAAGAAGAATTTTTGATCACCATTGAAATCTATTGAATGTTGTGAGGTTGCTGTGGTTCGCACAGTAGATACATCTTATCACTGTTTATTTTTCAATCCTTCAATTGGATTAAGGAGCCATCCTGCTGTATTTAGGTTCTGGACAGCCTGTTTCCCACACTGTAATGTTTCCACCTCATACCTCAGCAATTTAGTGGGTAAACATTCAGTGAGCTGAAGGACGCAGAGACCAATTCAGCCAATATCAGACGATGTTAGGTGTTCTCTTACAGCAATTTCTGCTCCAATATAGTCAAAAGAGGAGAAAATGAACTCAACATCTATTCTTTCTGATGTCTACAACCTTCACAGCAAAGTACCTTTGATATAAAGTCAGTGCCGCCATGTAATCAAACATGACAGTGAACTTGTTCACAACAAGTTCCTACAAATAGTAATGCGCTAATCACTAATTAATTTGTTTTAGCAGCATTGGTTGAAATGTGATGATTGGCCGGGATGCCAGGAGAATTTCCTTACATACAATCTTTTATGTTCTTAAAAAGCAGAGTTGATGCCTTGGTTTAATGTCATATAAAGGACAATAGATAGCTTACCATATCAGGCAATTGACTGTTGAACACAGATGATAATTAAATTTATTAACTGCAATGGAACCAATTATGCGACACTTTATCCAATTTTGCCACTACCTGAGATGAATTTGCACCCCATCATCTCCAACAGGGTAGCACTCCTTCAGTATTGCATTGAATTGAAATTCTTTCTACCATTCTTTTTCATCCTTCGTCGACGCTCTCTCCAATATGGTCTCTTGAACTTCTCTTCCCTTCCGTTCCCTCCACTATTTCATTCTGATCAATAGATAAGCAGTTCACTGCTGCAAGATACCAACAAAATTGGCAGAAAATATTAGGAGAATAAGTAAAACTGAAATTTTCTCATTAGAAAACAAAAGCAGTCCTAGTGAAGTGGCATTCATAAAAAATTCAAAAAATGTTTATAAGCTGAACATAGGTAATGCTAGATAATTCCTATTGATATGAGGATATATTTTTCTGAACCCTATTTACATATGGGCGTATGAGCATTTTCCATAAACAGTATTTATCTGGTAGACGCATGAATATTTCTCAAATTTCTATTTGGGTAGTAGTTACATGATCAGATTCAACAGTAGAACTCTGACCCTTTCAACAGCCTGCTTCTTTTAAATGTATAAATAGTTTATAATACAGTTATAACTTCTAGTTACATTGAGTTTTTTATTCAATTGAATTTACTTGTACACTATCTATTCTGACTTTACATCCAATGCATAAGTTGCATTTAATTAGAGACCCTTTTCATCAAAGTCCACTGTTACAATGCTTCCCTGCATTATTCAACTGGCTGTAGTGTGTTGTTCAGTTGAATAAACCTGTGACCATGATTCATATTTTCCAATTAATCCAGATAAGTTTTTTTTTACAGCACTCTAATGAATACAAAACTGACAAAAGAGACTCTTCCCTTTTACATGCCCCTTGCCATACATTATTATTTTCTGCTGGCCTTTAAACTCCTCCCAAGTACCTGCAGTGTGAATTTTTGAAGCCCTTCTCTTAAGATTGTATTGTATCATTTTTCAGAATAATGTCAGTACCTCAAATTCACTTAAAACTTTGGCTTCATATTCCTTGGTAACATTTGCTAACAATTGCCTGTTGATCTCAGACTTGGAAATTTCAATTTACTCGGCATCCATAGTCTTTTTTCATTCAGGTTTCTCTGGCTGGACTAGAATTTATTGCAATTCCATATTTGCCCTTGAGAATGTGCTGGTGAGCTGTCTTCTTGATATACTGAAGTTTATTTGGTGTAGGAACATTCGCAGTAGTATTAGGGAAAGAGTTCCAGGATTTTGACACAGTAATAGTGAAAGAGAGGGAATATAATTCAAGTTAGAATGGTTAGTGACTTGGAGGGGAACTTCCAAGGGGTAATGTTCCCATGCATCTGTGGCACTTGTCCATCCAGATGGCAGTCATTGTGGATTTGGAAAGTGTTATCTGAAGTGCCTTGGTGAGATTCTGCAATGCATCTTGTCTCTGTTCCTAAGCTTCATTGGTGGAGGAAGTGAATATTTGTAGACGTTGTGCCAATCAAATTGCCTGCTTTGCTCTGATTAGTATCTAGCTTCTTGAATGTTGTTACAGCTCCTCATTCACCCAGGTAGGTGGAGAGTATTCCATTTGCAGAAGAAAATTCTAAGATTCCTTTTGTCTTTTACTTGGGAATATGTTTTGTGTTTTCACTGCTAAAAGGGCTAGCTCTAATTTTAAGGTTAAATCCCCTAATTCTGGATTTTTCAGAGAAAATGCTTCTCTGCAGTAACCTTATCCAATACCTTTATCATTTTAAATACTTTGATTAGATCATCACCTTATAAAATCAAGAAAATATAACCAAGTCCACACAATCAGTTAACTTAATTTAACCCCTTATGCATTGCATTATTTTGGTGAATTTGCACAGCAAATTGCTCCAAAGCTAGTACATCTTAGCTCTAATATAATCAATGTCCAAAACTGAACATTGTACTGCTGACTTTAAAATTGGAGCATCGCTTTCTGACTTTTATAGTCCACTCCCCTGGAAATAAAAACCAACATCCCATGAGCCTATCTGAACATTCTTAGTTCTTGGCTTTGTGTGAATTTTGTACATAGATGACAAAATTTCTTTGCTGATCAATAGCTCTTGACCTCTCACCATGAAGAAAATATTCTGACCTTTTTCGGCTCCAAAGTAGATGACTTCAGTTCTCTCCATTGAACTCTACCTGCCATAGCTTTACATTCTAATGTAGTCTGTCTATATACTTTATTTTTGTAACTCCATGTCCCAAAAAACAACTTAGATGTACAACTCTCTGTTCCTCCATTCATTTCAGTGATATACATGAGGAAATTTAATGCCCTGCTCAGATTTTTTTTTATTTCAGGGAGGACCAGTTATCTTCTTTTACACAGGATTTAAGAGTAAAATATTCAGTCCTTTGAGCCTGCTCCACCATTCAGTAAGAGCATGGAGGATGTGGTTGTGGCTTCAACACCACCTTATTATTTGCCTTCCTATAATCCATGACTCCCTTGTCTACCAAAAAAACCTATCTAACTTAGCCTTGAATAAGTACATCTACCCAGTCTGCACTATTTTCTGGGGAAGATCATTTCACCAACTAACCACCTCTGGGAGAAATTAATTCTCCTCATCTCATATCACCTCTTAATCTGTGTCCTTTGATTCTAGTCTCTACTAGACAAGAAAATTCCTTTCAGGATCAGAGATTGATCCCTTTATTTTGGTTATTTGTGTTTAGTCTTCTAGCCAATTAACAATAGATTTCACTGGTTTACCTCCCATTCTATGTTCTTTTATTTTTCTTTCCCTGCTAATTGTGCAGAGCTTTATCAGATAAATTCTGGAAATTCAGATAGATAATTTCCAAAGATGCTGCACTCTACTGTGAAAGCAAATTCCTCAAGAAATTCAACAATATTAATCCTTATGGAATATCACCAGTCAGCTTATACCTCCCATGCGTTTGATTATCTCCCATGCGTTTAAGATGCCAGTAAGTTTTCCACAACTGATGTTTTCTGTGATCCTTCAACAATTGAATGACACTGATAATTTACCAATGCACAGCTTAATTCTCGAATCTGGAGTGCTTTGTAGATTATGTCTAATGCATCTGAAATTGCTTCACTTTTTTTTAGTGTTCTGGGATAGAAATGATCAGGACCTGGATCTTGTCCTATTATGTTTGTATTGAATTTTTTTTGTAAATTAAACTCACTGACTTGCTCTCTTTTACTCTTTTTTTGTTTTTTGTAGCTCTCCCACTCCAGTAGATTTCATTGCATTCTCCTTGCATTTAATTTGGCACTGTGCCATATCTCACTTGTCAACCATGGTGGCTGAACTTTATAAATGAATCTTGTTTCTATTAGGACAATGTGCCGTGTCTTATTAAATACTTCTTTGATTGCTTGCCATGGCTTACCTTTTATCAATTCAGCCCGGTTTGCTGTGGTTAATTAATTTCTAAGTTTGTTACTTAAATATAAAACCTTAGTTTTGCCTCTTCGTTCTTCCTCTCAATTCTAACATCAAATTCAATCATTATTTTGATTCATATTTTCAAGATGTATGCATATGATCATATCTGTTAACTAATGCTCAATAGCTACTCATTACTAAATCAATTGTGGCTTGTTCCTTATAAGTTGCAAACTATTTTGTTCTACATATACCTGTCCAGATTATATTCCTTATGCACTTCAATGGTTCTACTTTTCCATAGATTATAGTAGATTTGACATTCAAAGTGGGCTACAGCTAGACTCTAGAGAAAACTGCTGAAATAAGACTATCGACTAATTTTGTGGTCAAATTTCCTACTTATAAAATGGTGGCACTCTTCTTACATTAATATGCTAAGAGAAAGAACTTAAATGAATCTTGTGAAACATGGTCAGTTAAATAACTGTAGGTTAAGCAGATGGAGTTAGAATATCATTGTATCACCCAATGTCAATGGGACTTAATAGCAAAGGTAGCTCCAAAATCCTTATGTTGCTGATTTGCAATAAATCTCTGAAGTTGTATAAAACATTTGCCATTATCCATTTTTTAAATAAGTTAAAATAGTGTTAAAATTGCAATTAATTTTCATCCTAAATATTCAAATGAATGGATTCTAATATTGGTTGTGTTTATATCTAAAACAAAAACAGAAATTACTGGTGAAACTCAGCAGATCTGGTAGCATCTGTGGGAAGAAAGCAGAGTTAATATTTCAAGTCCCCTGATACTTTATCAGAACTGATAGCAGCTATGAAAAATAGGTATTTATGCATGTGTATATCTGCATATGTACTCATTTTAACATAATTGGATTATTTTAACTGTTACTTTTCCTCTTAGATTAGTAACAATTTAATGAGTATATAGTTAAACATGCTGCATTTTGTTTTATGCATGATCTTATCTTTAACATATGTGAACCCCTTTACAAGTGTTTCGTGTGTTTATAGGATATAGTGTCACAACATCATTCAACTCAACTTTCAGGATTGGAAGGAACTTTCAACTATCCTTTTCTTGAATAAATTAAAGCTACAAACTTTGCAAATAAGCCATTGTTTCACAAGATCTGCACATCTGCTAATATATTTGTCTTTGAATCTGTACCTAGCCATAGCCAACCAATGATTAAGGTCTTCTCAAGTATAGGGATAAATTGAATCTTTATAAACATCATCTATTTTAATATTTTTATGCTTAAAGTAAGTCATTGCATGCTTATTTACATCAGTGACCTTTTTTTTGCCCTTGGATCCTGTGTAGCTATCAGGAACGTGCAAGTCAAAAGTGAAAATCAACAGTCTGATTGTACAAATACACTTACATGAGAGAGAGAAAGAGATGTTTAGTTCATGCTTATATTGAGCAAAGTTTGATTATGGCTTAGTTTTTGGGAGGGCTTGCTGAAAATAAAGTTGTTTAGATGCAAATGTTCTTTTGTCTTTTAATGGCATGATAATTTAAGTAAGGGATTTATACAATGCATGTTAAAAAGTGAGAAACTTCCATTATGCAAAGCCATAGTTAGAATCAATATGTTTGCTCAGTTGTAGGCTTGTTATTGATATAAGGAGCAGGCTGGCTCCATACGTAGAAATAACTCAGTAAATTCTTGTTAAGAACAAGCCAGTATCCAAAATAAAAATATGCTGAGGATAAAAGTTCCTTTTCTCATTTCATAGACCAGAGCTAAACCTATAGCCTAGTCCATGAATGGGCCTTTCATCTCATTCCAAATGTGAGCTTCAGGCAATTGCTGACATTATCAAACATTTGGTGGTAGGCTCTTACTCAAATATAAAAGAGCCATCGTAAAGATTTCTAAATCATTACAAAAGCTCACATTCCACATTTATCAACTGCTGCAGGCCAAGTTCAAGTCTTAATTGGTGCTCTTAACATTTGCATGAAGTACATTGTGTCAGAAGCAATTCAATAGATTTGCTGGAATTTTGGGCAGTTGATGCTTTTCCACTATTCCTCATTTATTTCCCCAAGGAAAGAGGCAGCACAAGAAACCCCTGCCACAACTGTCAGCATAGCTTTCCTCTGTCAACAAAAGTGATAGTCACCAAGTGGAAATAATGGTCAGGATTTGACATTAATAATGTTGACACAATTATTGGCATTTATTATCATTACTCCTATGAAACCAGCAGCAATGTCTAGTGTTCATACATGTTCAACTAAGTGTGGAAATTCAGATGTTGTTAGAACTTCTAAAAATGTTCATGGGTTCAACTGCTGGAAGACTACAATCAATTTGGTATCAATGAACTTTGCCCTTGTAAAAAGCAAGATAAATTTAAAAGTTGCTCTAAAAAGTTGCTCTACTTTTAAGGATGTGCAATAGGATTTTTAGTTAGATATTAAGTTCATAATACTTCAGAACAATCTAACTGGCCCTGAAAATCATAGCAAGTGCAAACAAGACAAATCCTGTGTATTTCTCAGCAACCTCTTGATGTTAGTGACGCTGGAGGTCTCCAAATCCAATTAAAATTTTACATGAGATTCCACTTCTTCACAATTTAACAACTAGCTGTTGTACTGCCTCAAAGACTGCTCCCTTATGGACTATCTCTAAAGTAGTTCACAGTAGTTCATCCTCCCAACTGGGACTGTGTTCCTGCTTGGACCTATTGTACCTACTTACAGGCACACTTTCGACCAGTCCAAAGATAACTAGCTTCACTAAGCTGGTACTGCTTCTGTGTTTCCCAGAGCTCTCTTGTTCAGTTGCAGAATGCAAGTGCTGCTTGTAGGCATCTTTCACCCTTGCAGTCAGCTGCACTTAAGACACATTGCTTCGTCAGAGGCCCACAGCCCCTCGGGTTTCTCCTGAGCTTGGAGCATGCTGCAACAGCACCTTTTTAGAATGGAGTCTCTTCTCCCTGCTCCTCAGTTCCAGACTGACTAGCCACCTGAAAGTAGCAACTTCATCTCTGACTGCCTCTATCTAATTGAATAAACTGACTGTTCAGTAAACATGAACAGTTTTGGGTCACCAATTGACAATCTTTTGCCAAGCCTTGCCCTTCTTGCTCTGTAATCCTGAATGTAACTAATATTTTGGATCAGTCAAATGTAGCAACTCTTTGGAACTCCCCCTTTCTCTGAATATTACAATATTCACAGATTGCTGGTGTGCACTGCATAAAATGGTTACAAAAAGAGGATTTCATCATACTGGTCTAGGTTAGTCAGCAATGACTCAACTTCAGCAAATAGAAATTGCTGGAAAGACTCAGCAGGTCTAGTAGCATCTGTGGAGAGAAATAGAGTTAGTATTTTGGGTTGAGTGATCCTTCCTTAGAACTGCCTTGTACAATGTCTTAGTAAAACACTCAGTTGTATTCAAAAAAAGCAACTCACCATCTAGTTAATTGCAATTAGGATGGGCAATAAATATCTTGAGAGTGATGCCTACAAAAAAACAAAATATCATAAAAATTCTGGGGTCATTTTAACCCAACCTCCTTCATGAAAAACGCTAATTGTTATAATAAGGAAGCATTTCAGATTTTCATTCAGATTAAAATTGAGCAGTTTCACTGCCATATGTAAGGTGATGTGCAGTGGTTGCAGGAGCACACAGCAACATAACCAAATGCGCAATATAATGTGTGTAACCTGAAGCCAAGAATAGACATGATGTCCAGCAAAGTTTCGTTTGAGATGTCTGAAAACCACTCTCAAACAATCAATGATAATAAGAATTCCTGATTCAGTGGTTATGAAATTTTTAGGCCCCACTAACACACCTCTTACACTATTCTAATGAAGTTTTCTGATAGTGATAAGTTTTCAAAAGGCAGCTTGATGGTACCCTCACCTCTACTAATCAGCTCTCAATCTCAAGTTCCACTTTGGTTTTCTTCTCTCGGGGCTTTCTCTCCTGGATCTATCCTCTTCCTTCATTTTCATCACCTTCAGTTCTGCAACTCTTACCATTCCTTTCTGTGTTTTTTTTTTAAAAATCCTTTACTTTCTCCCACTTTTATTGCTCTCTGGCCTCTTGCATTTCGCTCTCCCTCTTTTTGGTCTTTTCATTTCATCTTTCCATTTTCTTCCCACTACCTTTTTTTCTCTCCTTAGCAGTTAGTCTGCTGACTTTCTGCAGCCATAGAGGTGTTCTATCAGGTGCACAAGAGAGAAAGCATCTGAAAGAGTGCTGAGATGACACAGGACTTATAAAGAGCAAGGAAGGAGAAAAAGCTTCCCAGATTTTTCCCTCCTTTATTCTTGGACGGGTGTTGAGTTTCCTTGGCAGGCCAGCATTTGTTGCCCTTGGATGGATTAGGTCTCAACTTCCCTCAAGAGTCCACTTATTGTCGTGGGTTTGGAATCATGTTCAGGACCAATGAGCTCATGTCTTAGAACATTAACTGGGAGCTTTGGATTACTCGTCCAGTTGCATTACCACCTTGCCACCACCTCCCCGTGTAGAAGCCGTAAATCTCTAGTCCGCTTCTCCTGTTGGTAGTGCCATGCATCCCAGTTGGTATAACTCCGATCTGCCTCGCTGTCAGTCACATTCTGATCTTGAGTTTCTGGCTGGATGTTTTGGGACGCTGCCTTGACTAAGAGGTAACTTTCATTGGTCGAAGTGAGTGGATAGTCCAAGAATCAGCGGGTGGCCGAATGCAGTAACCGGAACCCGCGCTGTCCTTCAGTATAACAGCGAGGTTTCACAACCTTGAAGGAAGAAAAAATGCTGGATTTCTCTCTCGAGGACAAGAAGGGCAAACAAACACAGCACGAGAAGATAAATATGACATCAATAAACCATTTAACCCCTCGAATTAATACATCTCACACTGACCCGAAAAGTGTCCTTACTCGCCTCCAATATTATTAATGCAACATGAATAAGCATTTTACCCTTTTAACCCATCTTCTTAAAAAAAACCAGAATAATTTAGAAGCCTGGACTCTCAAACTCTTTCATGGGTCAAACATTGCAGTTTGAAATGTTACCCTGATCCAGTAATGTGATTGTGTGTGTCTTTTTTTCACAGCCTGTCTTCCTGTTCTTTCGAATAGCTGCTGGGGCAGGTAAACCTAATAGAAATATGCGCAACTGTTGTGTGGTGCAGTGATGTGGTGGTAAATATTAATGTTTTATTTTTTTTACTATTCACTCATTTTCATTTTGGGCACTGAACTGATTTGTTGGCACTTTTTAACACTTTGGCTATTGCTGTTAACCGATATTAACTGCGGTTTCCTTGTTGCTGTCTCTCCTCTGTGACTTCGCAGCTAAACGGTATCAGCGGACTGAGAAAATCTTTCGAGAAACTGCCCTCTAGTCTGTTTGCAACAAGCAAATAAGAAACGGAGGAACAGGGACATTAGAACGTTCGCACACATCTCTCTCATTCGATTCATGTTGATGCTGTATTTCTTAGGGCCGCACCTCAAGCTGCTCATCATCCATTTTGCTTTGACGTCTGAAGTCTTGCACAAGACGGCCTCACATACCTCGCCATTTCAGACATTCCTGTGTCACTTGAATTAAATGTGGGACAGTTTTAAAAACGTGTCACAGATTTGTTGCCAAACACTAACAGTAGAATTTACTACACCTTTAAATATCTCACGTTTATAATGTTTAGCTGAAAACATTGTCTGTCTTTTAAAAGGAAGAAGCTGTTTCCTTATGTAAAGTTTTATGAAGTGCAATGCGAAAATTGTATATCGATACTGTATTAGAGAGGTTTTTTTTGTACATTGGATTGTATAGATCGTGGAATTACTTCCAGTGATGGTATTATTGATATTCCCTTCATCTTTTTATGTCTGTGGTAGGCTAGATAGATATTTTCATTTTGGTGATTCCCTATATTAGATACTACATTTTACATATCTGGTTTTGAATCACAGTTTAGCTCTCTCATTTTTATATTCACTTTTAAAAGGAAACTAATTTATAATATAATCTTTCCACAAGCCTACGTGAAATTCCTTTCATAAAGACTGACTGCTCTGACATATCAACTATTAGTTAGTACCTGCAGCAGATTGAGTAGATAAAAAAGTACAAGTCCTCCACCAAATTAAACTGTAGATAAAGCTTGTACCGTGCCATTGTTGATGAAATAATCGAAGTTGCTATAAGCACCACTCAACAACAGTCTTTGTGTTCAGTACTTCTATTGTAACTTATTCCTGAATAATGCTGTTTTCAGAATGTGAAAATTAAGAGGATGGGTATCATAAGATTTTTTGTAAACTATTTCTGTCTATTTTTGTTACTGCATATAGTGCCAAGTATCTATGGACAGAGTTTAGTGGGAATCTCTCCTGATAATCGCTTGCTAAATGTGCTTTAATGGATTGTATATAATGCCCTGAAACCTGAAGTTGCCAATTTCGTATTGTACCGCGTATATTTAATCTCCAGCGCTAATGTTGCAAATTTTACATGCTGCCTTCTTTACAGCATTAAAAGATGATTAGGTCCGAAAATGGGAAACACAGCCAATGCCGAAACGTTTCCTCTTATCGATTTAATTTACTACACTACAAAGTTCACTAGCTACTTGATAGCGGTGGATTGATGCGTGTTTTCGTATAAATCACTACGATTGGAAATGATTTTGTGTCCGCCGGCAGAATTTATGTGGCCGTGACCGTGAGATCATTCTCGTCTGTAGACCGAATGCAACAAGGAGGATGCAGACAAACTGTACCGATGTGTCCATGTATCAATAGCCACACACTGTAAACTATTTTATTAAATCAAGGATTCAACTTAAGTGACGTTTATGGGCTATAGAAATAAAATTCTTTGTTTCTCAAACAATTCAAGTGTCACGATTAGTTTATTTCTTGCTTGTAACCGACTCTTCTGTCTGATATCTGGGTTTCCTTTTGATTTGTAACTGAGACGCGCCTTTTACCATTTCTAGAACTTAATTCCTCTTAACTTTCCCTGGACGGGCGACGCACGACGCCCCCACCCCGAAGTGTGAGGACGTGAAAAGTAGGAGGTTCTTTAAAAAGTCTGAGACCAAGGGCTTCACCGGCGAGACTCACACACACACCGAGCTGACAACGAGAATGGGTTGAATTTCACAAGGGGGCATGAGTAAAGCAAAATAAGAAACGGGCGTTTGGAGGGGTCTGGTTTGGGGTTAAAAACAAAGATGCGGATGCCGAAAAAAAAAATCAAAAAATGCTTGAGAAACTCAGCAAGTTTGGCAGCATCTGTGGAGAGAAAGCAAGAGTTAACGTTTCGACTCCAGTGATCCTTTTTCAGAACCCAATGTTGCACTAATTTGTGCAGGTTTAAGATTCCCAACTCTTTGCAGGTACCCTGATCTCCTGTGGCAGGCTGGTATTTCCAGCACCTGCAGTGAGATTCGCTGGGAACTGTCCCACACGGTTAAGCAGCATCCCTGGGAGGGAAAGGGGCAAGTGAAACATTTCGGCTCACACCCCATCAGAGCAGCATTATCAAACATAGATTGAACTGGCAGCAAATCTAGTTAACCATGAGCGAGAATCGACTTTGCTATCCTTCACACTTTGACGGTCTCACCAGGTAACCGAGTCCTCTCGGCATGAGCTGGTGTGATGTAGATTTCTGACATTTCCCACCCAGCGCCATTGAAATATGCGAAATAATCACAATTCCCTATCGTCTTCTTAAGCATTGTGCGGCGTACTTAGAAAGTTTATGATCGGACTATTTAAAATTCACGTAAACTGCTTGAAAATTGATGCAAGTATTCAAAAGTCTTGAGTTAATTTGTGAAATCAGAAATAATCTCATTTTAATTGACGAAAAATGCAGAAGATTTTGCAACGAGTGAAATGTATTTTAAAATGTTAAAAGGTTAGTTGTGGGTGAGGGATTAAAGTTAAAAAGTATATATTTTTAAAACAGCAACATCGTTGTATTTAACACAGACATGGTAAAAAAAAAACACCTGAAGAGTGATATGGGTCACCCCCACAACACACACACACACATGCGGGTTCGCCCTGCATTTGAAGCATAAAACTCCTTCAGTCACTATTTGCTGCTTTCTCTCTGATGATTGTCAGTTTCATGCGCTGAACCGGCTCCCTGATTTCTGTTCCCCGATCTAAACTTGGCGACCGTATCTAACCTCAGTAACTATATCGCGTGGGAAGTTTATATTTCTATTGACGAGTTGTTTTTTTCTCTCTCAGACAACTTCTTGGAATGTGAACTAAAAAGCAGAGAACGGCGCAAGCCGCCGCAATCGCAGCTCCCAAACTCTCTCCCTCTCGCAGTTGTTCTTCCCTTTTGTGCCGGTCCTCTCCCACTATGTGACCTTGCCCACCCCCTCCCCAGCTCTTCACTCATTTCAGAACTGATTCCACCCTCGCCCCTGCAAGATATCCCACACCGTGGGAGTTCTCAAAGTTTGCAAGAGCGGCCAGTGATTCTGCTTAAGAAATGAGCGACTGAAATGTGTCTGCAGTGAGATATTTCGTTATGTCAATCTATATGGCCATCAATGATTCTAGGTGGATGAGGGCTGGAAGGAGAGAGAGAAAGATGTTACCTCTTCATCAACAGACAGGCGAGAATATGACATCTGGTCTCCAATGAGGAGGCACCGCAAGGATGCATAACTGGTTGGAAGCATTGGTACATCAAATCGCGATATTTTTTGGTAAATATTCGATAAGTTAATTTTAGTTTCAATGTGATATGACGGCGTTATTACTTTAAAACAATAACTAATACCAAAGTGTCCCAACATTGGACTCCAGACACATATGAGTGTTTTTGAACAAGAAACGGCTCCCGCTTTCATTTGTTCGCTTATATAAATGATTCCGTCGAATTACGAGTGAGTCTGTAAATTCAGCAGAATTCGATCTATTTCTGAGGTGGCCTGGATGGGCTATGCAACGCGCCCCACAGCAGACTCTGAGCAGTAGCACCGCAGACCTGGCTCAGAGCCCCGGTCATCCATTCCCTCAAAAATCAAATACTTCATTTTTAAAAAATGTCAAAAACCTCACTGGCTCATCTCCGACCAGTTTGATTTCTGAAATGATAACGGAGTTCATCGGCTGTAAAACAAAACGCCTGTAAACATGACTGTAATATTCACATAACTAGTAAATGCAATTTCAATCTAAAAGATGGGAAACTTGTCAAAATGTTATGACAAATTTAAGATGTTAGTTACGTTTGCAGTAACTACGAGCTTTATTCCAAAGCAGCTACTATTGATAACTTTGATGGGGTCTGTTGCCCCGGTTGGGATTCACACTGGCTTGTTTGTAACTTACATAACTGCTACAATATTATGAACTTTCCTGGCACTGATTGCAATAGTGGTTCTAAACACACCCAATTGCACTGACCTGCAAAGCCCCCAGCTTTGAATATTAAACTCTCAACAAATTCACCAAAATGTTATCAAACTAGGTTTGCAAGTTCCGTTTGATACAACGCCTGTTAGTAAAGCGATAACATGCAAAATGCTTGTTACTCGCTATTCTTGAAACAACTCGGAATTAATTCGAGGTTATCACCGCAGTTAACAGACCGTTTTGGTTCCAGTCATCACTGAAGGGGGTCTGAATTTGTCAGTCACAGGTAACTGTTTAGCAAACTCCGTGTAAATCGTGAACTCTAGCTTCAGGGCACAAAAATCAGCCGGATTCCGATCACCGGGTTTCATATTGTTAAATAATTTATTGGCAATACAAAGTTTCCCCCACCCCTCACCCCAACCACTGTGGACGCAATAATATTTCCTTCAATCATCTCCAGCAGTGTTCGGAAATTCCTTGGGATTTAATGGCGCTAAAACGCGGGAAGAAAAAACTCCTCTGAAGGAAGTCACTAACACAGGCGAAAGCAAAATATTAGCCTTAGAATGTGAATGCACAAAAAAAGTTTACATTTAATATTTTTTACAACACAAACGTGCATCTTAGTATGTACAGCTACAGTTGTAATCTGTAATTTATACAAAAGGATGAACTCTGATTGTTATTCCTTAACATTGAAAATTCTAAGAAAAACACCCCTGGTTTTATAGACACTTGAGGGTGAACTGTGATTTCCAACAACTCCTTTTAAACCTCCGCCAGATTCAGTCCAAGTTATTTATATAATCGAGCTGTAAGATAATTCCATAACTTATTCTGTAAAAAATATATACATCTCACATACATTAAGCTGTACAACACATATCACCATTCCCTGGAACATCGATTTATTTTAAACTTTTTATATATACCCTGGTTAATTCAGCCTTTCAAGCTGTTCAAATAATCATTTCTTTTTTTTTCCCTTAAAAAAAAGTTTGTCACAAGATCTCCGGGCTGTTGTGTGGGTCCAGGATGGTGAGCGATCCGGCGCTTTTGTGCTTTTTTAATAACCGTGTGATTTTCTCGTCATCTGAGTTGGGATCAAGGGGTCTGTTGTACTCGTCTTCATCCTCTTCGTTTTCCGACGTTTCCTTGAGTTTTTCAGTCTCTGAATCGTGCTTTTTCTTGGCCGTGGCCATTTCAGCCGCGTGTTTCTTCCTCCATTTGGTCCGTCTGTTCTGAAACCACACCTGTTGCGAACAGAAAATTGAATGGGTCAATGCGGTGTGCTTCAGTTCCCCTGCCCGAACAGCCAAGCTTAATCTCAACCATCCCGTCTTGTGTTCAGCAATGCAGTTAACTGACTTTAAATCACTATCCGAAATGTTATAGAGGAATGGGAGGCCGAGTTTTACCCATTATCCTCATCGTTTTCCAGAAGTTTTAAGTTTAATACAACACTGGGTGCACTCGGGCAATTGTACAATGTGTCGTCTCAAAGAATGAAGCGGCGGCAACACAGTTTGCAATGTTGTGTCTGCTACTTTTTATTTCACAAAAACTGGCAAGGTCAAATTTCAGTTTAGTGTATTCGACACTCAAAATGAAAAATTTGGATTTAGAAAAGGGCAGAGGAAATGGACAATCCGTTGTTGGTGCTTGTACAACAGTGTCCATATTTCTAACACCAACATTACTAAAGTAGTTACGTGGAAACTATGAGTCAACATTAGCCGCTTCCAGTCACTTTAGGATTGAGACCAAGCCTTGCTGTCAATCCCGGCCTGATAGAAGTACTTAAATCACTATTGCGAATAAACAGGTCTATAACAACAATAAAAAAACCTACAACGCTTTAGCATTAACAGCATAATTTGAATGTACGATTCTGCTGTATGTTTATTGAGGACGTTAGCAAATACTAAGTTGAATGTTTCCTTATTGCGACCACCAGGTTCTATATTCGCCGTATGGATTCAGTTAGGCAACCAAATGAGACGTTTTACCTTTACTTGACTCTCTGTCATTCCCAAAGAGTAGGCTAACCGGGCTCTTTCTGGTCCAGCTAAATATTTGGTCTGTTCAAACGTTTTTTCCAGAGCGAAAATCTGTTGACCTGAAAATGTTGGCCTGGAATGTTTCTTCTTTCCGTCTTTATCAAGGACCAAGCTGCCCTGTGCTGTGGAGGGGGAAACGAAAAAAAAAATCAAACAGGGAAATATTGTCTGTAATATGTAGATCGACGGCATTAAAATAAAAACAAGCGAGCCCAGTTCTTTGCAAGTTAAAAGTGAACACGTGAAGAAGTGGGATTGGCTGCAATTAATGGCCGTGTTCTGTCATTTTTTTTTAGGTGTTTCACAAAATCAAAACAAAACCAGCAAGTGTCTGTTGGGTCAGCACTGACAGCGCAAAACGAAACAACAGATTGCTAAGTTGTCTCACCAGTTGAATCAGTATTTATCACAATGATAGTGTTAACGTTACAGCAGCTGGGATTCAGGAAAAGTTCGTAAAGCTGAAGTGAAAGCATTTATCCGGAATTTCAGAGCAAACAGTAAAGTTCTTTTCTCGAGACAACGTTTTAGCTAATAATGTCAAATAACAGATTCGAACGTATATGTATGTATACACGTGTAAATATAAGTCTATATAAGAGAATATGTGTAAACATTAAAAACAGCAACAGAGTACGTACTTGGGCAAGCCACCCTGGGATCTCTCCACGGAGATCCTTGCATCATTCCCGGCCAGAAGATGGGAGGTCTCCCCGGCAATTCAGCGAGGGGCTTGGGGTACCTGGAGACGCTGGCTGCTGTCGGGTTGAAATACATCCCCGCCGTGGTGGCAAGTCCGTTGAGTCGAGGGAGTCCAGAGAGCAGATTGCCAGCGGTAGTGACCGGGCGGCCTAGGATGTCGCTGATCCCGTGCGGCGTCCCCAGCGGGATCTGCGCGTTCAAACTCGCCAGGGTCGGCGCCTTGAAGCTGGACGGATTCTGCAGGGAGTAGGGAAATATAGACGCCTTCATTTCAGTCATGTTATGAAGCGCAGCCAGCGGCGTACTGCTCAGGACAAATGCACTCTGGCGGGTATCCATCTGCCCGACGGCTAACATTTGATCAGCTCATAGAGTTGACAGGGCCACTGGCAAACGCTGCGAGAGCTCTGCTGAATCGTCCTGTTGTTGCTGGTACAGATCTATCGGTATATGATAGAGGGTGACCGTGCCACCAGTCAGAAGTTGGGTTGATCCAGAGGAGGCTGTCCAGTCCGGGGAGATCTCCAGGCTGGGGGGTGGGGAGTGTGGGGGAGGGGTAGGGAGTGGAGGGGGTGGGGAGTGGGGGTGCTGTGTGCTGGGAGGTGGAGGGGAGGCAGCACGCTGTGCTCTGTGGCCCGGCCACCAGCCACTATCCTGGGCTTCCCGCGGAAATTGAGGCGAGTCGAGGGCCGGGCGCGGGAGATGCGCTGATAAACCTGCCATTCCCCCCTCGCCATTGGTCCAGGGCCGACACCCTCGCTCTGTGATTGGCCGCACGCCTGCGGCTCCTGGAGGCGCGTCAGCTTCAGAGTTGGGTCGCGGCGGCCGGAAGATGAGGCGAGCATCAGGCAAGATTGCTTCCAGTTTCAGTCCCACTTCAACAAAACAAACCCCTTGTCCATGAGAGGATCCAAACCACCAGTCAACCTCAGCAAGAAAGCTTGTTTTCCCTCTGTTTCTCTTTGTTGTCGTTGCTATATTCTGCCTGTGCGATGAATCGGATGGTTTAACTTTATTTTTGTATCAAAGGATTGGAGTTCAGAAAATGCTTCATTTTGAAGTAACAACTTAACAAATTTTCATTCCAGTCGAGTTCTTCTAACCAGACTTCAACGAGCAACAGCGAATATAGGAATGAAACAGTAACACGCAATACAAATTGTTGCAAATTCAAAACTGATCTACAACTGTTATATTCTGTATACTATCTACATTATATACCACATGTGTACAGTAGTAGTTTCCCAAGACTTTAACGAAATTATCTTATTTTATTACCATCTCAAGTTTTTACATATCTATAGAAAGTGGTGGCTCGTAAGGTGATCTAAAACTCTTAATTCAGGGGTTTGCCATCTAATGTTTGTGAATGTTAATTTCATGGTTAGGCGCGAACAGTTAATGTTTAAAAAAATACCTGCTCTTTATTAAATAAGGATAAGGAGATCTCACCCACAAAAGCAGCAACGCTGTTGTTTGTAGCCAAATACAGCCCATTTCAATCTTTAAATATATAACTGCTGCTGACATACAAATATGTTTCAATACCGCTTGTCTCCACTTTATCAACTTATAGCTACCATAGCAAACTCGCTTTACTTCAGTTGGTCTGAAATTAAAGGAACCAACTTGGATCAGTTGTTCCAATGATAATAAAAAGAGGCAAAGACTAGTTGCATAAGTTACAGCGTGAGTGAATTCCCCATTTTCAATAGGCATTTAAATGAGTCAAAGTGCCTCACATCTGTAGGACACGCACTCATCACCAATATTCACGGTATTATTTAATGGTTTAAAATAGTTCATATAATAATGGAAATATTTAAACATATTCAACCCGATTCAATGTTCTACTTATTTATTTTCTGTTTGAGACTTTTTTAAAAAAAGTCTTTTAAACGAGTTCAGAATTGAACCATTAAAATGATCAACTAACCAAGGGAACAGAGAATACGCAAACTGAATGTAGATATGGAATATTGTGATGTATACTTGACTAAAGAATGACTTTAAATTGAATTATTTGTTTTGAAATTAAGTAGAGGAGTCTGAGGTTTTTTTAAAGCCGTCAGTTTAGTTCAATGATCATTAGCGAAGTGTATTCCTTGGGAGAGTATCTTCATGCATCAGCTCCCTGTGTCCTCTTAACAGGAGACATCAGTCAAACTTCATTGTCACCCCACAGCAGGACCCATCCAGTTTGGAATATTAACGATTAACTATCCAAATATGGCGCCTATTCCGATTGTGTAAGATAAATGAACACGAGATGTCCCTTTTCGAGCTTTATTCATTTACAAATAAAACTTATGAGGGATCAGCCACTTGCAACGTTCTCCCACCTATAATTCGCAAGTTCATGAACAAAACAGGAGTGTGTTAAATCCTTGCGGAGCTTTAAGCGATGCAAATCGTTTTTAATAATCTCCAAGTAGTTTATCTGTAATGATTGGAAAGTTTTCAGTGCGGGTGAATCGCTTTATTTTAAGAAATGAGCGAGACTAGCTCCGTGTCTTGAGAACGCGGCGTGAGACCTCTAGCGAGCACATGGGGTTAGAGCAGAGAGCGCGGCCACAGTTATCAGAAAACTTTTCCCTACAAATTTCAAATGACACACAGCAATTTTCCTTAGTAGAGGTCCACTCGTTTGACAATGAGATATAAGGCTGATAAAATCGACAGCGGTTTAATTAGAAGCATTTGGTTTAAGATCAACATTTGCGAATGAACTCTACGTATAATCAAGCAGAGTTATGTGATGTACCCAACGCCACTATCGAGCATCAAGTGTTGAACAAAGTAACTTCACATCAAATCGAAAGAACGGTGCAGATTAATGTCGGATAACAGGAAGGTGATGAATGGGGACACTCATTACCCCGGCACCTATTGATTCCCAATGCACAAAGTATTTAAATGAGGGCTTAATGAATTCTGTTTAATGAGGACAATCTGAGAGACGAGACCAGCTAATTACCAACTTTGTTTCGTGATGCTGAAATGGCTGGTTTTCATTCCAGTATTCTTCTGAAGGAAGCCTCTATTTATGCAGTGTCTCCCGGTCCATATTGCTACTATTCGGTATCTGTGGAATTTTCAAATCGTTGCTGTGGGTCATTTTATAAGTATTCAAACAGGTATTACCTCTCTCCCTCCCGTTTCCAGCTAAAACTGTGCTTTCGTTTAAAAAAAAATTATAATGTAGGAGTTAGCAGATACCTGGAATCGATCTTATAAAATTAGCAAATCTGATGTGTTCCAGCCGGTTATATTACGTCTGCCGCCAAAACAATTTAGTGGCATGAAACGATAATATCTTTCCTTATGAGTGCAATACGGATTCATTTAAAAGACCTACAATCTCTGATCTGCAAGAACACCTTTCAGAGATAGATTTTTGTTGTAATGTTCCTGTATAGTTGATGTCATTATAAAACTGTTATTTGGGTATTGGATGCTCTGAAGTAACCACACACATCCTTAGTTTCTGATTCAGTTCGTCCGTGAATTGGCATTGACACTGCGTATACCCAAGAACAACTAGGGACAGGCAATAAATGCTGGTCAGCTGGCGATGCCCACTTCCCGCCAATGAATAATAAAAACACAATTGTTGGTTTATTATTTCTAGTGTTTCTGAATCAGAATGTGAATCAAAACGAATCATTAACCATTATTGGACACCATTTTTGTTTAGCACTCTATTAATTCATTAACAATTTTAGCCCTCTTTACATTTCGATAAAACACTTGTTACATATTTCAACGTGGTATCATGTAGACCCCTCCTTCTCAACCTTTCCTCTCGCCTGAGGTGCAGTGGAGACCCTCAGGCCAAATTTAATAAGAGGGCAGCTATGTGATCCTCCAAAACTACGGCGTCTTTCCCTTTCACCTTTCTTTATATATTTAAACAACACCCCCACCACAAACCAAAAGCCCACATTAACATTCCAAATCGTCAGATGGCTGAGCTGGGGGACTGGATGCAGATTTGGTTTTAATGGTTTCCACGTGGAAGTAAATGGTTGCTGTCTTATACAAAAATTAAACAAATGACACAGATTAACAAGGAGATAACACCCCGATAGGACCATAAATCCGTTCGATCCTCAAAAGCTAAAACGCGCAGTCAGATGCCCAAATGGGTTTACAGGAGCGTCTCTGTTGGACAGGCTGCATTCGTTTAAGGAGAATAAATCATCATTCCCATTCTTAGATTAAATGCTGTGTGAAAAGAAAATCTATGTTACATCGGAATAAATGAACACAATGCCGCTTATTTAAACAGGTTGCTACAACCCAGTTGGGCTAGAATTTTGAAACAAAAAAAAGGGAGAATGTTAAAACAATGGAGGAGGCCTTTACTATATTTTAACGATGCTCAAAATATTGGTTTTGACGAGGCTTTCTATATCGGGCTTTTAAAAGCAGGTTTTACGTGATGGATTCAATCTGATTGTTAACACTTGGTTATTCAAATAAAGCAGAGAAATGTATTTCATCGAGAAATATTTCCCGAGATGTCTACAGGTTTCTGGATTTTGCATGTTTTCTCTGGAAGTGGAGCAAAATTAAAAAAAAAACACAAACATGCAAACTGCCTGGTGTCCTTGTCTTTTTGCGGCTGTAAGCTGTGTCAAATAGGAAAAGGCAAAATACTGGGTTACCAACCGACAATTTACAGAGCAGGAGTAACAAACCTGGTGCATCCAGATATTTAACCTCATTCATCTGGGTGCCTCCTGGGATCGTGGACGGTAACATATTGAGTTCCACTAATGGCAGCTCAATCAAAAACGTTGAGCCCTTCGATCCGAATCAGTTCCAATATTCCAAAGCAAAATACTGAGGATCTGACGATCGACTGAGCAGACCTGTGTACACTTAATATCCCAATTGAATGTCCGGCAATTCTCTGTAAAATATGTAGCTCCTTGTAAGTCCACAAAGGCCCGCATATCATAGACACAAATGGTTGGATTTTTGTTTTTGAAATAATAAACTTTTGAGATTTTTGACTCAAATGTATATTTTATTCTGGGTTGAATTGGGATTTTAAGTACGGTTGATTGGCTGTTCAAACCAATGTTTTGATTTACTCCAAATGCAATCCCCCCAAACGGAAACACATATATTGTCGCAAAATCATCCAATCAAACATGACTTAGCGAAGTTTCCATACCTCGCTCAAATTCCTGTGCAGGTTTTGAACTCTTAAGTTCCCAAGCAGTTGCAACAGAGCTGCTGCACGATGCTTCTGTCACAGTTACCATAGCATTACACATGCTTTTTTTTTCGAGAACAGCGCCGAAAAATACATGCACTCCATTTCCTGAGTTACTTTCCTCAATTCTAAAGGAAGGGGAAAAGAGACACGGTCACAGATACAGCGGTAACTTAAATGCTGTAGAAATTGCACATTGTGGTCTAAAAAATCATTTGAATTACTTAATATGTCAAAAAAATTACGTGTTCTGCCTCATGTGACGTGAATTTCTGGTTGAAGTGGTAGTTTGCTTAAAATTCGAAATCGACGGTGAAGGTCTATCAGCAGGTGAGGAGAAATCTAGCTAAAGGTACTGATTGAAGCGACTTGGAATCGCACTTGGGATGCTTTTAATGAAAATATTAAGTTATTGCGGAGCAAAATGTATCTTTAGTTAAAATCAGGAGCTGAAACACCAAGTCGGTATATTTGAAAAAGAACTGAAGGAAATAGACAGATATTTTGCAAGGCACCAGCACATTGAGCTGAGATACTCGATATTACACGGACTTGCTTTTTGCTTTTTGACGCTGGTCTAACAGTGAGAGTCTGTACTAATGGGGCTCTACAGGTGCAAATTTATACTTCGAAATGTGCGGCGACCATCTGAAATAAACACTAATTATTGTCATTCGTTAGACGAATCTTGTGTTAATTAGGTTTTAATTAAAATAATTAATAAATGATTTCAAACGTAACTCAGTTGTATTGGTGGTTTGTTTATTTTCGTCTACCAATCATGCAAAACGTTGACCGTTTCTGCAAGTTCAATTCTTACAGGTTTTCTGAGGTAATTTTCACTTTCCATTCAATAAAACAATTTTCAAGAAGAAATCTGCTTCCGAGCCCTTAGAAAATGAAGAGGTGCAAAGTCTATCTATTAGAATGTAGAGTAAATCTACAACAGTGGGTTTCAATAGTTGCAAATTAATATCTTATTTCAACATTCATTTTTACCTCCACAATTGTCATCATTTTCACAAAAATATGAGTAAAGCGTTAAATTAGCCTTTATAAAAATATTGTATGTGGTATTTGCAACACATCGTTGTACCCAAAGTGTATTAAGAAAGTCATTTGACGCTTTTTTTCAGACATGTGAGAAAGTTACAAGTAACTGTCAATCAATATTCATGAAAAACAGCTAACCTTCAATTGAACTTAGGGCTTGTAACAATTAGACTTTGTTGCCTCATACGGACCAGCTAACACACAAACTGCTTGTCATCGCCCAGTGGTAATGTACTGACTCTGGGCTAAAAGGTCCGGGTTTAAGTTCCATTTGCCCCGGAGGCGTGTCATAACATGTCTGATACATACAGGTTGATTAAAAAAAACAATACGTAATCTGAACAAATAATGGATATTTCTGCGTTGGATTTTTACTCAAAAGAGAGGAGGGAGCAGGTAATAATGGGGTTGATGTTAGCTGTCCTGAAGTGTGCTGTAACAAAAACAGAAAGTACTGGAGAAACTCAGCAGGTCCTGCAGCATCTGTGGACAGAAAGCAGAGTTTTTAGGCTGGTTACTGACCCGAACTGATAATTCTTCCCTCTCCTCATAGATGCTGCTCGACCTGTTGTGTTTCACCAACAATTTCTGATGTGTTTCAGGTTTCCAGCATCCACAGTCCTTTGTTTTGTTTTTTGGTGGCCTGAAGGAACAGGACTCTGAAAGCTAATGCTTCCAAATAAACCTAAAAAGTTAAAAATCACACAACACCAGGTTATAGTCCAACAGGTTTAATTGGAAGCACACTAGCTTTCGGAGCGACGCTCCTTCATCAGGTGATGAAGGAGCGTCGCTCCGAAAGCTAGTGTGCTTCCAATTAAACATGTTGGACTATAACCTGGTTTTGTGTGATTTTTAATTTTGTACACCCCAGTCCAACACCGGCATCTCCAAATCATGCCAAATAAACCTGTCAGACTATGTAAAAGGTAAAAACAATGACTGCAGATGCTGGAAACCAGATTCTGGATTAGTGGTGCTGGAAGAGCACAGCAGTTCAGGCAGCATCCGAGGAGCAGGAAAATCGACGTTTCAGGCAAAAGCCCTTCATCAGGAATACAGGCAGAGTGCCTGAAGGGTGGAGAGATAAATACTGTTGTTGTGTGATTTTTACCTTTGTTTTGTTGAGGAAGTGTATGGTATTGGGCTCAGGAAACTCAAAAGAGCAGGTTTGCCTAAGGTTTTGCCTAATCTAATGGCAGGGACTGGTTAGCATTTTATTTCAGTCACTTCTCAGTCAAAGTCAGACAAATTGAAATGCTGACTGGCTTCAACACCAGTCTGTAACTAGGGATTGGAGGGGAGAGAGGCAAGTAGCAAAAGTTGTAGGGGGAGATACCAGAAGCTTTGAGAGGTCCAGGAGCCTTGGGGAGGGCCATCGGAGGCTATCACATTGTATACTGTGATGGGATGTATTGGAGGCAGTGGGAAGGCATTGGAGGTAGTGGGACGGTATTGGAGGCTGTAGGAGGGGAAATTTAGAGGCAATAGGAGTAAGGAATTAGGGCTGTGGGAGGGAGGTTTCGGGACTCTGGGTGGGAATATTAATGAATGAATGCTCCTATCATTACTGAAAGACGCTACACAAGAGCAAGTTGATAAACCACATTTCAAGTTGTACACTTTGACGTCTCTGTTATTCCCATTTCACATTGACCATAGATTGACCATAAATTCAATGCATGGTATAGCATGGTATAACAGGATCAATGGGCTGAATGGCCTAGTCCTGTTCCTATATTCACTTTCACATTAAGAGCAAGAATAGACCACTGGGCAACTCGAATTGCTCCCCCAGTCAATAATGCTGATCTGATTACTGCTTACCCCAGTGAACTTTCACTCCTTTTGCCTTAAGAATATTCAAGGATTCTGTTTCCACTGATTTTTGAGGAAGAGAGATCCACAAACTCACAAATCCAAGAAAAAATCTTTTATCTCTGTTTTAAATGGATGACTCCTTGTATTTAATCCAGTTCTAGATTTTCCCACGAGGGAAAACAACCTCTCCATATCCACGTTATCAAGATGTCTCAGGATTAATCAAGTCACTTCCGATTCTTCTGCACTGCACTGATACAAGCCTACTTCTGAAGAAGGGCCACTGGACTTGAAATGTCAACTCTGTTTTCTCTCCATCGTTGCTGCCAGATATGCTGAGTTTCTCCAGCAGTTTCTGTTTTTGTTTGTTTCTGATCTCCAGCATCCAAAGTTCATTCTTTTATTTTACTGGATACAAGCCTAACCTGCCAATCCTTCCTCATAAGACATCCTGCCCATTCTGGGTATTAGTCGAGGGAACTAAAACAGAAATTGCTAGAGAAGCTCAGCAGGTCTGGCAGCATTTGTGGAGAGAAAGCAAAGTTAATGTTTCTGATTGACTTACCCTTCTTCAGTCGAGTTAACTGCTTTACATTCTTTCTTGAATAAAGAAGCCAATACTGTACATAGTACTCTTATGCCGTCTCATCAGTACTCTGTATAAATGAATCATACCCTTAGAACTTTTGTATTTGGTTCCTCTTGAACTGAACAATAACATTGCTTTACTTGCAGCCTAACCTTTTGTGATATATGTCCTAGAAATCCCTTTTCCTCCACATCTCAGAGCTCTGCAACCTCACCATTTAGATAATATGCCATTATTTTATTTTTCCTACCAAAATGGACTCTCAAACCTCTTGTAAGTACATTTTTCCCATGGTTTTCTCTATTTGTCAGTTTTTGCCCACTCCCTTAACCTATTTATATCCCTTTGTAGCCTCCTTATGTCATTTGCACAATTTACTTTCTCTCCCATCTTTGTGTCATTGACTGATGTACCGACCATACTCTCAGTCCCATTGTCTTAAGTAATTTATATAAATTGAAAATGTTGTAAACATAGCACTAATAATTGGAGAGATTCAAAGTATCAGCCGAAAGAATCCTAATACTGCCGAGAAAAGTCTGTGGCATAAGCAAAATTCATCTTAAATCAATGGTCCTGATTACACTATTGGTTTTGGTTCAAAATAAAAACCTCTCCATCATCAATCATAGAACTTCAGTATTCAGATGACTTTTACATGTGCACTTGCTCGGAAACTTTACTCAAGTTATTGCCTTAAGCATGTAAGAAAATGGACAAATCACCAAACAAACCGAGGTCCTCTTTCAAACAGCTCCCACAGCAAAATACATCTCCACAACATATCAATTAAGAACAATGACAAGTTCTAGGAAAATGTCCATAACTTTAGAGGCTTCTCTTAATGACAGCAGATAGATGATAAAATTAAACATTGTTACCAATGTGCTGGCTCAGTCTTTTCTCAAATGAAAGAAATAAGTGTATTTGAGGACCAGGATCACAAATCTAAGACTAAGGTCATGGTTTACTGGGCAGGAGTGATCCTTATGCAGCTTTGGCACAAGGGGAGGATCTGACTGGTCACTTGTGAAACATATAGTCTGCTAGGGCCGCAATGAGTTCTTGCTGATTTCTCAGGAGCTGATTGATATGAAATAACCCCTTTGCCTCAATACCAACCCACAAGTAAACAGGAGTGCCAGCTCCTAGGATGGGGCTTTTGGGGGCAACCGCATGCATGTGTTAGGCCCCATCTCTCAGAGTTAGAAATGTAGGTCCCGTTAAGGACAAGCCAGAATAGCTCCTGAGCTGATGAAGAGCAAGTGATGCTCAGGGCATGGATCCAGAATTTGTGCTAAACTGAAGATTTACAAAACAAATTGGAAATCTTGGAAAGAACTTTGTTGCCTAATTCAATATATAGATATTGATTTGTTGAGTATCATCCATGTAGTGGAGACTGATCTCTAAATATCGCGCCTCTCCCTGCTTTTGGATATAGACCTTGCTACACCTGGACTGTGTGGTAGTCAGTGACCAGGCACGTTAAAATAATCAAGGCATTTGTCACCTCTTCAAAATGAAATTTGTATCTGGAACATCAGGAACCTCATAGACTACCCCAGGAGTGAAGACCTGGACTTTGCGCCACAGTCTTTGCTGGGAACTCTGGTGCTGTGACAACATTGCTGCCATAAATGAGACACAGTGAGCAGGAGAATGTCAGCTCAAAGAACAAGGTGGCAGATATACCTTCTTCTGGAAAGTAAATCTGAGGAAGAACAATGATATCAGGGTGTGGTTTCACTATAAAAGAAAAACTAGTTTACCTTATTAATAAACCGCATCACTACCCAACCACCATGGGATAAATTAATACCTCCTGAAACAGTACATCCCCAGCCCCAGAATCAATGGAGGAGGCCAAAAAATAATTCTACTTCTGCTTTGATTTGTCATTGTTGTTTGTTCAACTGGGAGACAAGCAAGCTGGTAAATTTCCAAGATGTTATAGTGGTAGCTATCTTCAAGAAAGGAGACAAAAGTAACTGTCATAATTATAGAAGGTTCTTGTTGCTAAACATTGTGGAGAACATCACTACAAAAATCTTCCTCAATCGTTCCCTTCCAATGGCTCAAGAGTTCCTAATTAGATCATAATGTGGATTCCGTTAACTTGAAGTACAGTGGCCATGATTTTCAAAGCAAGACAAGTCGAAGGAAAGTGCAGAGATCACCAGCAACCTCTGTTCATGGATTGTCTTGACCTCATAAAATTCTTTGATTCTGTAAATTGGAAGGGAATTCAGGAGAGTGTTCTCATCAAATTTGACTGCCCTGCAGAAATTTGTCACCAGTCTCTATCTGCTGCGTGACAACATGCAAGTTGTGATTTTCGCCAGTGGAGCCACCATAGACCTATTGCATGTGCAAACTGAGGTCAAGAAAGACTCTGTCATTGCACTAACACTCTTTACCTTGTTTCTTGAAGCAATACTACACTACGTATCCATGGAGTACCAATTAATTCCCAGGATTAATGGGAAACTGTTCAATCTGTATCACCTCCAGCCCAGAATGCACTACCTCAACATGTGCATGCAAATGATACTTCAGTGTGCGTGTTTTCAGAGGCCAAGCTCCAATTCATCATTGAATCATTCATAAAGGCGTATAAGAGAATGGATCTTAGGCTAAACATCCTGAAATGGAAGGTGCTCTACCAGCCTGCTCCTGACACAACACTGGCCCCTGACCATCAAGATCAGTGGTAACTCATTGGCTAATGTGAATTACTTTTCATATCATGGGAGCCTCCTTGCAGTGAGGGCAGATACCAATGATGAAAACCAACAACATCTCCATGGAGTCAGAATAATCTTTGGCCATCTGAGGAACAGAGTGTTTGGTGACAAAGCCCTCAAACCCAGCACAAAGCTCATGATCTACAGGGTGGCAGTGTTGCCTGGCAGATCTACCAGCATCGTAGACATAGACAATATACAACAGATATCTCAAACCCCCAGAGAAAGAATCCAGCAATTCCTCTACAAAGTCCTACAAATTCAATAGCAGGGTAGATTCTCCATTATTAGTGTCCTCTCCCAGGCCAACATCCCCAGCATTGAGGCACTGTTTTCAATCAATGAGCTTAATTGGGCAGGCATATCATCCATATGCCTGTCTCAAGACTTCAAAAACAAGCATTCTATTCCAAGTAGTTACCAGGAGGAAGAGAAAATGCCTTGGCTAAACCATGGCTTGTGACTGAGAAAGTTCAATTGGGAGGGCATTGACCACTTAGTCAGACATTGTCAGGAGCATGCTGGTTTAGTCTAGGTGTTAGAGGGAGTGCATAAAACTCCAAATGACACACAGATGCAGACTTTAAAGCACTATCCGCTCTGCAATGTACAGAATCTGCACAACATACTTTTGATAAATAGTGTTGTACCCGATTGTTTTAAAGTACTATATCCTCCAGATCAACAGGACTTTTGCATCTGTGCATGGAAATATGGTGCTTGGTGCATACTTTCATAATCACAACATATGTTTTGGGTCACATTTTGGGTGACATGAAACTGAATATTTCAATATTACAGATTTATTACAGATGATTCACTCAAATTTGTAAAACAGCAATGATTTGTGCTGTTAAATGATTTCTGCATGTGCTGTTAAATTTGTGTTGGCAGTTAAATTTGTTTTAAATGATTGTGTTGTTAAACTTGGAACAATTGCTCCACAGAAAGGGCACAGCAGACATGTGGAGACTGTTTAAGGAGCAGCTGTTGTGAGTGATGCACAAATTTGTTCCTCTGAGACAGGCAAGAAGTTGTAAGATTAAGGCACTTTGGATGACGAAAACAGAGGAACTTCTCATCAAAAGGAAGAAGGCAGCTTACGTAAGGTGGGGGAAGCAAGGATCTTACACAGCTTTAGTGGATTATAGGCTTAATTGAAGGGAGCTCAGAAAAGAACTGAGGAGATCCAGGAGGGGGCACGAAAAATGGCTTGGCAGGAAGGATTAGGGAGAACCCAAAGGCATTTTACTCATATGTGAGGAATAAGAGAATGATCAGGGAGAAGGTAGGGCCGGTCAGGGATAGCATAGGGAACTTGTGTATGGAGTCTGAGCAGATAGAGGAAGCCCTAAATGAGTTTTTTGCTTCGGATTTCACTAAGGAAAGGGACCTTGTTGTGAATGAGAACTTTGAGGAGATTGATGAAGTTGATGTGCTGGAAATTTTGGCAAACATTAAGATTGATAAGATCCCAGGGCCAGACCAGATTTATCCTAAGTTGATCTGGTAAGCAAGAAAGGAGGTTGTTAAGCCACTGGCGAAGATCTTTACTTCCTCACTGTTCATGGGAGTCATACTGCAGGATTGGAGGGAGGTGAATGTTGTTCCTCTTTTCAAGAAGGGTAATCGGGAAATCCCCTGGCAATTACAGACCAGTCAGTCTTACATCTGTGTTCAGCAAGGTTTTGGAAAGAATTCTGAGAGATAGAATTGATGACTATTTGGAAAAGCATAGTGTGATTAAATGGAGTCAGCATGGCTTTGTGAAGGGCAGGTCATGCCTCACAAATCTTATTGAGTTCTTTGAGGAGGTGACAAGACAGGTCGATGAAGGTCGAGCAGTGGATGTGGTGTATATGGACTTCAGCAAGGCTGAAGGTTGATAAGGTTCCCCATGGTAGGCTTATACATAAAGTTAGGAGGTATGGGATATAGGGAGATTTGGCTGTCTGGATTCAGAATTGATTGGCTGACAGAAGGCAGAGAGTGGTTGTAGGTGGAAAGTATTCTGCCTGAGGGTCAGTGGTGAGTGGTGTCCCACAAGGCTCTGTTCTTGGGCCTCTGCTCTTTGTAGTTTTTATCAATGTCTTGGATGAGGAGGTTGAGGGGTGGATTCGTAAATTTGCTGATGACACAAAAGTTGGATGTGCAGTTGATAGTACCGAGGGCTATTGCAGGTTGCAGCGCGACACAGACAGGATGCAGAGCTGGGCTGAGAAATGGCAGATGGAGTTCAACCTAGATAAATGCAAAGTGATGCATTTTGGAAGGTCGAACTTGAATGCTGAATATAGGATTAAAGACAGGATTCTCGGCAGCATGGAGGAACAGAGGGATCATGGTGTTCAAGTACATAGATCCATCAAAGTTGGCATCCAAGTGGATAGGGTTGTTAAGAAAGCATACGGTGTTTTGGCTTTCATTAATAGGGGGATCGAGTTTAAGAGCACAAGGTTTTGCTGCCCCTCTACAAGACCCTGGTGAGACCACACTTGGAATATTGTGTCCAGTTCTGGTCATCCTATTGTAGGAAATATAAGGAGGCTTTGGAGAGGGTGCAAAGAAGGTTTACCACAGTGCTGCTTGGACTGGAGGGCTTGTCTTACGAAGAGAAGTTGATTAAGCTTGGACTTTACTATCTGGAGAGAAGGAGGAAGAGAGGTGACCTGATGGATGTCTACAAGGTAATGACAGGCATGGATAGAGTCAATAGCCAGAGACCTTTCCCCAGGACAGGATTGATTGGCATGAGGGGTCATAGTTTTAAGATATTAGGAGGAAGGTATAGAGGATACGTCAGAGGTAGGTTCTTCACGCAGAGAGTTGTGAATGCATGGAATGCGTTGCCAGTGGTGGTGGTGGAAGCAGAGTCATTCGGGACATTTAAGCGACTGCTGGACATGCACATGGACAGCAGTGAATTGAGGGGTGCGTAGGTTAGGTTACTTATTTTAGATGAGGAATAATCCTCGGCACAACATCGTGGGCCGAAGGCCTGTTCTGTGCTGTACTTTTCTATGTTTTATTTTCTATTCTGAGGAGGTAACTAATGGACAATTTGAACTGAGGAATATAGGTCAAAAACTCTCAGTTTACATGGGCAGTGGTTACAAATGCAAGTCAGAGGCTAGGAACATTACAGCAAATCCTCCTGACTCCCCAAAGTCGGTCTATAATCTCCATGGCATAAGTCAGGAATGTTGAAACATCCCCATCCCCCTGCGTGGATGGGTGCAGTTCCAACAAGACTCAAAAAGCCAATGAAAAACAGCCTGCTTGATTGGCAATGCAATCTCAAACATCCACTCCCTCCAACACTGACACTCAGTAGAAGCCGTGTGTCCAAGATAGATTTCAGTAATTCACAAAAGATTCCTACAGAGCACCTTCCAAATCTACAACCACTTCCATCTAAGAGGACAAGGGCAGCAGTGTCATAGGAACACGACCGCCTGCAAGTTCTTTTCCAAACCACTCATTATTCTGACTTGGGAAGATATCATTGTTCCTTCAGTGTTGCTCAGCCAATACTATAGAGTTCCTTTCCTTATGACATTGTGGGTTTACCTGGAGAACATGGACTGCAGAGATTCAAGAATGCAGCTCACCACAACCTGTTTAAGGACAACCAGAGATGGACAATAAATACAAGCAGCCAGTACCACCTGCATCACACGAGTGAATTTAAAAAAATCAAGTTGGACATAAGAAAACCCATCTATAAAAGAAAGGAAAAGATGAATGACTAAATCAGACGAATTCTGTTTTGAAGAATTGCGATTTTCTTTTACAAGTATAACAATGTTTTCAGTGCTTTTATCAGTAAAACTGATGTAATATATATATTTGTAAGAAACCTATCTGAACAGAACATTTATGAATATTCTTAGAGGTGTTGCATTACACTGACAGCCCCTACAAAATGTTTTGTCAGAAAGGCTGTCTTTAGAGTCATAGGTCTAATCTTCCAATTCTGGCAGTAGTAACTTAGTTGCTTTTGTTGTAAAGGCACAGCAATGCTTTCTTTCTGACTTATGGCAATCACAGGATTCTTGATTTTGCTATAATAACTCAAACAAACTTCATGTCTTGCTTTGCAACTGGAAATTTAGACCATAGGGCCATTAGATATAGGAACAGATTTAGACCATATGGCCCATCAAATCCACTCACTATTCACTGAGATCAAGGTTGATTTGATCATCTTTCAAGTGCACTTTTCTGCCTTTTCCCCATAATGCATGAATGCCTTATTGAATAAAAATCTGCCAATCTCAATCTTTAATATATGTAAAAATCCAGCTTCAACAATACTCTGCTGTAAAGAGTTTCACAGATTCATTAAACTCTGAGAGAAAACAATTCCTCCTCATCTCTGTCTTAAATGGTCAACCCCTTTCTTTGAGATTATATCTTCTGGTACTACATTTTCTCAAGAGTGGAAACAATCTCTTAGATCTAACACATCATGCTCCTAAGAAACATGTATTTTTTCAATAATGTCTTTTCCCATTCTACTAAACACCAAAAAAGTACAAGCCCAAACTACTCAACTTCTCTTCATAAGGAAATGTATCCATTCTTGGAATCAACATAATTAACTGATATACACAAATTAAAGATAAAAGCAAATGGGCACCAATTTTATTTTTCAAATTCAATCGTGGATAGTGGGCATCGTTGGCAGCATTTATTTACCATTCTTATGTACACTTGAGTTGTTGGTGAGCTGCCTTCTTGAACTACTGCAGTTCAGTGATTGTGAGTAAACCCACAATGCTATTAAGGACAGATTTCCAGGATTTTTAACCAGTAATACTGAAGGAATGATGATATATTTCCAAGGCAGGATGGTGCGTAGCTTGGAGGGAACTTTGCAGGTGGTGGCTTTCCCATATGTTGGCTGCCTTTGACCCTTTTTGGAAGGTGCTTCAAAAGAGCCTTGGTGAATTACTGCAGTGTATCTTGTTGCAGGTACACACTGCTGCTACTGAGTGCTGATGGTCGAAGGAGTAAATGTTTGTGGATATGGTGCCAATCAAATGGAATGGTGTAGATCTTCTTGAGTGTAGTTGGAGTTGCACTGAGTAGAATCATCTTTTGGGAGTTGACCTGCTGTTGTAGCCAGTATACAGTATAACCTTACTTTCATGACTAGTCCAGCTCAATTTCTAGTCAGTGGCAACCCAGGATGATGATGTCATTGAATGCCAATGGGAGATGGTAAAATGATGTCCTGTTGAAAATGGTCATTGCTTAATGCTTGTGTGAAATGATTGTCACTTGTTGCTCAAACATGGATATTGTCCAGGCTATACTATATTTGGACATGGACAGCTTCTGCATATGAGGAGTCAGAATGATGCTGAACTTGGTGCAGCCATCAGCAAACATTTCCATTTCTGACTTTGTGATGAAGGAAGGTCATTGATGAAGCAGATGAAGATGTTTGGGCCAAGGGCACTACCATGATGAACTCCTGCAGAGATGTCCTGGAGCTGAGATGAATGACCTGCAACCATCTTAACCACTTTCCTTTGTGTCAGGTACAACTCCAATCAGTGGAGAATTTCTCTCTAATTCCCATTGACTCTAATATTAAACTAATGAATAAGTTGCAACATCTGACTTCAAAATATATTTAAAAATACTTTGTAACACTATCTCGATGTGAAAATCCATTATGAAAAAGTTAATATTCACTCAACATAATGCAAAGGACACTTAATACCAGAAGAGATTATTGCTGGCTGGTAAAACACAACAGTGACCTAACATATCTGATATACTCGCCATTACAAGTTCCTATCACTGAGTGTCACGATAGATTAGCATAAGCTTACGAGCCTCTGATCTAGGCAACAAAAAGTCATAGAGGTCCTCAATGTGGCACAGAAAAAAAATGAAATAGCATCTTTCGTGAGTTCAGAACATCTGAAAGTGCACAACATTCAATGCAATAATGTTGAAGTGCAGGTAATGTTGTGATGTTGGAAATGCAGCAGCCAATATGGGCAGAACAAGTACTCACAAAAAGTAATGATGGGATCATCAATTGCTCTTGTTGGTGAGCAGTAATTTGTTTGAAAGGGAGACTTCTCTTTCTCTTCCATTAGCAGTGCATCAGATAAGCAGTTAACTTCTTTATTCAACCTTAAACTCTTTTTGTGGCTCAGTGGTTAGCACTGCTGCCTCACAGCACCAGGGTCCCAGGTTCGATTCCAGCCTCAGGGCGACTGTGTGGAGTTTGCACATTCTCCCCGCGTCTGCGCGGGTTTCCTCCAGGTGCTCTGGTTTCCTCCCACAGTCCAAAGATGCGTAGGTCACGTGAATTGGCCATGCTAATTTGCCCATAGTGTTAGGTGCAGTAGTCAGAGGGAAGTGGGTCTGGGTGGGTTACTCTTCGGAGGGTCGGTGTGGACTTGTTGGGCTGAAGGCCCTATTTCCATACTGTAGAGAATCTAATCTATTTCTTTTCTGCACGTTCTCTCAGCTTACTAGAATTAATGATGTGCATTTGCTCAAAGCTATCTAATTTCCAGCTCCTTCAGTTGTTCAGAGGTCTCTAATATCCAATGATAGCTCCATTCATATCTCACAGCAATACACTTTGTATTTTTTGTAAGACAAAGTGCATGCCAATTCCTAACTGTTTTTGGCCTCAGCACTTGGTAACCCGCATCCCAGTCCTATCAGAAGCATCAGCAAATAACAATGTTTGGTGGCACATAGCTCATATTTCCATAATCTTCTACATTACAGAAACCAGGATTGCTGTCCTTGCATTTTGACACCGTTTTTTTGAATTTAAAAAGATTATATCATCAGCAAAAAGGAATACCACTAATAAATGTCCAAACCTTATTTAAAATCAAGACAACTGTGCATTCCCTAATCAAATTTCATTTCAGATCAACAGTAAACAGAGTGACTAACTCCCAATTTAAAAATTCACCCCAGTCCCAGAGGACCATAGGACTGCTCTCGTATTAGAGAGATAACTGACGGAAATTTAACCTAAGAGTTACCATGCCTCAGGTGAGGTGCAAGGTTGAGAAGTCAGCACATTCATGGTAAACTTCCAATTGCTATAAAGACAACATACCACATACTCTTGCCTCGCGAGAGTAATGATCAATACATGTCTGTACATTCAACATAGAAGGTATTTAGTTTATCATACAGATCTATTGGTTTTCTTGATCTATGAAGGTTTCTGGAATTCACTTGGTGACATGCACTTACATATGATGTCTGCATTTAGCTCCTGCCTCCTAGATAGCTTTGGGCGGCACGGTGGCTCAGTGGTTAGCACTGCTGCCTCACAGCACCAGGGACCCGGGTTCGATTCCAGCCTCGGGGGCGACTGTCTGTGTCGAGTTTGCACATTCTCCCCGTGTCTGCGTGGGTTTCCTCCGGGTGCTCCGGTTTCCTCCCACAGTCCAAAGATGTGCGGGTTAGGGTGAATTGGTCACGCTAAATTGCCCGTAGCGATAGGTGCATTAGTCAGAGGGAAGTGGGTCTGGGTGGGTTACTCTTCGGAGGGTCGGTGTGGACTGGTTGGGCCGAAGGGCCTGTTTGCACACGGTAGGGAATCTAATCTAATCTAATCAATACCTATCTTGGCTACTGCACTTTCTAATCTGATATATATTCATAATGAGAGTACTGACTATTCCATTCATGACTGTCAGTCGAACAAACTGGCAGTCCCATCTTGAAATTCATGTGATGTTGGTGATGCTGGTTAAGTCTGCATTTATTGTGCATCTGTACCTTTCCTTGAGAAGGGTGGGGGATGGGTATGTTGGTAGTTGGTGAACCTCCTTCATTAACCTCTTTATTAACACAGGAATCAAATATGTAGGTAGACCCACAGTTCTCTTTGATACAGAGTTCTACAATTTTGACCCAGCAATAATGATGAAACAGTGATATATTTCCATGCTAGCATTGTGTGTGGAGGAGTGTATGCTGGTAATTATGTGCTCATGCACATGCTGATATCATTCTTTTAGTCTGCAGAGATTGTAGATTTGGAAAGTAATATTGAAGAAGCCTTGGTGAATTGCTGCAGTGCATCTTAAAAGAAAAATAGACACTGCTGCTGTTGTGTGTCAATGATGAAAAAATTGAATTCTGAAAGTGGTGGATGGCATGCCAGTCAAGTCAGCATGTTGAAGAGCTTCTTGAAAGTTGTTGGAGCTGTATTTACCCAGATGAGAGGGAAATATTCCATTTTACACCAGACCTGTGCCATTTAGATGGTGAGCAGGCTTTGGAGAGACAGATGCTGGGTAACTTGCTACAGAAAATCCGATCCCTAAGAGCCAAAATATTTATGTCACTGGTTCATTTATATTTATGGTCAATAGTGACTCCTTTGATGTTGATGCTGATGCTGATGGTTTCAATAGTGATAAAATCATTGAAAGTCAAGGGGAGGTGGTTGCAAACTCTCTTATTAAAGATGGGCAACTTGGGTGGTGTAAATGTTAGTTGTCACTTAACAGTTGAAACCCTAATATTGTCCAGGTCTTTCTGGATGTGGGCTTGAACTACTTCAGTATCTGAGGAGCTCAAAAAAATGAACACGGTGCAATCATCAGCAAATATCCCACTTCTGACTTTAAATGGAGGAGTAACTTAATTTTCAGAGTAGCCTGACAATTAGCTTCAGAAATAACTTGATCTAACAAAGGGGAGACAGAATATCTCAGTGCTATTTCTGGAGAATATCAATAAAAGAAATTTTATATCAAACCCAAGTGTATCACCTTTGGATTTTTCAAGCACAAAACCTTATAAAGTGTTGCAAGTAGGTAATTACGTAATAAAAGATCTTGGCAACAATTTGAAAACAAATGTTTCCACAAATTTGCATTTGTCAAGTGTTGGAAATTGGGATCCCAATAAAGTTTTTTTTTGTTTTTGCTATGAAGTGTGAGATATTGTTTAACTGCTGTTACAATAGTAACCAGCCTTCCCCAAATATAAAAAAAATTAATAAATAAAGAATAAAGGAAGGTACAAGACAGCACACAAGAATTCCCAAGATAACAGAGGTCATGATATTCCACTGAACTGACATCAAAGATTTATCCAAAATAAGAGTACTTCCTAATCAATGAAGTGACTGGGCAAATAGGAAGTTATGGTCTTAGAAATAATAATTACTAATCTTCAGATGAGATTGCCAAGAGGACATTGGTCATCCTGATATCAAAAGTGGTTGTCCTACGGTCGTTGGTTAAAAGGATACAGACAAATGATTAACACAGCATAGATTGCTATCCTTCATATTTTGTTTCAATGTAACTTGTGGCATATAAAAATGCACTATGAAATCCTGGTGTAGTAGATTAGATTGCACTGCTTGAACTCTCCCTATACTCATTGATTGGCCATGACGCTATATCAGAAAACAATAACTGCCAAGAAAAAATAGTTACATTATTGTAGTGCTTTTACCTTCTCAGAATGTTCCAATAGATGCCACAACCAATAAGTTACCTTTTTAAGAGAAGTCATTGTTCTAATGTAAACCAATGAAACTGCACACTGGAAGGTCCCACAGACAGGAAATTGTAAACAGGATGTAGTGTACAAAAGCAAAGCAATTATGATGAACATTTATAAAAGTCTGGTTTAATCTAAATTAGAATATTGTGTTCAATTCTGAACACTGCAGTTTAAGAAAAGTGTGAAGGCTTTAGATGGTGTACAGAAAAGATATACAAGAATCATCACTCCACGTATGCGGGGTTTTAGTTATGTGGATAGGTTGAAGTAACTAGGATTGTTCTTGGAAAGGAGAAATTTTAGGATAGACCCAATATGATGTTCAAGATAATAAGTGATCTGATTAGAGTAGCCGCTTGCAGAGATGTTGAAAAGGATGGAGATTAAAGTGGAAAAAGAAAATTTTATACAATGAATGGTTATGATCTGGAATGTGCTGCTTGAATATATAATGAGGGCCGATTCAATTGTGGTTTGAAAAAGGGAATTGGATGAGCAATGGAAAGGAAAACACTGAGTGATGTCAGTTGAATTGGACGTTGCACAATGTGAATTACAGGTGGTAAGTAAGATACTGTCTGTTTAGTGTTACCACCAATATTAAATTTCATCCCTTTTAGCTTTTCACTGAAGTGAGAAAATTCACTTTATTTCAAACTCACACTTCAACAAAACACATCAAAATAGTATATTTGAAATATTAGCTTTTACAGAATGCTTTGAACTTCCACATCAGAGATTCACAATATTGTAATCCTGTTGCTGTGTAAAATCAGTTGATTTTGTAGAATACAATACTCCGTGCTGGTAGTGTTGAATCTTAGCACCCTCTTCTGGAAAGTTGTTGTAAGGACACAATTTTTTCAGAGTTGAATGTGTTTTAGTTTTGGCACCAACCATCAAGTCAAGTTGCCATACCCTTACCAGACCATAGGACTGCTCTCTCATTTCGGAGAGATGACTGGTGGTGATTTAACCTGAGGTGAGGGGAGAAAGAGAGTCCTTCATGGTAACCTCAGCTGGCATGGGGATTGAACCTACACTGTTGGCATCATATTGCTTTGCAAATCAACCATCCAGCCCAACTGAGTGAAACTAACCGGAAATGGTTATTTTAAATGGTTAAACCATTAACCAATTAAGGGTTTAACTGAACAGCACTCACTGAATAGGAGATAAATTGGTCAGCAACTTCCAACACCTGCACACTGGCAGTTAAACTTGGAAATCTGGCACAACCTTTTCAAAGATGTCTGCATACCACAATGTTGTGTTCAAATACTATGGTGTTCTGAAGAGGAGTCACACAGGACTCAAAACTCCTTGTCTCTCTGTTCAGTTGTTATCAGATCTGAGTTTCTCCAGCATTCTCTGGGTTTATCTGCACACTATTATCTCACTTAGAGACGTGGCATTGAAATGCATTATGGGCATGCTGAAACATGATAAAAAAACGTTAAAGCAGAAGGATTTTAATGCTATCTGAATTATTGCCAAACAACCTTTTTGGCACTCAGTTTCATCTTGTAAGTCTAAAGAATTAAAAGTTTTAAAAAAACTTCAGTTGTTACTTTCATAATTCAGCATCTTTTCCTATCTTTTCTCTGAATCTCACTTTTCTTTGGGTCACTTGATTTTTTAAAAATGAATGCTTGACATTAAACTGAATACACCATGTTACATTTCTCCAATTTACTTGGTTAAGGAGAAATATCTATTGCAAATTTCAGATGTGTCAGATTACTTTTTGGACAGTAGGAGTGATTTAGAAGAAATCACTGGTGTGATCATGGATGACTTGAGGGGGAAAAGTTTCCCAAATTATTTTGAAGTGTGGGGATAAACATAGCTCCCCCCACCAAGATAACTCGCCCAATTGGCACAAATAATGCACATTAAGAATGGAGAGATGTTATTTTCCTGGATATAAAAAGCAGGAGAATCCAACTCAATCAGTTATCAACCCATCAGTCAACTCTCAGTCCATAGTGATGTGATGAAACATGTTATCATTAGTACTATCAAGCAGCATATGCTTAATTACGACCTGCTCATTAATGCTCAGTTTAGGCTCTGCCAGGGCCACTCAGCTCTTGACCTCTTTACAGCCTTGGTTCAGAAATGGACAAAAGGGATGAATGCCAGAGGTGAGGTGAAAGTGGCATCCCTCGACATCAAGACCACATTTGACCGAGTGTGGCATCAAGGAGCCCTGGCAAAATTAGTGTCAATGGGAATCAGGGGCGAAACTCTCCATTGGCTAGAGTCATATCTGACACAAAAGAAGATGATTGTAGTTGTTGGAGGTCAGTCATCTTAGCTCCAGGACATCTCTGCAGGACTCCCACTGGGGAGTGTCCCAGGCCCAACCATCTTCAACTGCTTCATCAATGACCATCCCTCCATCATAAGGTCAGGAGTGGGGATGGAGGTTTGATCAGAGGTTTGCTGATGATTACACACTGTTCAGCATTAGTTGTGATTCAGAAGCAGACCATGTCGAAATGCAGCAAGACCTGGATAATTTCCAGACTTGTGCTGACATGTGACAAGTGACATTTGCATCATTCAAGTGTCAGAAGACTGTCTCCAACATGAGAGAATTCAACCATCCCCCTTGACTCTCAAAGACATTACCATCACTGAACCACTCCACCCCCGTGTTAACATCTTGGGGGTTATCATTGAGGAGAAACTGAATTGGACTAGCCATGTAAGTACTGTAGTTACAAGTGCAGGTCAGAAACTAAGAATCATGTAGCAAATAATTCATTTCTTCCTGTTCACAATCAACAAGGTACAAATCAGGAGTGTAATGGAATTCTCCCCACAGCTCCAACAATTCTCTAGCAGCCTGACATTTTCAAGGATAAAGAAACCCAATTGTTTGACACCAAATCCTCAAACAACCAATCCCTCCACCAGCAATGCACAGTAGCAAGATGCACTGCAAAAACTGACCAAAGTTCCTGAGACAGTATCTTCCAAATTTAGAACCACTACCATCTGAAAGGCAACATATATATTGGAACATGACGATCTGCAAGAACCCCTCTAAACTATTCACTATCCTGACTTGGAAATGTGTCACAATTTCTTCAGTGTTACTGGGTCAAAATGCTGGAACTCCCTCACTAACAACATTGTGGGTGCCCTATACCAAATGGATTGCAATAGTTTGAAAAGGCAGCTCATCATCACTTTCATAAGAGTAACTAGGGATGGGCAATAAATGCAGGCCCTGCCAGCGACATCCACATCCCACAAGTGAATATGAAAAGTTATATTTTCTGTGTGTGTGTGTGTGTTTTTAAAAGGTATTTAGAGTTTTAATTACTAGTCTTATAAGTTGACAGTTCATAGTCAACTTATGTAGTAAATCTTTATCTGAAATGAATAACAATTCTTGTTAAGTATAAAAACCTGATCCATGCTATCTGTTAATCTGGGTTTACAAAGACAGGGACATTTGGGAATTTTACATACAGTGATATAATCTTTATTTCTGACAATTTCATGAATAGCGTGGCTTGATTTCAGTATGCTACCCACATAAGATGTGAGAATTTGATGGATGAAAGAGTGGTCACTGGATTATCCATTGTTAACATAGCTGAAGACTTTATCATGCAAAACACATACACACATACGCACACACCTGCAGGTAGCATGACTGCAATGAAATGTGATAGAACAAGCATTCCAAGAAAATCTTTCCACTTCCTGGGTCACCCTGGAGGAGGATTGTAGTCCTCAGCAGAGTTGGTGTAAGTTTTGTATGAGTAATCTTGTCATTAGGAAACACGTCCTTTTGACCAACTGTACAGCAAACAGTTGAAGGATAAGAGGATAAAGAGGAAGAGGAAGATGAATGGAATTGCATGGTAAGTGACCTGCTTCTGGCCAAGTTGTCCATGAACAATCCATCTGACGGTGATATTAATAAACTAAAGAATAATTCCGTGTTTACCATTAGTCAGTTCCACGGCTCACCTTACCTCTGTTAATGACCAGCAAAGCATCCATTTGGTCACAGTGCAAGGATAAAGGCCATTATAAAATAAAAATTCCAAGCTAATTAAGACAATCCATGTTCAGCATATAAATACTAACTAATCACCAAGGTCCATTCCTTTAATGCCATTTCTTCCTTGTTTTGGTGCTCCCATGTACTGATATCCCAGTGACTGCAGTATGGGAGGCTGATGACTTTCAGTGGAGGAAGCACCAAATTACTTTGCAGGGATAGCCATGAACAGTTGTGGATCTAGGAGGCTCTTGGCCCCTGTCTCCTACCATTGACTACTGCAGTAATTGGGTTGCACAGCCTTCAAAGAGCTTTTGTAGAGGATTGCCTGGTTTATTATGGACAAAATACTTTCCTCTTGCACTGTTACTCCTTGACCAAGATCACCTGAGTGACGTTTTAACATCTTTCAGCCTATTCTCTATCACAGCATGCTATTCTTCTGAATTTCTCAGGTCAGACGCTGTTGCACAATGACTGACAGCACCTGTTCCAGCAGAAATGCACCTTTCCTTAAGAGGTTAATGCTGGTGGTAAATGGTACTTTATCCAGGATCTGTTTCTCAGTTGGGGAACCCTGTCAAACGCCTTACTGAAGTCCATAGAGATCACGTCCACCGCTCTGCCCTTATCAATCCTCTTTGTCACTTATTCAAAAACTCAATCAAGTTCGTGAGACATGATTTCCTATCGGAAGGATGTTGTGAATCTTGAAAGGGTTCAGAACAGATTTACAAGGATGTTGCCGAGGTTGGAGGATTTGAGCTATAGGGAGAAGCTGAATAGGCTGGGGCTGTTTTCCCTGGAGCATTAGAGGCTGAGGAGTGACCTTATAGAGGTTTATAAAATCATGAGGGACATAGGATAAATAAAGTCTTTTCCCTGGAGTGGGGGAGTCCAGAACTAGAGGGCATAGGTTTAGGGTGAGAGAGAAAAGAGACCTCTGGGGCGACTTTTCCACACAGAGGGTTGTGGAATGAGCAGAGGAAGTGGAGGAGGTTAATATAATTGCGGCATTTAAAAAGCATCTAGATGGGTATATGAATAGGAAGGGTTTAGAGGGATACAGGCCAGGTGCTGGTAAATGGGACTAGATTAGGTTGGGATATCTGGTCGGCATGGACCAGTTGGACCGAAGGTTCTGTTTCCATGCTGTACATCTCTATGACTCCATGACTCTCTGAGACTACAGCCGCTAAACAGTGTGGTTAGCACTGGTTATGCATTGCCATCGTGTCAATTAGTAGGCTGCACAAAGCCAGATTGGTATCTGAATCAGAAGCAACAATCACAGTCAACCTGCACAGCAATCCCTGTGCCAGTTTTCGGAATTATTGAATTTAACCCTCACAGTCGCTTGTCCTGCTCAGACAAGTCTGGAATTCCCTTGAGAGTTGCCAAGTGAGAAAGGACTTCAAGCAAACTACTGCAAGTGCTGGAGAGCTGAATAAAAAAACAGAGAATGCTGAAAATACACTGTATTTAGCTGATCAGACAGTGTCTGTTCAGAGAAATAGAGTCAATGTTTCATCAGAACCCTTTTTCAAAGAACTTAATTAGATTAGTATTCTGCTTTATCACATCTGTTAAGTCAATTTCCTTCTGAACCAAGGAATATTTTAAAGCAGTTTAATTCTGTTAATGTAAATCAGTAAAAAGTTCAGTACAAAAACCTTAGGCTCAGTTTTTAATTGACAAGAAGTGGGTGGATTTTGGGCAAACTGAAATCAGAGTAATTAGGTGGGTGCTATCTTTTCCCTGGTCAAGTGACTATCAAGCCCAGATTTTCTAGTGTTTTGTGAGCAGAGAAGCTCTTTACTGTGAATGCTTTTTACTGTTGGTCAATAGCTGTCTAAATAATTGAATAGGGAATTCATCTCTCACTCAAAATGAGCAAACTGCAGGATGAGTGAAAGATTAGCAGTGTACAAAGATCATTAATAAGCTGAATTAACAATATTAATATGCAATACATGCAGTCTCTGCTATAAGACTTGGAGAAAGATCTTTCCTGCTTGACTGGCTATTAAGGATAATAATTTCAGCATTATGGCAAGGTGTAATTACAGGTTGGTGGTGGGTTTCATATAAGCAAAGTTTTAGCATAAAGTATATTGGCAAATTTTATTTAGCAGCTTGAGCTGTTTTGCTGTCTTTGCTGTGCTATTATAAGCGTAATGGATGATTATAATGTGTGAATGATTTGAATGCCATGATTGTATTCCTGGTTTTTTTAACGAGGTTTACAATTGCATTACACATAACGTGCAGAAGGAAATTACCGTGGCACTGCTCACATAACATATTACAGTTTGATGTGTGATAGCATGAAAGGATATATCTTGCGAAAGTTGGTAACATGGTGCGATAGACTTGCTGTCTATCCCAGGGAGGTTTGATTGTTAATAGCTTTATTTTATCTCAAACACATGTTAAACAACTAAGACAGTGCTTACTAAACCATTCCCCATACAACACCATTTTAATAGCCCCAGATTTCGTGTGACACCAGAGTGAAATTTGGGGCATATGAGAATTGTTGAACATGTGGTCTTCAACTGTTGAGTGGAGGAGAGGTTGAATATGGCTGAGAGTGCTTAAATTGCAACATGAAAGACCACACCTAGCTCTTCACGGACATTTTTTGCAGCAGGAATTGGACCAGTCCAAGTTCCATAATAGCCATTGCCTACTTGAAATAGGCAACCCCAAAGTCTCATCATGTGGCACCAATGAAGGTTATGACTCTGAATCAAGGAGTGCAAAAGAACATAATGAGAACCAAAATCAAAATATGAACAAAAAATGTTAAGAGGTTTCAAAACTAATCATTTTCAAAAAAAGTACAAAGAGAAAGAAACTGATGAGGGTGAATAAGTAACAGCCCATGAAATGCACATGCAATTGATTTGTTAATAATCTCTCTTAGGCAATTCATTAGGATCAAGATTGACTTTCTTTCATTGCAGATTAGTCCATTTTACGATGGTGTGACCTGCAGATCTCACCCACGAGGCACAGTATGTATTTGAAAGGATGGGTAAATGGGTTCCTTGCTCTGCAGCAACTTGGACTCCATGTGTTCCGGTTACAATCTTCTGAGTTTCTTTTGCATCTTTCTGAATGCTTCTTTTATATAAAAAGTGGTCAGGGTTCAAGGATTTCCGTGAATTGATATGGATATTGGATCTCCTTTTCCTTCTTGGGAACCTCCTGGTGCAATGAAATTTGAAGCAGACCTGTTATTTCAGGAGTGTGGTGTCAATGGAACGAGGACATGCCGCAACCCAAAAGACTAGCCACACTACCATACATCAAGAGTATTTCCGAACTGACAGCCAGACTACTGTGACCACTAGGACTCATGACAGCACACAAACCAACAGCCACTCTCAGACAACAACTCACCAGAACGAAGGACCCGATACCCAGCATGAGCAAAACCAATGTAGTGTACAAAATCCCACGCAAGGACTGCACAAAACACTACATAGGACAAATAGGAAGACAGCTAACGATCTGCATCCATGAACACCAACTAGCCATGAAACGACACGACCAGCTATCCTTAGTAGCCACACACGCAGATGACAAGCAACATGAATTCGACTGGGACAACACTACTATTATAGGACAAGCCAAACAGAGAACAGCCAGGGAATTCCTAGAGGCCTGGCACTCATCCACAGATTCAATCAATAAGCACATCGACCTGGACCCAATATACCGACCACTGCAACGGGCAGCTGGAACTGACAACCGGAAGCGGCAGATTCAAACTACTACAAATGCCGGAGGAAAGATCACAGAAGCGCTTCACAGGAGGCTCCCAAGCACTGAGGATGTCATCTAGACAGGGGACAAATCGTCTGCAACACAAATTCCCAACTCGGCGAACAGAACCACAACAACGAGCACCCGAGCTACAAATCTTCTCACAAACTTTGAATCTTCAGTAGCTGTCTATGAATCTGAAACATAAAGGGTTGTAGAGATAACTGTCGCACAGTTAACTGTAACTTTAGTCTTGAATATGAGATTCTGATCAACTAATGTTCTTTTCCTCAGTTGACTAAAGGTTGAACTGGCACACTGGATGTGTTGATGGATTTCATTATTGATATCATTGAGTTATACCAGCTCAATATTTGGAAAGTGATCCATTTTTTTCCTGAATCTTAGTCAGCAGGGGGTGATGTTGCACTGTGCTAGCATGTTGGAAAAGCAAATTAGATTTCCAATTGTTTAAACTAAGTCACATTATTTTATATATTTCAGTAAAGAATCAATGATGACTTGGAGCTTGTCTCTGAATGAGCACAAACACAAGAATTAACTATATACTAAAGCTCAATGACTGATGTTGAAGGAATCTTAGTTTTGTAGGAAAGATGACAAAGCTTAAATAATGTCTTCGTCAGCTTGTGGGGACCTTGCTGGAAGTGAGGTGCAGAATTGTGAAAGAAAGGTTTCGATACACAGCAATTTTGTTTCACTGGAGTCTTCACTGAGATAAGGTCTTTGGTTCTTGACTCCTAAAGACCTTGAATTGCATCTAACCAGGTGATAGGTGAAGGGATGTGATAAATTTTTTGAGAACTGCCAAATTTGAGGAGAATGCTCCATAGCCCTCATGATTGATGGAGTCAAAGACTTCTGGGAGATCACAGAGGCAATATAGAACATTTGCTGTTGGCCCCTGGAATCTTCCAAGATTAGTCATGCAATAAAAATGGCATTTCTAGTACTTCTCAATGGGGCAAAAACCAGCCTAACAGTTGTGGGAGGAGGTGGTTGTGAAAGATCCTGCCAATGGTCTTCCTTATAGTAGGCATCAAAGTAATTACTACAATTACACCCCTTCCTTGAAGAAGACATGATTACAGATTCTTTGAAACTTTCCAATATGTGCTCCTCTTCCCAGATCAGGGAAATGTGGTTCCGCATTTGTGTCAAGAAGTCTATCTCTGCTGTGTCATATATTGTTGTCATCTGTCAGCTGGTGGAACTCCCATGTTCTTTCCAGCTACTATTGGTTCTTTATGATGCAAGTTTTTCAAGAATGTTGCCTTCAGACACCTCATGATGTGCTCCTTTTTTTTCTTGAATTGTGGTGTTGCTTCCGTTGATTAGCTTGCAATGCTTTTCAAACCAATCCATATGTTCATAAGACCATGAGGCACAGGAACAGAAATAGGACATTTGACCCGTTCAGTTTGCTTGCCATTTAATGGTATCATGGCTAATCTGATCAGCCTCTCTGCTCCTTGTCAAAAAGCTGAGAACTCTTCACAGGTTCTTAATTATGGTTGATATTAAGGACATGGAAGGCTGGTCAAATCAATGCTTTCACAGTGTTGGAAAAGGACAAATATAAGTTATGGAAGCTACTGTGTGGATTTAACACAAATTAAAATGGAGAAAGTAATGTGGCCTAAGACTTATCTCTAGGATCAGTTAGTTGCCAACTTGAAGTTGTAAAATTTAGGGAAATTGCAGAAGGGTTGGTCATTAATTTATAAACCTTCCTGCATTCAGGAATTGTGCTTTGATTTTGAAATTTGTGGCTTCACTCCATTATTTAAGGCAGGAGATTGAAGAAATCAGAACTTGCTGGATATATTCAATAATCTGTATTAGGTCAGTTACTGGAATCTACCATCAGGACAGGGTGACCAAAAATTTTAACAAGTATGAACTGACCAAAAGAGTCAATATAGGTTGAGAATAGTAGATCATGCTTTAATATTTTATTTGATTTTGTTATGGGCTAGGCAGACCACTTAAAACATTAAAGCAGCCCAGACTGCCTGCTTAAGAAAAAGGAACAGCTTTTTGAAAAAAAGGAACCAGTTTTGTGACACCCATCCCTTAAAAGAAATGAACCATCAATACCAAAAGATGGCTTCATTTTTAAAACCCTTTGAAAACAAAATGGTTAGTAGTCTAAAACACACATATACATGATACTAACTATAAACATGCAAACATGCAGAGCCATGGCACCCCATGCCACTAAACACCCCCATATCTCATTCAAGTCTTGATAATGCATCAGCAATCACGGTTTTGTGACCTGCCACCTGCACAATTGTCAAATTGAATGGCTTTAACAACAAGCTTCATCTAAACAGTCTGGCATTTTTGTCCTTAATTTTTTCCACAAATGTCAATGAGTTATGATCAGTGTATATGATTGTCTCAGATGCATTGCTGGTAATATAAACATTGAAATGTTGTAAGGCCAACACCAAGCTTAAAGTCTCTTTCACCACCATTGAATATTTCTGTTGATGAACGTTCAACTTCCTGGAAAAATTTCCAGTGGGTCTTTCTATCCCCTCATCATCCTCCTGCAGGAGCACCGCACTGAAAACCACATCACTGGCATCGATAGCCACCTTGAAAGACTTTGTGTATTCTGGTGTGGCTAATACTGGGACAGTGGTTAACACAGTTTTTAGGCTGTCAAATGCGTTTTGATAGTCTGCTGTCCACTGAAACCTCTTGCGCTTTTTTAACAATTCGGTGAGAGGAGCTGCCACACTGCTAAAGTTCGGCACAAGCTTTCGGTAAAATCCACTCAATCCCAGGAACCGTAGTACTGCTTTTTTCGTCAACGGTGTGGGAAATTCCTCAATTATTCTCGTTTTGCATCTCGTGGGGCCATTTGTCCATGTCCAATAACATGGCCCATGAAGGTAACTTGGGCTTTGGCAAATTCACTTTTAACGAGGTTTACCACCAAGTCCAATAAATGATGTAAATGTTCCTTCCATGAGTGACTAAAAAACATCAGGTCATCAATGTAAACAACACAATTGGGTAACCCAGCAATGACCTTATAGTCAGTCTCTGAAATATGGCTGGAGCGTTTTTCATAACAAATGACATGACTTTGAACTGATATTGTCCACTTGGCTTTACAAAAGTCAAAATTGCTTTTGCTCTGACAGGTACTTGTCAGTAGCCTCTAAGCAATCCAACTTAGAAATGTAAGTTGCTTGTCCTACTTTCTCGACACAGTCCTCCAACTGTGGAATTGGATATGCAGCAGTCTTTGTAATGGTGTTGACTTTGTGATAGTCCACACATAACTGTTGGGTACCATCTGACTTTGGCACCATGAATATAGGTGAGCTCCAGTCACTGTAACTCACTTTGTTTATGCCATCTTGGAGCATGCACTCTATATCCTTCTGAACCTGTGTCAAATTTCTTCTCTATTTGATAAGATCCAACAAATCTTGATTTTAAAGGTTCACCTGTTACTGGAAGTACCACCAATACCTTATCCCCAATTGCAAAATTGTGCATTTGTAACTTCTTGTCCGCTTCCTGTTTCACTGTATGCTGTGATACTTTTAAATGCTGTCCAGCCAACTCTCCAGCTCTATTTAATTGTTTTCTAAAATTTGACACAGAGTCCAAATGGATGGTCTCTGAATTCTGATTTATTAATTTCTCCGTAATCAATCTTAATGGTTCTCTTACTTCTTGCCCCAAAATTAATTCAAACAACTGAATTTGGTTGATTCATTTGGTATATCTCTGACTGCAAAAAGTACAAATGGAACTCCCTTATCCCAATCGTCTGAATAATCCTGACCATAAGTCCTCAGCCTGGTCTTTAGTATTTGATGCCATCTTTCTAGCGTTCCCCGCGATTTGGAATGGTATATAGTAGATATGAATTACTTTATTGTCAAGTTATCCCTCACCTCCTTGAATAATTTGGATGTGAAGTTCAATCCTTGATCTGACTGGATCTCTATTGATAGTCTGTATCTAGTAAAAAATTTAAGTAATTCTTCTACAACCTTTTTAGCTGTGATGTTGCATAATGGGATTCCTACGGAAATCTAGTCGACACATCCATTATTGTTAATAAATACTTATTTCCACTTTTTGTTTGCGATAGGGGACCTATGCAATCAATTAAGACTCTTGTGAAAGGTTCCTCAAATGTTGGAATAAATATTAAAGGTACAGATTTTATTACTGCTTGTTGTTTTCCGATTAACTGACATGTGTGACACGTCTGACAAAATTCAACTATATCTTTGTGTAGTCCAGGCCAGTAAAAATGATTTGTATTTTAGCCTGTGTTTTCCTCACCCCTAAATGACCTGGTACTTCATGCGCCACTTGCAGCACCTCCTTTCTATACCCTACTGGCAAAACAATTTGGTGAATCTCCGCCCATTTCTCATCAGCTTGAATGTGTGATGGTCTCCATTTTCTCATTAAGACATAATTTGTTAAGTAATAACACATAAGTGATACATTCATGCTCCTTCTCTGTAAATTCCTTTTAATACAACTATTTTAACTTCTCATCTTTCTGCCGTAACTCAATAAGCATAGCAGAACTAAAGATACTTGCACGTTTACCTAGTTGCTCCTGCTCTGCCCCACTTATCTGATCAAAAGAAGTCTCAGGTCAGCTTCCTTACCTGTTCCTCTTGACCTCTCCTGCTTCAACTTGTGCCTCTATAATCTTGTGACCACCCATTCTGGGGAAATTCCTGGAAAAGCATTATTCATTTGTTCAGGTGCCTGCATCTCCACTGGCTTTTCAACTAGATTAGGCAGCACAGCCACTGGTGAATCAGCTATATAATTGGCAAGGACAAATTGTATTCCTGGAACTAAGAGTTTGTCCAGTACTCCTACCACAAATTCTCCACTCTTCTCTGGACTGTCTAGCCTCACTTTACATAATTGAGCACTTTTGTCTCACCATGAATTCCTGTTACCAATACCTTTTCTGACAATAATCCCTCAGGAGTATATATCTCCTCATCCTTCAGCATCACAGACTGAGGATCCTGTGTCCCTTAATATTGTAACCCCTTTACCTGCTACTTCTGACCCATTTGAATAAACTTTACCCTTGCATGTATATTTTTTAAGCAGATCTGGCACTTGCTCTTTAATTAACCTCAGATCATCTTGTACACTTTGAGGCAGTTGTCTAACTTCCCTTGTACTTTTTGTAACTCGTCCAACATAACTCACAGGCGTGTCCGGTTTTCCTGCATCTGGCTTTCTCCTATCCCAGCAACACTGTGATTTTGTGTGACCCCTTTATTACAATGAAAACACCAGAGCTTTTTAACTTCTTTGTCCCCCCAAGGGTTTCCTTTTTACACAAGGGTTTCTCTTTGTCCCAATTTCTATCCCTCATGGACTGAAATTGATTCCGGAAGCCAAACCAAGTTTTATGCACCAGCTCATAATCATCAGCCACATCAGATGTTAACCTTGCTGTTTAACTCTCTGCTCTGCCACATGAGTTTGCATTACTTCCTCGTTAATGGTACCTACAACCTTTATCTCCAGCCTTTTAAGCTCACTTTCCTTTTTAAGTGTCAGTTTCTGAAGTTCAAAAGCTCTCTTTTTTCTTTCTCTTCTGCTGCTCTCTCTTTTCTCTCTGTTCTGCTGCTCTCTCTTTTTCCCTCTCTTCTGTTTTTAATCATAATTCAAACTGCTGCCCTTTCCTTATCTCTCACTTCTCACTCAAGCTGCTTCCTTTGCAATTGAATTCTTGAGATATTGATGGTTTCTCCAGCAAGTTTAAATGCTGAGCTACTGCTATAATTATTTCTCCTTTCCTCGCAGGAGCAGACAGTTCCAATTCCAATTTTTCTGCTAATTCCTGCAGCTTGATGTTATTCACCATTTGCAAAACTTCCAGAGTCACTGCATCCATTTCCAGAAAACCTTTGGTGACTGAAAGAGCGATTACTATCCCAAGCTTTGTCTACCCAACCAGGCCAACACCTGAAATAGAGACACTAGCACCTACCACTCACTATTTAACATCTCGCAAAGTGCCAATCTCTTATTGTCTAGGCTCAAAAAATTCTCAAGCAGGCAGCCCAGACCATAACTTTGCTTTTTGTTTCTGTACGTGTACAGTGAAAAACAGCCGCAGTAAGTTAGCTAGGTTGACCACCAGGTTTTAAAGCAGACAAAAATGTATTCACAAAGTTGCACAATGAAACACAAAGAACAGAATAAGGAACCCCCACCCCACAAAACTCAGTCTGTCCAAACTAGACTTAATTGTGCTGTTCCGAACATACACAACAGTCCCAATAAGCAACCCCCTTAAAGACCAATAAAAAAATTGAACAAATGTTGACAGGTTGAACTCCCAACTAGTTCTGGACTGAACTGCTCAGCTAGAGAGCTGACCACTCCCCTTTCATTATACAGGTCACTTCTAAAACATGAGTTTAAAATGTGTTGCTGGAAAAGCGCAGCAGGTTAGGCAGCAAGGAGCAGGAGAATCGATGTTTCGGGCATGAGCCCTTCTTCAGGAATGAGGAGAGTGTGCCAAGCAGGCTAAGATAAAAGGTAGGGAGGAGGGACTTAGGGGAGGGGCGTTGGAAATGTGATAGGTGGAAGGAGGTTAAGGTGATGGTGATAGGCCGAAGTGAGGGTGGGGACAGAGAGGTCAGGAAGAAGATTGCAGGTTAGGAAGGTGGTGCTGAGTTCGAGGGTTGGGACTGAGACAAGGTGGGAGGAGGGGAAATGAGGAAACTGGAGAAATCTGAGTTCATCCCTTGTGGTTGGAGGGTTGCTAGGCAGAAGATGAGGCACTCTTCCTCCAGCCGTCGTGTTGCTGTGGTCTGGCGATGGAGGAGTCCAAGGACCTGCATGTCCTTGGTGGAGTGGGAGGGAGAGTTGAAGTGTTGAGCCACGGGGAGGTGGGGTTGGTTGGTCCGGGTGTCCCAGAGGTATTCTCTGAAACGTTCCGCAAGTAGGCAGCCTGTCTCCCCAATATAGAGGAGGCCACATCGGGTGCAGCGGATGCAGTAAATGATGTGTGTGGAGGTGCAGGTGAATTTGTGGCGGATATGGAAGGATTCCTTGGGGCCTTGGAGGGAAGTAAGGGGGGAGGTGTGGGCGCAGGTTTTGCATTTCTTGCGGTTGCAGGGGAAGGTGCCAGGAGTGGAGGTTGAGTTGGTGGGGGGTGTGGACCTGACAAGGGAGTCACGGAGGGAGTGGTCTTTTCGGAACGCTGATAGGGGAGGGAAGGGAAATATATCCCTGGTGGTGGGGTCCATTTGGAGGTGGCGGAAATGACGACGGATGATATGATGTATATGGAGATTGGTGGGGTGGTAGGTAAGGACCAGTGGGGTTCTGTCCTGGTGGTGATTGGAGGGGCGGGTCTCAAGGGCGGAGGAGCGGGAAGTGGAGGAGATGCGATGGAGAGCATTTGGAGGCTTCAGATTTGTTGTAGGTACTGACTGTTCTGGTTGGGTCCAAATTTGTTGATCTGAACTTCTAAAACATGACCACTTTCACCTGAAGTTTCATCTGTTTACATATAAACAAAAAAGCCTCTCAACACGCTTTAATCTCTGTGCCAAACTAATCTAATCGGAAAAAGGAGTGGTTTACGATACCTCTGAGAAAAACCAAGGACACAGTCTCCTTGAAAAAAGGAACAGCTTTTGGGAAAAAGGGACCAGCTTTGTGGCAATTTTCTTTGATGATATTAAAATCCAGTTAAGGCAGCTTAATTTGGATATCGTCTTTATGGATTGCCTGAGCAACTTGATCATGTTTAACACAGGATGTTTAAATAAAATGTAGAGTATGGAATTGAACGAGGTTGTCCAGCATGCTGCTTCATTCCTCTGACTCTACCTTTTCATCCTCTTGTTTCTCATCTTCTGACACAATGTAATAATTGCTCATGTATATGAGAGAAACAGGGATAAAGAGAATGCATTCCTGTTGGTGGATGTGAGACATTGCACCTCAGATTTTTATTGTAAGAGATGATTCTGTTAGCTCTGAGAACTATACTTAACTCTTCTTGAGAATATTCACCATTTTGGCCTCATCCACTTTTTTATAGCAGGAAATTCCACAGCCTCACCACTCTCTAGGTAAAGAAATTTCTTGTCACCTTAGCCCTAAATGGCCTAACCCACACTCTTAATCGGTGGCCCCTGGTTCTGGACTCCCAGGCCATCAGGAATATCCTTCCGATGTTTACCCTATCTAATCCTATTAGAATTTTATAAGTTTCTATGAGATCTCCCTCTTTCTTCCGAACCCCAGTCAATATAGTATTGATTCAATTTCTCTTCAAATATCAGTCAAGCCCTCCCATGAATCAGTCTGGGAAACCTTCATACCACTCCCTCCATAATCAGAAGATCTTTCCTCCGATAAGGAGACTAAAACTGCAAATCATAATCCAAGTATGGTATCACTAAGGCTTACACAATTGCAGCAAGACATTGCTGCTTCCATACTCAAATCCTCTCACCTTAAGGCCCACGTTAATGCTTTCATCATCACCTACATATTTACTTTCAGCGACTGATGTTCAATAACACCCAGGTGTTAATGTGCCTCACTCTTTCCCAATCTATCACCATTCATAATGGCTGTAAAGTTTATTAAGGGTATGTTGGACCTCTGCCAGTACAGGAACTGAATCGTTTCCATTGGCATCACTGCTTTGTAAGCCAGCATCTGATCAACTGTGTTAACGAACCCTTTTCAGCTAACTAAAATATGTACAAGTCAGATTCCAGAATGAAACCTGGTTTGATAGACTATAAGTTTAGTTTTTGAAATTTACGATACCTCTGAGAAAAACCAAGGACACACAAATATATTTATATGAAGAAGACAAAAAGGAAGGTTGTTTTGCTCAGCAGCAGAAAGCAAGATTCAACCCATTTTCCCAGCAATATCCTTTACAGATACTTATCTCTGGTAAAGCATTACTCTTACCTTTGGTTTAATTTTTTTTTTACTCAATTGATGAGGTTACACCAGTATCCATTCAGCAATAGACAATAGACAATAGAGACAATAGACAATAGACAATAGGTGCAGGAGTAGGCCATTCAGCCCTTCGAGCCTGCACCGCCATTCAATATAATCATGGCTGATCATTCCTAATCAGTATCCTGTTCCTGCCTTATCTCCATAACCCTTGATTCCATTATCTTTGAGAGCTCTATCCAACTCCTTCTTAAATGAATCCAGAGTGTGGGCCTCCACTGCCCCCTGTGGCAGAGCATTCCACACAGCCACCACTCTCTGGGTGAAGAAGTTTCTCCTGAGCTCTGTCCTAAATGGTCTATCCCGTATTTTTAAGCTGTGTCCTCTGGTTCGGCACTCACCCATCAGTGGAAATATGTTTCCTACTGCCAGAGTGTCCAATCCTTTCATAATCTTATACGTCTCAATCAGATCCCCTCTCAATCTTCGAAACTCAAGGGTATACAAGCCCAGTCGCTTCAGTCTTTCAGTGTAAGGTAATCCTGCCATTCCAGGAAGTGACCTCGTGAACCTACGCTGCACTCCCTCAATAGCCAGAATGTCTTTTCTCAAATTTGGAGACCAGAACTGCACACAGTACTCCAGGTGTGGTCTCACCAGGGCCCTGTACAGCTGCAGAAGCACCTCTTTGCTTCTATACTCAATTCCTCTTGTTATGAAGGCCAGCATGCTATTAGCCTTCTTCACTACCTGCTGTACCTGCATGCTCGCCTTCATTGACTGGTGTACAAGAACACCCAGATCTCTCTGTACTGCCCCTTTACATAAATTGATTCCACAATACTCTACACATTCATCCGATGTGATTCTATCATTCTCTACCAAGGACACACAGACACAGGCTGTCTCACTGATGTTTCTTCCTTAGTGCTAACAAAATCTCAGAGCGTTTTCAAGCCCTGTCGATTTGGACTGTTAAAACAGCTTCTTTCCAGCTTTGACCACCTGGAGACTGCTAACACTAAGCCGTTCTGCTGCTAGTCTTTTACTCCTTCTGAATGGGACCTGCTTGTTGCTTGTTGCTTGTGGCCTCTCTTTCTGTGGGTTGGAAGAATTCTATCTAGTAAACTCTTCAGAAATTATCTCTCCGTGTAGTTTATTGAGTCATTTAGCTTCAGTCACATGCTTTCTTGAAATGCTGCTTTGAAGTCATATTTGAAAATGACATTCTGACCCTTTAAAAAAGTCACACAGTTATAACTAAAAAGGAAAACGGGTTTATTGTTTCTTTCAGTCAAGTTATCAAATAATTATAATGTAATATAAACTCTGAACACATAAGTGAGCTCGTGCCTGAGCCCACAGGAAATGGAAAGTAGAAATCCTTCTGAACATGATTAGCATTTCCAAAAAACATAGGTGCTTTGAGACAATATGAATCTATATAACTCATGAACCTGTCAGTCTTGTTTACAGTTCTGTTGCAGTTTACACTAATCCATTGGGTCTTTATCAAGATTTCACTTTTTACTTTGGACCAGTTGCAATTTGTAATGCTGGAGGGTTAAATTTACCCAATTTCTGAAATTGGTCTAATACATATGATCTTTTTACAGAAACTTCTTTTGGGCTTTTAAATGTTGACTTCTTTTAAGTTAAAAGACCAGCTAAAGGATTTGGTCACCAGAGATGACTGATGTCCAGGGTCCTCAAAATATCAGTCACTTTTAAAGCACCTTCAACTTATGCATTAACTTTTGCTGTCTTTTCCGATTCTGGTGTCTTTTCACCGCTATCATCAGACATAGGAAATACATCAAAATGATCAATTGCATTGAGGGCAACACATGAGGGACAATCCATATCCAATGATTAATCTCAAACAATGGTTCCCAGAATCTACAATTATTCCCAAAATAAGATAATTTTTATATTTTGCATATTTCTCTCCATTTTACTTGGTCTTTATTTTAATTCCCACAATGTATGCTGGATTATGTCAAAATCATTCAGTAATTTTGTTGTTTTAGTTTGATATTCAGATTCAAATAAATCTGGGTCAAGGCAAATTTACTGAAAAAAAAATCTTCTTTTCTCATGTAAGAGGGTGATCAAATTATGTTTAATTATGTCATATAATATTGTGCATTTGTGTCTCAAAGCTGCATTCTGCCAAAAAAATCTCCCTTGTCAATACCTTTATCACCTTTACCAAAGTGAAACTATTGTTACATTCCGTTTTACCTTTCTAGAGTTGTTATCATTGTCAAAGCACATGTAAGATGCTGTTCCTTGAAATATTTTTCAGTTTTGGTTGTTTTCCCCAGGTAGGTGAACATTGTGGAACACCAATGACATGGCTCTACAGGACATCAAATGTTAAGGAAAAGTATACGTTCGATGGCAGGACCCTGGACCGCATTGATGTACAGAAGGATAGAATCATAGAGTCATAGAGATGTACAGCATGGAAACAGACCCTTTGGTCCAACCCACCCATGCCGACCAGATATCCCAACCCTATCTAGTCCCACCTGCCATCACCCGGTCCATGTCCCTCCAAACCCTTCCTATTCATGTACTCATCCAAATGCCTCTTGAATGTTGCAATTGTACCAGCCTCCACCACTTCCTCTGGCAGCTCATTCCATACACGTACCACCCTCTGCATCAAAAAGTTGCCCCTTAGGTCTCTTTTATATCTTTCCCCTCGCACCTTAAACCTATGCCCTCTAGTTCTGAACTCCCCAACCCCAGGGAAAAGACTTTGTCTATTTATCCTATCCATGTCCCTCATAATTTTGTAAACCTCTATAAGGTCACCCCTCAGCCTCCGATGCTCCAGGGAAAACAGCCCCAGCCTGTTCAGCCTCTCTTTATAGCTCAAATCTTCCAACCCTGGCAACATCCTTGTAAATCTTTTCTGAACCCTTTCAAGTTTCACAACATCTTTCCGATAGGAAGGAGACCAGAATTGCACGCAATATTCCAACAGTGGCCTAACCAATGTCCTGTACAGCCGCAACATGACCTCCCAACTCCTGTACTCAATACTCTGATCAATAAAGCAAAGCATACCAAACGCCTTCTTCACTATCCTATCTACCTGCGACTCCATTTTCAAGGAGCTATGAACCTGCACTCCAAGTTCTCTTTGTTCAGCAACACTCCCTAGGACCTTACCATTAAGTGTATAAGTCCTGCTAAGATTTGCTTTCCCAAAATGCAGCACCTCGCATTTATCTGAATTATACTCCATCTGCCACTTCTCAGTCCATTGGCACATCTGTTCCAGATCCTGTTGTAATCTGAGGTAACCCTCTTCGATGACCACTACACCTCCAATTTTGGTGTCATCTGCAAACTTACTAACTGTATCTCTCACGCTCGCATCCAAATCATTTATGTAAATGACAAAAAGTAGAGGACCCAGCACCGATCCTTGTGGCACTCCACTAGTCACAGGCCTCCAGTCTGAAAAACAACCCTCCAACACCACCCTCTGTCTTCTACCTTTGAGCCAGTTCTGTATCCAAATGGCTCGTTCTCCCTGTATTCCATGAGATCTAACCTTGCTAACCAATCTCCCATGGGGGAACCTTGTCGAACGCCTTACTGAAGTCCATATAGATCACATCTACTGCTCTGCCCTCATCAATCTTCTTTGTTACTTCTTCAAAAAACTCAATCAAGTTTGTGAGACATGATTTCCCACGCACAAAGCCATGTTGACTATCCCTAATCAGTTCTTGCCTTTCCAAATCCTGTCCCTCAGGATTCCCTCCAACAACTTGCCCACCACCGACATCAGGTCCACTGGTCTACAGTTCCCTGGTTTGTCCTTACTACCCTTCTTAAAGAGTGTCACCACGTTTGCCAACCTCCAGTCTTCCAGCACCTCACCTGTGACTATCGATGATACAAATATCTCAGCAAGAGGCCCAGCAATCATTTCTCTAGCTTTCCACTGAGTTCTCGGGTACACCTGGTCAGGTCCTGGGGATTTATCCACCTTTACCTGTTTCAAGACATCCAATACTTCAGCAAAACTAAAGAACTGGTCATTGACTTCAGAAATAAAGGAGGACTACATCAATGGAGCGAAGGTTGAGATGGAGGGGAGCATCAAGTTCCTTGGAGTGATGATAACCGACAAACTGTCTTAGACTTCCCACATAGATGTAATGGTCAAGAAGCCTTTTCTTCCACTGGTGGCTGAGGAAATTTGGCCTGCCCATAAGGACCCTCACCAACTTTTACAGGTGCAAAATTGAAAGCATACTGTCTGGGTGCACAACGGTTTGGTACGGCAACAGCTCTTCCCAGGACCGTAAGAAACTGTAGAAGGTTGTTCAGACCATCATGGAAGCCAATCTTCCATCCATGGACTCCATATTCTGGAGTAGAGTGGTGCTGGAAGAGCACAGCAGTTCAGGCAGCATCTGAGGAGCTGGAAAATCAATGTTTCAGGCAAAAGCCCTTCATCAGGAATACAGGCAGAGTGCCTGAAGGGTGGAGAGATAAATGAGAGGAGGGTGGGGGTGGGGAGAAAGGAGCATAGAGTACAATGGGTGGATGGGCGTGGGATGAAGGTGATAGGTCAGAGAGGAGGGTGGAGTGGATAGTGAAAAAGAAGATAGGCAGGTAGGACAGATCATGGGGATGGTGCTGAGCTGATTAATCCTATATCACCAGCCAGTAGCTGCTACTTTTCCTTCAAAAAATATTTCATTCAATTTAAGGTTTTCCTATTGGTTTGGTCTGGTGCAACAACTTTTCATCCAGAGGTTTATAATCGTTTTCTGGAGGACTCATATCGGGCATGTCTTTCTGCAGTTAACTCAGTATTCTTCTTAGAAAATAAAAATGAGATGAGGCATGATCTTTACTTTCTTACGTTACTTTGGCTGCCGCTTGCTGGAATGTTCTATTTATTAGCTTTTTAGTTCTTTGTTGATGTTTGTTCTCATTGAACATTGAATGTTGTGGCATTGCTTTGAAATGGATGAAGTTTAGCGTACTCAATAGCATACTGCTGAATATATTAATGGAATTTGGAATACATTAAGAAGTGAGGGAAGTTAGCATGTGATCTAATAGCTAAAACAATGTTGATCAACAGATGACACATGTATGAAGGGCTCTCCCGGAATCCTGTTATTCATAAATAAAGAACCCATCTTTTAGATTTCCAATTATTGTCAAAGTAAAACCACAACCATACAATGTAGGAACAGAAGCAGGCTATTTGATCCATTGAGTCTTCTCTGCCATTCAATATGATCATGGCTGATTGGATAATCCTCAGATTGGCTGCCTTTTTCCAATAACCCTTGATTCCCTTACTTATTAACATCTGTCCATCTCAGCTTTGAATATACTTTAACAACCTAGCCTCAACAACCCTCCCTGTTATATAAGTTCACAGATCCTTCTGAGAAAAGAAATTCATTTTCATCTCTGTCCGAACTGAGCAATCCCCTTATTCTAAGACTATGCCTCCTCATCTTAGATTTCTCACAAGGGGAAATAGCCTCTCAGTATCTATCCTGTTGAGCCCCCTAAAAACCTTCCATATATCTATAAATTAGCTTTCGTTCTTCTAAACTCCTAAGAGCGGCTGGTACATTTTTGTTAAGAGCTAGTTTTATGTACCAGACCAAACCCTTTCAAAATATTTTAAGAAGTTGGCCTATACCCCAATGTTCTCTTATTTTTAATGGTGGGTGTCAGGCATTGTGTTCCAAATGCAATTTGATGGGTCAGACTACAAGGTTTAAAGCAAAACTCACTTTATTCTTACACAATAGTTAAAAATACAGACAAAATAAGAATAATAAAAAAATTAGCTTAACTGCAACTCTATTGAAATACTCAACATGATAATATATCTGTTAATTACCACTAATTAGCCTTTCCAAATAGTAACATTTCATAAGCATACCCTTGACAAAAGCAAATTCAGTAAAATAGATTTTCTCACGTACAACATTTCTCCAGTCCGAGAGGAAAGAACATCAAGAGAAACTTCTGAGAGAGAAAAAGAGTATGTGTGTGAGAGAGAGAGAGAGCCAGAGAGAGAGAGAAAGAGAGGGAACTCAAGGCTGGAGAAATGTACAGTAGCTTTCAAGCTCTAATATCTACCCGAAAGAAACACTGTTGTTGTGATCTGTCTTGAATTTATACGGTTCTGTCAGTAATGGTGGTTGGTTCTATTTCTGGTTTTGTACTGTAATGGTTTGTAGATGGTCTCTATTTCAACATGTTTGTTTATGGATGAATGAAGACCAGGCCTCCAGGAATTCCTGAGCTCGTCTTTGTTTTGCCTGCCGCACTATTGTAACCTCCCAGCTGAACTGATGTCTTTCGTTATCAGTGTGTGTTGACATGAGGGAGAGCTGGTCGTGCTGTTTTGTTGCAAGCTGATGCTCATGCATTTTGGTGATGAGTTTCCTGCCCATTTGTCCTATACAATATTTCTCACAGTTGCTGCATGGCATTTTGCGTTTCATATTCATCCTGCATTTGTCCTGGATTGTAGCTGGTGAAGTATGGCTGTTAGTTTCTGTGCTGTCATTGTTCCCAAAAGACATAGGAATCTTGTAGTCAGTTCTGAAACATTTCTAATGTAGGATCAGGTGGTCAGTGTGTTGGGGCGCACAGTGTCTTCTTGGTGTTGTTTGTTTGCTAGGCATCGGTGGATGAAGCTGTTTGGGTACACATTATTAGCAAAGACTTTGTATAGGTGTTCCTCTTCTTTTTTGCGGAGCTGTGGAGTGTTGCAATATGTTATAGCTCATTTAAACAGAGTCTTGACGCAACTCTGTTGGTGGATGTTGGGATGGTTATTGTTGTAATTAGTCTTTGTAATTAAGTCTTTGCTAATTAAGGTAAACTAAAATGCTGGTTTGGTGGGAGTTTGACACCATTTATTCATGTTACTTCTATTGTTCCAACTTAAAAAAAAATGGTATCATAGATGGAGGGAAACATGGGAAAGCAATTCAATAGTGCCTGTCCATGTGATTCACTGAACTGATTCCTTTGGCTTGGCAGGATTTGTTGCTCCATAATTTTCCTTCTCCAGGGATATTCATTTGCTTGCAGAGGCACAGAGTATCTGGATCACAGCTTTAAAAGTCTCTGAGCTATTGGTAAAAAACCATAGCTCACAATAACTGGTGAGAGAAAAGAAACTGACTTCTTCCTAGCTTTAGGTGTTTTTAACTGCAGAGAGAAAGATAGTGCCACTTTTTCTAGAGGTCAAAAGGTTTCTGGGCTATCTCATTTTCATCCCAAGTTATTCAGTTAGGTTATTCAGTTATAGCAAATTATTAATCACATAGATGGTAAAAGGTATTTGTCATTGACAACAGATCATCATTCCACAGACCAATCAGTTACTTGTTGCTATCCAAAGATCCTTTCTGACATACACCTGGCTTCAGCTCATCTGCAGCAACCTCCCTTCACTGCTTGAACGAAGTACCATGTAAACAACATTTACAATAGGTACTGGTAGCTTGCTTCTAAAAATGCTTGATGTAGAGGTGCTGGTGTTGGACTGGGGAGGACAAAGTTAAAAATCACACAACACCAGGTTATAGTGCTTTTGGACTATAACCTGGTGTTGTGTGACTTTTAACGTAAAAAATGCAGCCATCCTTTCCACAACTCTTGGATTTTAAAACAGTCCTTTTCCCATTTCATTCCACAATTTAAAAAAATCAGAAAAAGAAAAGGACTTTACAACTTGCATACTTATCGACCAGAAGACCAGCTTTCTGAGAACTTTAGATTGGGAAAGCTGATCCTTACTGGGCGTACAATACTGCAGAGCCATTGATGTTGTTAGTGTTTCCCTGCAATAAAGATTGCTGTGGATGTAGTCTTCTCATTGGAGAGGATCCAAGGTCTGTACTGCAGCCACAGATCTCAGAATATGGCAGAGGCCCAGTGCTGCAGGCAGTGGATCAAAACTGTTTGTTTTTGGTTAAGGAAAAATCATTTAAAGGATGTAATGTAATTCTTTATTTTTATCCATTATTCTGGGCTAAGCAAGCCAGCAATCTATGATTGATAATGTTTATGGAACAGACATTTTCACCAACATTCACTGAGCCCTTTGTAGGAAAACATTGACTTTGCATCCAATTCCACCCATCCCCCTACCTTCCCACCCCCTGTCAGACTTTGATAGGAAGGTCACTGGTTCAATATTGAGTGAAGCTGTGACTGGCTCATAAGAAACCTACATTAATACTCCAGTGAACCTGTGAAGGTTGGGGTGTGGGGGTGGGGTGTGGGGTGGGGTTCAATAAACTCATTAGCAGTATCTACTTAATGCAACTGAACAGATTGGAGCTCAGTCCAGGGCTGGCTCAGTGTGGATAACTGTCAGAGAGTTATACCCATCAGCGAGTGATGGAGTGTGGTTTTGGAGTCCAGGGGAGCGTAGAATCAGGAAAATAAGCCTATCAATAGCACTTGAGCAGTTGTTGAGGAATTCGAGGATGGAGCAGTTATTGAGAGATAGGTTCAAAATCAGATCAACAAAAGTATTGTAATCCTTTGTGAAATGCATGTAATCCTTTATGAGATTTGATAACTCACCATGTAATTAATATATGGTGGGAATTTTTTTGAGAAATCCACGGGATCTATTTTGAGCACATTGTTTTTTAATGTGCGCTGCGTGGTATTTGACCATAGTCTATTACACATGGTTATCACATCTTCAGTATTAGAAAATAAGCTGTACATATATATTGTTAGGGTGAAAGTGCTTAATGAGCTCTTCAAACTCTGATCAAAATGGTTACAAGAAGACACGTGTGCCTTAACATAAAGCAAATTTATTAGTTTACACTATTTTAAACATATGCAACAAATGAGTCACATTGCCTTCTGTTCATCAGGATGATGGCTGGCACTTGGAGCTGTATCTCTGGTCTTATGAACTCCAGTCTGCTAGGGAAAGTCCAGGTGTTACATACCCTAGTCCGATAGGGAAAGTCTGATGGGGAAAGTACTATTCTCGTTACATGCTGTATCATCATTTTGCAGGACGTGCAATAGTTTTCCAGACATTCCATTGTACAGAAAACATGCAGGGTGATGGGTGCAACAAGTGCTATATGATGCAGCACCCAGGAAACTGTGCTGCACTGAGAGACACCAGACAGACAAGCAGTCAAAAGACATATTGGACAAATTGTGTAGAAACTTTGGCAGTGAGGAAATGGTCAGACGATAACAAGCCATAATTAAACAGCCAGAATAGTGGGAAGAATAAAAAAAAAGTTCACCAAATACCAGTTCAATCGCAGGTATGCCTATGAGTTAGGCAGAGACACAAATGGAAAAGAAAGCATACAGAGAGGAACAGGAGTTAGAAAGTGAACAAATTTTCTATATAGTGACAGACACACTGTATTTGGATACAATCACTTGAAAGTTGATACTACATTTAAGACTATACATCTAGTTCAAGTGTCGGGCATCAACTATGACTAAAGGTAAATACTGGGGCAAATACTAATGTTTTGCCACTACTACTTCAAGGCAATTATCTGATAAAATGCAAATTTATAATACAGCCAACAAGAGCTAGATTTACTGCACGGTGGCACAGTAGCTTGCACTGCTACCTCACAGTGCCAGGGACCCAGGTTCGATTCCACCCTTGAATGATGGTCTGTGTGGAGTTTATCTTTCTCACTGTGTCTGTGTGGGTTTCCTCCCAGTGTTCCAGTTTCCTCCCACAGTCCGAAGAAGTGCAGGTTAGGTGAATTGGGAATGCTAGATTGCCCAAAATTTCCAGGGAAGCATGGGAAATGCAGGGTAACAAGGATGGGGCAGGGGGAAAGGGTTTGTGGGCCTGGGTGGAATGTTCTTTGGAGGGTTGCTGTGAACTTGATGGACCAAAAGGTCTGGGCATGGTTACCACAGTCTGCTTGTTGTTGACACCAATGGACCAGTGGCAATGGAATTACCAGCATGCAATGGACTCAAATGATGAAGATTAAGTCTATTCAAGATCTGTAATGCAAGTGCCTAGACAGGTTTGACACCATATGCATTGAAAGAACACGATGACTTTCACATGGAACATTATTACTAGGGATCAATAATGGTACAGATCAAACTGTGGTGATGCTCGATGCTTGCTTGAACTAAAGACAAGTGTTAAAAAGGTAACAGGGAGATGGAGGAAAAGGGAAAGAAAGCTGGAGCAGCAGAGCCCGTGATTTCTCTCCCTGGACTATCCATTTCATTATATCACAGAAGATTCAGAGCAGACTGATGGGGCTGGGAATTGGTTGCCTTGGATTAGTCCTCCTTTTTATGAACGTTATATATACCTGGGTGATTTGTCACATTATTGAATAGATGCCAGTATGGTAGCTGCATAGGAACATTTTGGTTAAGGGTGCAACTATATTATTGTTGGAATGTTGTTAGGACCCAAAGTCATCAGCTATTTCTTTATATCAAGTAGAATAATTTGCAGTGGTGGAATACTTACACCTGTGATGATGAGGAGCACTGAATGAAGCCAAGGTTGATCATTCACAACACAGCTTTGGCTGAAGGTGGATGCAAATGCTTCAGCCTTGTTTTTTTTATACTGATTTTCTGGCCTCTCACATCATTAATCCTGCTTCATCATACTATTAGTTATTATTTTACCACCATCATTCATGGCTGGATGTGGAGCTTAGATCTGATCCAGTGGTTTTGAGATTGCTTAGCTCTTTGTTTTGCATGCTGCTCATCTTTTGTTATAGCTTCTCCAGGTTCACAAGTTACTTTTAGGTGTGTCCGATGCTGTTCTGATCAGGCCATCGTGTACTCTTGAATGAATCAGGATTGGTCCCTTCATTTTGTGGTAATGGTAGAGTAGAGGCTAGGCTGGGAGGCAGTCAGGGTCTCCCAGGAGGTCATCCCACATGGCAAGGGGTCATCTCAACATCAGGACAAATGTCCAAACAATTAGAATTGTCCTTTATTGCAGCCCGAAGGTGGCTGAAATGTCTGCAATGTGCCATACTGGTTTGAAGATATTTACCACTCCTCACAATGGCTGCCAACACCTCCCTCTCTAACCTGATACAAATAGCAAATGCAACTCAGAAAATATAAGTGAAACAACAATTTAAAACATATCTCCAACAATAATTATAGCTGAAGTAAATGAGATGCCAAACTCATAATAATTAATTTACAGTAGCGAGATGGATCATTGGAAGTAACTAATAATTAGCACATTGTTAGAAGGATCTTTGACAGTTTATCCAAGCTTAATTAAATGTTCATAAATTGCCCCTAAAAAGGCTCTTTCTGTTAATTCAAAAGAGCTGTCATTTTCTGTGGCAAATTTAATTCATATCCACCACATCATCTACAATAACATCATGGCAATCAATGCATTTCCAAGGTTTATCAGACAGTGAGATGTTTTTTGTTTGAAAATTAATGTTGTAGTCCATCGTTCTAACTTCTGAATTTATTTGCAAATCTGCCTTCATATGAAGTTGCCATGACATTTATACATGAATAACAGTGAACATGATTAGCCTTTCAATTACATTGACAGCTGTTTGTGAGTTATTATTTTAGCATTAATTGACAATTATAGTTTCTTTGTGTCTTTCAGCCTGAGGTCACAAACAGTGTGAATGTAAGAATACAATTGTACCTATGTTATCTGCAAAAGAGTAAAAGCTTTGACAAATATGAAGCATGCACCTTGAAATTACATTTCACTGCAAATCAAAAAAAAAATCAAACAAATAGAATACTGATTTGTATTCTGCGCATTAAATTTGAAGCTTCCCTTTGAAAAATGTTTATGCTGAAAATCAGTTTTAATGCCTATGATGTGTTTTCAAAGCTTCAAACTATTCTATAATTATGATTTTTAACAGATGGTGCATGCAGCTAGAAATGCACCCTTAGTATACTTTGATCCTTCTAAGTTTCAATTTGAGTAAAGAAAAATGTTGCATTGAAAAAATATTATTTGAATTTATGGTCTTTGGACAGGTTGCATACATCTGATATACTATTTTGGGAAATGATCTCTTTGGCCTGCCCTGGGAGAAAATATTGTAGAAAGACATTACCATGGTTCAAAACAGGAAGTGCCGAGAAACTGAGTCGGTCTGGCAGCATCTGTAAAGGGAGACACAGAGTGAATGGTTTCAAGTGCATTCTGACCTTCATTGGAGCTGTTTTTGATTTTACTTCTCCAGCATTTGCAAAAGTTTTATTTGAGCTACGTTGGCTTTGTTTTGTGTGAAACCGATAAGTTTGCAGCAAAAAAATGATTTGCTGGAACAATTTATTGCCTGTGTTGGTGGACTGGTTGGCAGTTGTTGGCATTTGTTTTGTCTTTGGAAACATATTTGCTAATTGTTAGCTTCAATACATTGCTGGCACTGCAATTAATTTTATTGAAAAACTTGTGTGACATTCCTTTTAAGTGGTTTTCAGGCAGGTACTATTTTCAAACAACCTTATTTCTTCATCCTCCAACAGCATCACACGAAACTCATCACCCTTTCTCTGAAACAGCCATTCGAACAAGAATTAATGGAAACATAGTTTTATATTTATAAAGCATAAATCACATTTGGCCAGTTTGACTGATCATTGAATTTGGGAACTTAAATCATAGCATCATATTATCCCGAACAGTGTGGGAACAGACCATTTGGCCCAACAAGTCCACACAAAGGGCGATTTTGATGATAATGTACATTGCCTATGTTTGGCTCTGATCTTGCAGTTAGTAGGAATAAAGTCACAGTGCTTGCAACTAACCTTGAAGAACATTGTCCATGGAGATACAGTGATCTCCCTCTAACAGTAGTTTTCAATGTTAAATGGAATCTGGTGTCAAACCAGCATCAAGCAAGTTACTGCAACTAATCAAATTGCAGTCTTCTCACAGAATGTAAACCAGGAAGTGAAAATCACTTCACTTTAAATCCTTTTAGATTTAATTGAGATATACAGGTGGGATTTAACCAGAAGCTAAAATATCAGAAAACAAGATTGACGTTGTAATTTTTTGATTTATCATTGTGGAGAAACTTGACTTTCCACAACTATGCTTTTGGGATCACCTGTGGCTGTTCAGCACTGAGTATGAAATTAATGTGCCTCATTCAGCACAGTATAATTTTTTCAAGAGTTTTTGTCTCAAGATTATTGCTTAACAGTGGCATTTCCAGTCAGATTAGTAACTGTTTCTTGTTGTCAGCCTTCCAGGACCTGAACACTGGAGAAATATAGTCCCACACTTTCCAGTATAATTGAAGGTGCATATCATGACCTCGCTGACTTGCCAATGTCCATTGTGACATTTGTCAAGGAAGTTTGAACTTCCAAAGGGTTAATCTCCTCCTTTACAGAAGCAAACAAGCTCTCTGACCCTGAGCTGGAATCAGAAACTGTGAAAGGTTCTGTATATCACTTCTCATTTAACTCCTGTGTCAACATAAAACTGATCCTGTGCAATCACACTAACCCACGCTCTTCAGCTTCTCCAGCAGTCTACACTCCTGATCTACTGATAATATCCATATCCCAACCTGACTCTTCCCCAGCCAAATCTGACAGTCTCCCTATTATCTGAATACCTATGCTGACCTGACTTAATCTGGCAACCCACCTCCCAGCTAACATACATGCCACCCAACCAGTCTACCACCTCACCCACCAGGCATACCCAATCTTCCCATTTGCTTATTCATCCAGTCACCCATCCAATAATAAGAGGTTGGAAATAGGGATGTTTGCCAATGTTGCACAATTTTCAGCACCATTCACATCTCCTCAGATACTGAAGCAGTCCATGTTCAAATGCAACCGAATCTAGATAATAATATCCACACTTAAAAGTGGCAAGTAACGTTCGCACCACACAAATGCTAGACAATGACCATCTTCAATAAGTCTTGCCAATGCCATATCCCCCATTCTCAAAATTCTTGGTGTTACTTTGACCAGAAACTCAACTGGACTTTCCACATAAACACAGTGGTGACAGAGCAGGTCAGAGGTTAGGAATGCTGTGGCAAATAACTCACTGCTGAGTCCCTAAAGCCTGACCACCATCTGCACTAGACAAGTCGGGAGTGTGATGAGATATTTCCCACTTGCCTGGATACGTGCAGCTCCAACAACGCACAACAAGCTTGACACTGTCTAGGACAAAGCAACTCACTTGTTTGGCACCACATCCATTAGCATCCACTCCCTCCACCACCAACACTCAGTTGCAGCAGTGTGTACTATCTATGAGATGCTTTGCAGAAATTTACCAAAGATCCTCAGACTCATGCTAACTTGCATCTAGAGAGACAAGTGCAGTAGACACATGGGAACATCTCCACCTGCAAGTTCCTCTCTAAGCCACTCACCATCCTGACTTGGAAACTTCCTTCACTGTTGCTGTGTCAAAATTCTTGAATTCCTTTCATAAGGGCATGTGAGTCAACCTACAACATGTGTTCTGCAGCGGTTCAAGAAGACACCACTTCTCAAGGGTAACTGGGTAATAAATGTTGGCCAGCCAGTGACAACCACATCCCTTGTATGAAAACATTTTTAAAGAGTTAAACCACAAGGTGGCTAGTGCTGTAAAAGGTGAGTGTGCCCTTCTGCATTGATCACCTTCACATGGATCTTTGCAGTAAGGTCGTTATTCAGGTTCTTCACATCAGATGTTTGGATCCTTTGAAATTTGAGAGGTAAATGAACAGTTTCTTGACTGATCGGGTCAGGCGTAACTGAAAAGTATTAGGGTCTATAAATCACTGATTGCACATGTGGTCATCAGAAGATGCTGTCAGTTTCAGAGGATCAATGACAGCAATTGCTGACTACAGACATAAAGCGTGCTTGCTTTAGACTTAGGCCTTAGTTATATTAGTTGAAAATTAATAGCCCCAATATATTGATCAGAAACTCTATTTCTACCCTGATGGGATTAAAATGTATCCTCTTAGCTCTAGATGGCTTCTGTGTTGGAGACTCCTGGAATCTAGCAATGAAGAAAATATTCATAGATACTGTACAATTTGCCATGTTCCTAATTTTCACTTGGTAGCTATTAGTTTAACTGAGGTCAGGTACATGGATTCTGTTTAGCTAGACTAATGGATTAGCCAGACTAATATATCCCATACAGAGTAACCTCCAATCACAGCTTGTGTCGAAAGTGCTCAATAGCCAAGAACCTGTGGCTTGCGATCGTGTAATAACATCTGGATAATTGGCTCGTTGCACATTGTAATTCTAATAGGGACATCACCCTAAAGCTGATAAGACAGCAATTGAAACAGATTTAAATTAAAGCAGCATGTTTATACGATGATCAGTGCATGATCATGAGTAATCCATTTATGTCAGTAATTCAGATCACAAAGTGTCAATTTTGGAGAAGCAAGTGCTAAACCCAAGGTACCTCATGGAGTATATGCCAAAGTGAAACATTAAGTTCAATGGTTTGAAATACTGTTCAGAATGTTTCAAACCATTGCCAAAACAGCCTGAGCATTGTGCAGTGTTTGAGAATTTTAGCAAGACATACTCATGAGAGGCAGAATTCAAACAGTGAAACTCAGATATTTAATAAGCTGTGATTGAGAAAGTGAGAGCAAAGAAGGAAATAGAATTGAATGGAGTGAGTTCGGGCATAGAAACGAGTGATTAGACTAATTATTAAGCTTCAAGAGCAAAAGTTGATGAAAAATTCAGCAAGTCTGGCAGCGTCTGTGAAGAGAAATCAAAGTTAACATTTCGGATCCGGTGACCTGAAATATTAACTCTGATTTCTCTTCACAGATGCTGCCAGACCTGCTGAGTTTTTCCAGCAACTTCTGTTTTTGTTTCTGATTGTTATGTAGATGTAGAGGTGTACTGTACCTTTATGTGAAAGAGGAAGCTACCAAGGACTAACTGAAAGCACAGAGGACCCTGAACAAGGTAAAAATGTAACACTTGGTCGAAACAAATGGCTGGAAGTGTGTTGCCGTGGAATAAAAAAATCCAAATTTGGCCTATCATTTTAAATCATGCCCCAGATACCAAAATCCAATTGAATTTGAATATTGTGTTTTGATGACGTCAAACCAATGAAATGAGTTGATGTTTTTGGGTATAAGACCAGACATTTTGAACAGATAGGAGGAGAACTGCCAAAGAAACCAACAAGTATAGACTGCTAGCCGAATAGCTCCAAACGGTACCTGTTCATATGAAAGACCTGTGAAGCAGAATACTGAAGAAAAGATGGCAGAGGAAGATACAAAGAGAAGATTTGACAGCTGGCTGGTTTTGAAATTTGAATTTTTTTGGTAAATCTTAATTGGGGTTTTTATCGGACCAATATTGTAGAGTGGGAGGTAAAAGATAGGCTTAAGAGAAAGGAGTTGTAAATAGTTGTTGGTTTTGATATTCTGTTGGACTTAAAGAATAAAATTGTTATTTTTTACTTCAAATAGTGACCTCTGCGATAGTTCCTTGCCTCTCAAAATTTAACAGATTACAGCCCAAACTGAGCTTGTCTGTGTGTCAGGTTTAAAATTAGCATAGCGGTTTATAAGATGTCATAACATGATTTACAGCATCTGCAGTTATTTCAGTTTTTAGTTATCAGATTTCTCCTCTTTTGATTGCCAGTGGTACTGTAATCGTTGAAAATGTAATTTGTCATTTAATGACCATATTCTATTCTGGACAGTTTTCATCTGGTTAAAAACACAGCTCACTTAAAGTGCATGACAATACTTCACACAGAATGGCAATTTGGTGTTGTCAGTTAACCAGCAGGGGAGTATGATATGCAACTTCATCAGTCCCATTTGATTTGTGTGACTGACATGATCAGTAACTGGACGTTTATGTCAAATATAACCCCAATAAGTAAAGATTATTGACACATGCAAGCCTTTCTTAAAATGTGAGAGAAAAAAAAAGTACTTTGAGCCAAAAATTAATAAACATCTCAATACATGGGAAGTTTGACAATTGCAGCTCCTCCGCCACATACATTGTCTTTTGCTGATTTTTTTTTCCCATAATGCACTTGCAGTGAGTTCTCGAGTTAGGTCAATAACAGATTATGTGAAGTTATACAAAATCAAATAAATTTGACTGTAAGAAGACACTGAAATTGATTCTTCAACTTTTTATTTCGTAGTGCACTTTCAGTGAAAATTGACCAGCATCTACTTTGAAATATAAGCTGCAAACCGTGTGACAATTTAAAGGCAATTACAATTTATTTTTAATAAAAGAGCATTCTCAATATATAGACAAATTAATTTTGAACAAAGACAGAAAATGTGAATTTCAAAACATTTGAATTTGTTGAGGTAGTGTACTATCTTTTCAATAGTAACAGAAAACAATAATTATTATTTTCAAATAACTAATACCAACCTATCTCATTGTCTGAGAGGACTGGACTTCTTTTGTTGAGCTAGTTGATGCAATACCATTATGACACAAATGGAGTATCGATTTTAATTTTTCCACATCACCCATGAAATTATTTAAAATACTGTAATGGTTACTGGTTTTAAATAATGTCAAATGAGCAATTGTCAATATTTATTTTAGTGTTGTGAAAATTGCATTTGCAACTTTTTCTTAAATTGAAGAGTCTGATCATGCCTAAAAGACAACCAATAGCTTATTGCATCTACATGCATTTCCTGTATTCATGAACTTGCTGTCACTGTTTCATTCCATTTCTGAGCTAACTTTTTCCATTATAAATTTCTAAGCTCAGATTTATAATGGAAATCTTTGATGTCTGTAATTGCAAAACCTGGCCACCAGGCAGCATCGCCCTACAGATTAGAGTTAAACTAGTATCAAGAATAAAGTTTAGACATAAAACTGGGAACGTTCAAAATAAGTTGCCTTTTTTACAACTATCAAGTTTATATTTTGAATTGTTTTGTGTTCCTTTTAATGCTTTTAATAAAGTTTTACTTTGATGGTCTCAGTTGTTCCAGAAACCTGGGCTTGGCATTTTTGCCCCAGATGTTGACTCTTCGTTAAGACAAAGAATGGGATTAAACAATGCCTAATTCTTAGCTAAAATACAGATGAATGGTTCACAACAGAAAACAGTACTTGTGAAATTATTGCCCTTGGATACTTGCCAAAGTAGTGAGGACCTTCTTATGATGTCATGCAAGGCTGTCTGAAGTTATTTCCTGTTAAATTAAGAGCCTTAGGCTTCCTTCCCATATTCCATTTTATCGATAGCATGCAGTTTGAAATCTAAAGCAGGCAAGTCAGAAGTAATTAAAGCAATTTTGGGGCACCATTACCAGATAAATTTTAAAAATTGTACTTGCCCAAATGTGAATTGCAAAAACTCAGATTGCTGGAGTTTTGTGAGCAGTTTTGGTCTGCTTATCTGATGAAGGATGTTCTGGCTATGGAGGGAGTAGAGCAAAGCTTTACCAGACTGAGACCTGGCTTGGCAGGACTAATATATGAAGGTAAACTGGATCAGGTAGGACTCTATTCACTGGAGTTTAAAATAAAGAGGGGAAGGAGATCTCATAGATGCCTATTAAATTCAAACAGGACTAGACAGGATAATTGCAGGAAGGGTGATCCTGATGACTGGGAAGTCCAGAACAAGGAATCAGAGTGTAATATATAGCATAGGCTTTGGAACTGAGATGAGGAGACCCCTGTGGAAGACTGCAGGGCCTATTAACAGCTTTGTGGGCAGATACCCCCATTGCTGCATAAGATCCTCAGTTTAACTGACATGTTCCTGAATCACAGCCACTTTTTACAGTTAGGTATGTGACAAACGCTGCCCTTGCCACATTACACCTCCCTTGCGCTTTTGGTCTCCTCCATTTTCCAAAAAGACAGAATGTTCCTCAATCTCTTCCTGCTGGAACTCCAGTCCTCATTGATGTGCAATATTGCAAATGACAGGGCAAAATGCTAACATTTTAGAAATTCTAGCTGTTGCCCATTTGAAAGTGCCTAGCCACCTGAGTCACAACTTTGGCCAAATTTGCATAATACCAAAGCTTTGTAAGAATGTGTTAAATCAAGCAAAGGAGTGAAAAAATTGGCATATTAAAAAAACAGAATCACCCATTTAAACTAGACCTAAAACAATACAATATTGCTATAATATTCTATATCAACAATAACAGTGAAAATAATCAGATACCAAATGATTGTACAATTATTCACTCTGTTATGCTTATGTAGTGTCTGTTGTAACTTTCCTGCATGACAACGTTTAGGCTCCTGACAAGTTTCACATCTTTGGAATGTAATCATCGTCTTCAAGGAGTCATGCACTCATACTGGTTTAAAGACTGAATGTCTCATGCTAACTCAGCTGATGGAAGATAAAAATATCCTGGCAGCTCCCTGGGAATCTTGCATGGACATACATAATGGTGGTTGCAGACCAACTCTGAATCACTGAAGTGAAGCCATTTGGTTCCTTCAGAGCCACTGGATCAACTTTCTGCAACTCCCTTCCTAAGAGCTGCTTTATCTTGCACTTTGAGATAATGATTTACAATACATTGATGTTGAAGTCATATGATCATTGATATAGAATATAATAATGATATTATATTGTTATAGCTGTAGTTCAAATGTGTGATTCTGCTTTTTGATATGTCATATCTTTCACTCTGTTGCTTGGCCTAATATTAATTCTTTGCAATAATGTGTTACATAAATTTGTCATTGGTAGTAGCAATGTCTTGCTAGGAATCTGTTTCTGTGGTCTAACTCTCATGGAATTGTCCATTCTTTCTTGTGAAATCTGAAAGGGTTCAGAAAAAATTTATAAGGTTGTTGCCAGGGCTGGTAGGTTTGAGCTATAAGGAGGCTGAACAGGCTGGGGCTGTTTTCCCTGGAGCGGAGGCTGAAGGGTGACCTTATAGAGGTTTATAAAATCATGAGGGGCATGGATAGGGTAAATAGTTATGGTCTTTTCCCTGGGGTGGGGGAGTCCAGAACTTGAGGGCATAGGTTTAGGGTGAGAGAGGAAAGATTTAAAAGGGATCTAAGGGCAACTTTTTTCATGCAGAGGGTGGTGCGTATAAGGAAGATCTGCCAGATGAAATGGTGGAGGCTGGTACAATTAGAACATTTAAAAGGCATCAGGATGGGTATATGAAAAGGAAGATTTTAGAGGGATATGGACTAAGTGCTGGCAAATGGGACTAGGTTAATTTAGGATATCTCGTCAGCATGGGCGAGTTGGACTGAAGGACCTGTTTCCATGCTGTACATCTCTATGGCTCTATAACTCTAATTACTCCCAGGGAGTACACATAGCTTCTATCTTTAGTTCAAAATGCCAGTATTATGTATCTATAAAGTTATTGAATAAAAGAATTTGGAAAGGAGGGGACCATTTCGCAACTGAGTCCATGCGGGATCTCAGTGGAGTAATCCAGCCAGTTCCATTCTGACACTTTATCCCCAGAGCCAAATGAGTTTATTTTCCTCAAGTGCTCATTTAATTTCCATTTAAAATGATTGATCAACTCCACCTCCAGCACCTTGCTGAATAGAAGTACCATGTCATTCGCACTCACTGCTTGAAAAGGCTTCTCCTCACATTCAATCTGCAACTCTTGCCCAACATCTTAAATTGGTGACCCCAGGTCCTGTACAGAATTTAATTTGCTACAGATGCATTCAGGTGTGTACATAGCTGAATCATAAGAATTTATATATAACCTCTAAATTGTGTCTTCAATTCCTCCGTCTGGGTGCTAAATGGAATTTAACTACCATACACTGATATTTTAAATCCACAACATTTAGAATCAAAGTCAAATAATCTCTGCATTAAGGAAGGAGATGATTTTACCCATTACGTCTGCATCGACCCTCTGAAGACCATCCTTCCCTATTCCATTAACCACTCATTTACCATGGCTGATCCACCTAACCTACACATAGGCGGAAGTCTGGACTGCAGATGCTGGAGATCAGAGTCAAGATTAGAGTGGTGCTGAAAAATCATAGCAGGTTAGGCAGCATCCAAGGAGCAGGAAAATCGACATTTCGGGCAAAAGCCCTTCATCAGGGATACCCATCCCTTTGGACAAATTAGCACGACCATTCCCCACTACCTGCACATCTTTGAATAGTGGGAGGAAATTGGAGCACCCAGTGAAAACCTATGGAGAGAATGTGTAAGCTCCATACAGACAGTTATCCAAGGCTTTAATCAAACCCAGGTCCCTGACATTGTGAGGAAGCAGTGTCACCCACTGATCCACCAGTAGCTAGAAACAGTATGGATGTTTGGAGAACTCTACATGGTACTCCCATTCATCTTATCATCTGTTTCTTTATCTTTCATCACTTATGAAACCCAACTCATATCTGATCTTTGACACACACTGACCTTGGTAAATAAATCTTTCGGGCATTCCAGTCATAGGATGTCCTTTTATAACAGACATTGGAGTCCTGATTCGGTTTAGCAATCCTAATTGGACATGACCCAAGTCTTCAAACAAGAGTTAACAGAATCAAGGTGGATATTTACCCAGCCTGAACTTCTAAACAGCTTTACAATGTGCGTTGTTTCACTCTATTAACTCATTTTCATGTAGATTCTGTTCCTTATGGTTTTCTGGGGCATCAGCCAAAGCTCATTGACTCCACTCTGCCTAGTTTTAGCCATTCTCTTCTACAGATTCAGTCCTTAATGAAATTAAGTGTGACTTCCTTTGAATCAAATGTGAAAGCATAAAACTAGGCATTGCAATACCTGTCTTTTTACCTCCTACCTTCTTACCAACCATTGGTCCAAACATCCCTTCCAGGTGAGAAAAAAAATTACTTGCATTTCAAACAACTTAATATAATTGTTTTTGAAGATAAAGGAAATCTTCTCTGCATATACAGATTGGGTGATTACTTTGCAGAATATATATGCTTAGCTCTGAAGCCTGACTCCTGAGTTCCCTGTCATTTTAATTCCCCATACCACTCTCACACTAGCCCCTCAATCCTTGGCCTCCAACACTGTTTCAAAGAAGGTCAGAGTAAGCTCAAGGAAAAACATGGCATTTTCCAAGAGTTGCGATGTGATAATTCCTTTAGTTTGATGAGATAAGTTTTATCCAATTAGAAAATGTGTTAGCTCACATTTTGCAGATGTTCTTAAAACACTGATAACTGAGGTTTGAGAAGTGCACTGCTGCTCTATCACATTACTCCATATGTTATAATGAAAAATTAAAAATCCATTTCCTAGTTACCAAAAATGACAATTACATATCTTATCTATATCCAGTTTGTAAAATAAATGTTTTATCAGTAGCTTACTTTAATTAATGTAATTACTGGTTCATTATCAAAACAAAATGTATTAATTGATGTTGCAGTAACAAGCACAGCCAGTAATACGGATGTATAAATGTTTATTCCTCTGTGTAACCCAAAACATTGTCTTTGGCAAAATTGGAAAAATGGATTTCTTTCTGCAGAAACTCACTTTAAATAAAATTTCATGTCATTATAGTTATCCTTAAAATCAAAAAGAATAAAATGTAGAATGTTCCAAAGTCTGCCTTTCTGAAGTTCCAAAACATGCAGTCATCATAATCCATGTATGGTATCTCTGAAGCCTTGGCAGATACAGCTCACTCAGAAAATGCAATATTGAGACGTTTCTTCAGGAGAAAAATAGATTTCACCCTGAACTCCTCTCAGAAACAAACTAATCAGCTGGGTCTCTCTTCGCCAACAGCTTTTTATTTTCCAACTAGTTGCAAAATACCTCAGGAGTCTCGTATCCAGTCCACTTAAACAAGTAGTACAAACAGTTATCACCAGTCATGCGATTCCTTGGAATTCTTGTGAATAAAATTCTGGCATTTGCAGTGGCCTTTCAACTTAAAAAAATAAATCATGGCAGGAGTCTCCATAAAACAATGAAATAAATCAATTTTCATAATTTTATGAAGATGTAGAGGTGTACTGTGCCTTTAAGTGAATTGAAAAGTTAGCAAGGACTGACAAAGTACAAAGAGTTCTAAACTAGGTAATAATGTAACAGTTGGTTGAAACAAATAGCAGCAGCTGGGTTGTCATGAAACAAGACAAATTCAAATTCAGCCAACCAGTTTAAATTATGCCCCAAGATACCAAAATTCAAATCAAATTTGAATTTAGTATTTTGATAATATTAAAACCAAGAAATGATCTGTTGTTTTGGGGTATAAAACCAGACAGTTTGAACAGTTAGGGGTAGCACATCCAAAGATCACAAATGTAGACTACTAGCTGAAGAGCTCTCTGACAGTCACCTGTCTGTGGGGAGTCTGGGCAGCAGAACTTAGAGGCCGAAATGGAGAGAATCAACAGAGGAAAATCGACAAAGGAGAATTGGCAAAGCTGACTGGTTTTGAAACATAATTTTTTTTGAAAATCATAATTGGGATTTTTTATTTGAATTAGTATTGTGGAGTGGGAGGTAAAAGATAGATTTACGAGAAAGGAGTTGTAAATAGTTGTTAGTTTTAATATTCTCTGTTGGACTTAAAGAATAAAATTGTTAATTTTTACTTTAAATAGTGACCTCTGGGATAGTTCTTTGCCTCTCAAATTTTAACAGATTATGGAATGAGGTGAACTTTTTCTGTGGGGCTGCTTTAAATTAGCAGAGGGGTTTACTCTATGTCATAACAATAGTCTTTCAAAGCTTAACCTCTCCAAGAATGAAATATAAAACATCTTCATAACAATATCATTCATTTGGTTACTCAATAGAGATTCAATAAAGTTAATATTTAATTCAGGTTAGGTTAATGGATGTGAAGTGAAGATGACACAATGCTGTATTTTTTAAAAATTTGCAAACTAGATTTGTCAGTTTCTAGTTTCCCAAGTCCTTGCATATCTTTATAGAACATTTTGAGTTGGTTATCAAATTGAACATTAGTAAATGATATTATCCCAGTTGAGAATGCTGGACAAGCTGGATATTTACTAAGTGTATAGAGCTTGTTAGACCCCATTTCACTTAAAGAACAAAACAACTGGAAGAGCTAAGAGTAACAAAATGAATAGCAGGACCAGAGGAATAAATTCAAACACCAAAGAATCTTTAATATGCAAACTTGAACAAAACAAACTTGAATAATCATGACTAAACAGGTAAGTTGAATAAATTAAACAATGATTCTAAACAATATAAGTGTCTATTAATCTAGTAGACGTGACTCAATTTAATCTTTTTCAATATGACATTCAGACACTCTTAAGCTAGAAGGCTTTCCAGAAGGAAATACTAGTAAAAGAAAACAGGAATTCTTGGAAATGAAGATAGTAGTTGAGGCATACAAAACAAATTTGACCAGCATCTGACATTTGCAAGTTTTTCTGTTTTTTTCCCTTCTGGGTTTGCAGGCAGAAAGAACACGTACATGCACTGTGCTTGTTTCAACTCAAAACAGGTGACAGTCATTCACTAGTTCATTTCACTGGGCAATGACTTGACCAGAGTCAAACTGCCTGTTTTAAAATTTAAACACAGCTTAGCAGTAAGCTGTCAGTTATCATTACCTGGTGCTTTAACTGTGCTGTGGCCTCTATCAACCAGGGTGAAAGTGTAATATGAATCAACCAAAAACTAATTCTTTCATGCAATATAAATCTTAGTTTCTCCTTACATTGGTATTGCAAATTGTCTTGATGAGTGCATGATGGAAAGCTATTTTCAGCAATCTTCAAGTTCTGTATGGCTAAATGACTATTTCCACTAAATCAAATCAACTTCCAATCTGAGCAGATCTTGGTAAACAATATTTCCAGTCAGTTGCATGAATGTGAGCAACTTGGAAGTTCTTACAAAGACTACGCACCAGTCCTTTAAGTTCCATTTGCACCTAATTGCACAAAAAAACTGAAAGAGCTGTGTCCTTAAATAAATCACCCGTACACTGAAACAAATTGAAGGTATTTGATAGGAATTGGAAGTTTTCAAATGAAGTATTACTCAGTGAACATCCTCAAAACCTTTTCCAAAAATCAGCATAAAGAATCTGGGCCAAGGAAGTGGGTGAAACATAGACCACCTTCCTTTTGTATGGCCTTCTTTACCTTATTGATGTTATGGGAATTGAAGTTTGAAAACATTAAGCCACTAATTATACTACTGCAACATGTTAGAGAAAATATAATTGTGAAAGTTTTTCTCCTTCAAAAAAAACAGAAAAATAGAGCTATGAGGAGCAATGAAAAAAATAGACTAATTGGTTACCAAACAGCAATTAGAGAGAAGTGATTAAAGATAGTCCCTCAGATGAGCAAGAGATGGGAAATGGCATTGGATGCTGGGAACCTCTGACTATCTATTTAATTGATTTTTATTCAGGCATTGGAAGTGCAACTTCAAGTTTACAAGTGTTACCAATTGGGAATACATTTAATGAAGAGAAAACCGGGTAAGATACAAAGATATTAATAAGCTTGCAGAACAATAATGTAGTTGTATCTTAATATGTTCAACAAGTGTGAGGTAGTAGATTGGCAGGGAGAATAAGGAAGTCACATACTCCTTGGGAAAAAAAGGATCTCACAGAGGAGAATGGATGAGAGATCCTGGACTGCAAATGCCCAAAACACTAAAAGGTAGTCACACAGCTTATTCAAACAATTTTAAAAATCCTACTGGATTATCTTTAGAGTGATAGAATTAAAGAATAGAGAATTTAGCTTAAAGTTGCATAGAGTGTTGCTTCAACCACACATGGAGTTCTGAGGACTGTTCGTGAATTCATTTAAACGAGTTAGATGAGAGAAAAAGGAATATACAGACATGTTGATTAGATGAAGAAGGGTTATTATCATATGGCTAGGTTGTTCCAAAAGGCCTCTGCTGTGTAATTAAAAAACATTATCATATCAGAAATTGACTTTTTTTCTGCTTCCCCTTATACTTTTGGTTTCAAGTTATGCTGGTGAAAGCTGGTGTAAATACATGATTCATTGCTCTTATGAATGATGAAGGAGCTTATGCCCAAAAAGTCAGTTCTCCTGCTTCTCGGATGCTGCCTGATCTGCAACCACACTTTGAATCTAAATGCAGAAATCACCAAGTTAACTGAGATTCGGGTGAACGCAAGTTGTGACTGTGCAAATGATCAAGGAAATTTGTGCTCAGTGACATTTCAATATTAATTGGAAATTAGTTACATGTAAAACTCATTTGAGGGAAATAGTGCACAACTTTGATCTTGTATTGAAATCGTGCTGATAATTTCCAATAAAATTCCAGGCTGGTGGCCCTGATCTTCCTGGGCTATGCGCCATTATAAACATAAATCTGTGATGCAGGCACTTTGTTTTCAACAGCGTCACAATCAAATGTTAGAAGTTACAATTTGGGGTCAAATGAAAGGATTCATTTGAACGTATGTAGTGCTTTTCACAACCAAAGCATTTATAGCCTCTGAAGTGCTTTTGATTCAATGGAAGGAAGCTAGCTACAATTACAATTCAAAGTTTGCAATAACATGCTTTATTTTAAGGTCTTATTTTATTAAAATTGATTAGTGTTGGAGCTTATACTAGCAAAATATTACATGAATGTATGTGATTTTGATTCATTTTATTTGATTCCTTGAACCATAACATTCTTTGCCACTAATAAGAAATTTGTGGATAAATGTGAGTTTTAAACTATCCTTTATTTCAAACAAAAGGCAATGCCATAGAAATAAGGATAAAATATCATTCAAATCTGATCATTCATCCTTCATCACCAAAGTATTTGATGTTCCAAGTCTGTCATTTTTCATTTGAATTTAAAATGGAATCCAGATTAATTTTAAACTTGTACTCTTTTCATGAGTCATTCCAGAATTTCATAAATCACCTTTTCTTAAATGAGTCAGAGGCTTGTAAAACTGATTTAGAGCTATGATGTAAATGAACTTTTGAAAGGGTGACAATTGCAAATTATATGAACACTATTTATATTTAATTATTGCCACTACTCAGCCACATTTTGGTTATAATGAACATTTGGTGCATTATTTCATCTTCCAATAAACTCTATTACTGTCATTCATAGTCACTTTCAGCAGAATAAGATGGAAACTTCCTGACTGATTAATTTGAATTGACAGTCATCTGGTGACCAATACATATTGTTAGTAATATGTCAAACTGAGTTTGTTAAAAAAAGGGGAGGTGATAGTACACTATAATGAAGTTTCTAATAATTTAATAATTTATAAAACACCACTTTGTCATACTACATTTATACTACATAATTGCTTCCTCCAATAGTTCAATACTTAATACTTAAATATAAAGTTAAAATGTGTTCTGAGGACATTTCTTGACATTAGAACACAGAAGGTAATTGCTAATTACTTACGGTATAGTGTCCAAAGTGATTTTTTTAAGAAAGTTAATGACTTATTGTAGTAACTAGTACATATTCTGGTGACATTGATAATGAACTGATCAGGGTACCAGAAGAGGAGTAAGGTAAACATGTGGAAAATGCAACTTTTGAAGTAGAACATAGAAGAAAACTGGCAAAAATAAAACCTGAACAATGTCACCCTCATTGCTCATTATTTTTGCAGCAGAGGGAGAGGCGATGGCCTTGTGATATTATTGCTAGACGAGATGCAGGTAATGCTTTATGGACCCATGTTTGAATTGTGCCATGGTACCTGGGTCAAAATTAATCAAATAAAAGTCTAATGATGACCATGAAACTATTGTCAATTGTCAGAAAAGAAGTCCTTCAGCTTCAGTAATATCCTTTAAGGAAGGAAACTGCCATCTTTAACTTCTCTGGACTGCATGTGACTCCAGACATATAATAACATGGTTGTCTCTCAACTGCGCTCTAAAATGGCCTAGCAAGTGACTCAGTTCTATTAAAGAAGAAGTGATAGCAGACTGACCACCTGGATTCAACCTAAGAGCCATAAACAACAACGACAAAAACAGCCTTGTCGACACTGCAAAATCCCTCTTCCTAACATTTGCGGTTAGTGCCAGACTGGGAACACTGTTTCACAGATAAGTCAAACAACAACCTAATAAAGCCATTCTCAAAAGAATCATACCTGACAATGTCCTAGACTCCACGAACACTATACCTGAATATGCCCTGACCCACCAAGCAGGACAGACCCAGCAGGAGTGGCTGCACAGTGGTGTACACTCAAGTCGAAGTTGCCCTGGAAGTCATCAGCATTGACCCTGGACCCCATGAAGTCCCAAGGTTTTGGCTTAAACATGGACAAGGAAACCTCCTCCTGATAACCATGTACTGTCCTTCCTCAGCTGATGACTCCGTGCTCTTGCATATTGAACAACACTTGGAGGATGCTCTGAGGATGAAAGGATGCAAAATATCCATCAAGAGTGACTCGATAGCAGCAATACTGATTGAGTTGGTCAGGTCCAAAAGGACATAATTGCTAGAATGGGTATGTGGCAGGTGGTGAGGGAACCAACAAGAGGGGAGAACAGACTTGACCTCATCCTTACCAATCTGCCAGCTGCAGATGCATCTATCCTTGACAGTATTGTTAAGAATGACCACCGCATCGTCCTTGTGGAGACAAATCCCCATCTTCCCTTTGAAAATGCCCTCCATGTGTGGCACCATTGCCATGCCAAATGGGACAGACTTCAAACAGATTTAGCAATTCAAGAATCGACATCCAAGAGGCACTGTTGGCCATTAGCAGCAGATCCATACTCCAACACAATCTGCAAATCTCCCTCTCTACCATTACCACCAACTGGGGAATGAACCCTGTTTCAATGAAGAGTGCAGCAGCAGCACCAGGCACACTTAAAAATCAGATGTCAACCTGCAGAAGCTACAAAACAGGACCACAACAAGAAATAGGCAAAGCTATTGAATTTAAATTTGAATCAAATTTAAACTCTGCAGTTCTGACAAATCCAGTTAGAGAGTCATAAAGATGTACAGCATGGAAACAGACCCTTTGGTCCAACCCGTCCATGCCGACCAGATATCCCAACCCAATCTAGTCCCACCTGCCAGCACCCACCCCATATCCCTCCAAACCCTTCCTATTCATATACCTATCCAAATGCCTCTTAAATGTTGCAAATGTATTAGCCTCCACCACTTTCTCTGGCAGCTTATTCCGTACACGTACCACCCTCTGTGTGAAAAAGTTGCCCCATAGGTCTCTTTTATATCTTTCCCCTCTCACCCCAAACCTATGCCCTCTAGTTCTGGACTCCACGACCCCAGGGAAAAGACTTTGTCTATTTACCCTATAATTTTGTAAACCTCTATACGGTCACCCCTCAGCCTCCGATGCTCCAGGGAAAACAGCCCCAGCCTGTTCAGCCTCTCTTTATAGCTAAAATCCTCCAACCCTAGCAACATCCTTGTAAATCTTTTCTGAACCCTTTTAAGTTTCACAACATCTTTCCGATAGGAAGGAGACCAGTAGGTTGGTGGAATATTAGACAACTGACTGGAGAAGGAGGCTCCAAAATATTCCAATTCTTATTACTAGGTGAGCCCAAAACCTCAGCGCAAAATATAAGGCTGAAGCATTCAGAGCAATCTTCAGCCAGAAATGCAGAGTAGACAGTCCATAATGGCCTTCTTGAGCATTACAGTTCACAGTCTCCAGTCAATGTGTATCATTCCACATGATATCAAGAAGCATTTGGGGGTATTGGACACTGAAAAGGCCATGGACACTGACAACTTTCTGGCATTACTTTGCTACAGAATTTGCTGCATCCCTAGCCAAACTGTTCCAGTACAGTTACAACATTGATATCTAACTGACAATGTGAAAACTGCTGATGACCGCACATTAGTCAGTACCATTCACAACTCTTCAGCTACTGAAGAAGTCCATGAAGCAAGACTTGGACAATATCCAGGCTTGGACTGACAAAAGGCAGGCAATGACCATCTTCAATAAGAGATAATTAACCACTGCACCTTGACATTCAATGGTGTCACCATCACTGAATTTGCCCTATCAACATTCTGAGGAGGTGATTATTGACCAGAAACTGATTGGACTTGCCACATAAACACAGTGGCTATAAAAACAGGTCAGAGGCTAGGAATCCTGCAGCAAGAACAGGACATTGGTTAGGCCACTTTTGGAGTATTGCATACAATTCTGGTCTCCCTCTTATAGGAAAGATATTGTGAAACTTGAAAGGGTTCAGAAAAGATTTACAAGAATGTTGCCAGGATTGGATGATTTGAGCCAAAAGGAGAGGCCGAAAAGGCTGGGGCTATTTTCCTGGAAGCGTTAGAGGCTGAGAGATGATCTTAGAGGTTTATACAATCATGAGGGGTATGGATAGGGTGAGTAGACAAGGTATTTTCCCTGGAATGGGTGAGTCCAAAACTGGAAGTCACAGATTTAAGGTGATGGGACAAGTTTTAAAAGGGAGTTAAGGAGCAATATTTCATGCAGACGGGTATGCATGTATAGAATAAGCTGCCAGAGGAAGTGGTAGAGGCTGGTACAATTACAACATTTAAAAAGGCATTTGAATGGGTACATGAATAGGAAGGGTTTAGAGGGATATGGGCCAAATGCTGGTAAATGGAACTAGATTTATTTAGGATATCTGGTTGGCATGGGCGAGTCGGACCAGATAGTTTGTTTCCATGCTCTGCAGCTCTATGACTCTAAAGTAACTCACCTCTTGACTCCCCAAAGCATGTCCACCATCTACAAGATACAAGTTAGGAGTTTGTCAGAATATTCCCAATTGCTTGGATGAGTGCAACTCCAACAACACTCAAGAAACTTGAAACCATCCAGGACGAAACAGCCTGTATAATTGGTGCCACATCCAAAAATATCCACTCCTGCTATGAGAGGTGCTCAAGTAGCAGCAGAGTGTACTATTTACAAAATGCATTTCAGAAATTCACCAACAGTCCTCAGACAGCACCCTCCAGAACATCAAGGGCAGCAGAGAGATGGGACCACCACCACCACCTGAAAGTTCTCCTCCAAACCATTCACTACCTAACTCAAAGTTATAGAGATCTACAGCACAGAAAATGTTTTTTCAGCTCATAGAGTTTGCACTGGTCAAAAACAAACACCTAACTATTCTAATCCCATTTTCCAGCACTTAGCTTATAGCCTTGCATTCCTTGGCATTTCAAGTGCACAGTTAAATCCTATGATGGCTTCTTTCTCTACTACTCCTGTAGGCAGTGAGTTCCATGTTCTCACCACCTTCTGATTCTGATTGAAACAGGAAAAGTGCTGAACAAATTGTCAGAGGCAATTTTGTAATTAGCAACAAGGTAATGGTAGGTTGTGGTATTCACCTGGTTTAAGCTCCAACAGTTCTGTATCTTATATCATGCTGAACATGATCATTGACTGGTTAAGGTCCTCCATGATCTATTTCCTAGATCATTTATAAATAATAATTCAAAGTGAAGACTAAGCTTCTAAGTAGTATTAGATTATTAAGCAGTCAAGCATTACTTATATCAGTTTTGACTATTTGGTTGTTTGGAATAGTTTACATATTAAAAATGACTTTCCTATCTCTTCACAGAACAAGATATCTTCATTCTCATAATTGCAATGAGTTGATGGAAAGTGGTACTGACAATTGACATGCAACCTTTTTGTGATTTATATAAATTTCCTTAAACACTTGCACCAGTCGGTTTCAAAACAGTTTCTACTCAACTGTTGTTAGATTACTGAATGGACTCACAAATTCTTAACATTTGCCTGTACCTGTGTTTTTGTTTTTGCCGCTGCTTACCTATTATTTACGTATATATGCTATTTAACTACATGATCTGCCTGTATTGCTCACAAGGCAAAACTTTTCACTGTGCCTCGGTATACATGACGATAAATAAATTCAATTCAATTCAATTAAAGTCTAAATCAGTGAGAGCTGCCAGTGTTTTCTTACCTTGAGAAGATCTTAAGCAATCAATCTATTCAGAAAGGTTATCATAGCCTGTGCTGATGCTTATTGAAGGCTACAATGGCCTTTTAAGTAGCTGAAGTTGAGTCGTAATAATTTTAAAAATCATAGAAATTTATTGAACAGAAATGTGTTCTCAATTTCATTAGCCTGTGCTTTACTGTCAGTGCCATGGCAACAAAGCTTGCTACTGATCTGAAAGAAAATCATTCACTAACCCTGTTCGATCGTCCTAATGGAAACTTTGTGCAAAATCCAGACATGTTTGAACTCCCATGGATCTGTGCGCTATTTGAGGAAATGTTAGAGCACAATGAAACATTTGAGAAAGGTCAGTCAAAGAAAATTTGAACATTCTCACTGAAAGATGTAGTTTCAGTTGGGTTATTAAAGAAAATTTCATGAAGTTTAAACAATCCTTTTGTGATGAAGACTTACCTCCTTACTATCTCCTGCTCTCCAAAATATCATGCACCTCACCTTCCTTTTCCGATCTGGTCAGACCCTCTATGCCCATTTGCCTTGGTCCAAGATGTATGGTTACCTGCTCTCTCAGCAAAGCATTCTCCTATTGGAACTGCTGGCCAATCAGATCGAGCAGCATCTGAGGGTGGGACTATGTCCACAGTGAAGGACAGAAGTACCACTCTTCCCTTTTAATACAACATCTAATTCACAGAATCACAGAATTGTTACAATGCCGAACTGTGCCTGCACTGGCAATTGCTTATTATTGTTAGAAATTATTACTAGTACAATAATGTGATGTGTCTGCTTGTTATTCATTGGAACAATCTGAAAGTAATCCCTTGCCCATACTCTGTCCTCATATCCTTTGTTTATTTCCTGCATGTTATTCTGCTCATGAATGAATGCTAAAACGTAGTGCAACCTTCAGAGTATGATTAATAATGCATGAAATTTGAGTACTCTGTTTACCATTGTTACATTTGATGTGGTAATATGGTGATTTAATGTCCTTCAATCAAACAGCTAAGCAGGTAATTGGTCTTTATTGAAGAGTTGTCTCTTCGCCTCATTTTGAAAGCCAACTATTCATCACACAAGCTTTGGGTTGAGTAAAAGTTCCTCCTGATCAGCTTAAGGATCTGATGCCTGATTTCTCCTTGCTATTCCTTGCCTCAAAGATGAAAAATATTTGGGTCAAGAGTAGAAAAGACACTTTCTCCCTCTTTATGTGATTCCACTTGCCAGAGTGTGCTTTGACAAACATATTTACAAAGTAAGTTGGTAGAAACAAATGTTTCAAAAGACATATAAATGTGAATAAAATCATGAGAATTAATTTAACTCTGTACAGAAATGGAACAATCTTATAGCTGTGTCTCAAAGTCATTTTGGTTCAGTTTATTTCACATAAATCTTGTGGTACAATGGTGCTTTACTAAATATTTACAAAACATATTTCGTCAGAACACTCTCCTTGAGTGTCTTTGCATAAGCTTGAATTTTTCTGGTAAAGAAAGCTCATAAGAACTGGGCAACGATCCCAAGTTCACTCCAGTACATTGCAGTTTGTGGTAATTTAAACAGTGGAGACTCCAATCGTGCAGCTTACAAAGAGGTGCAGAATCCCTAATGACAACTCTTGGAATTCCATGTTATTCTGTTCATGTGTAGACTCCAAAAGTGTGATTTACAGAGTATAATGACAATAAAACCTGACAATTTCACAACTGCATCATCCAGGCCTGCATATCTGTGATTGTTCTTTGCTGGAACAATCCGAAATTAATCCCATTCTCCTGCTCTGTCTTTGTACCTCTGTATTTCCCAAATAGTTATCCACTCTTCTGGAAAAAACAAGGTGGTCTCTGACTCAACTTTACATTTTTGTAACCTTTTTCTTTATTTTTAAGTAAGAATTTTTAAGTTCAGTTAGCTTTGTATACTTTTTAACCAGAGTCATTGTACAATATAGCAATCGAGGACAAAAAAATCTGAGCACTAAATTCAGTTCTGGCTCCCAAAGTTTTGCCTCAGCTGGCGTCAGTTAACTTTGTATGGCCCATGCATTAAGTTGGAAATGTTGGTATAAAATGTATAAAAGTAATTACTCATTTTTATTAAAGGATGATATATTAATTCATCTCAATTGCTGACTTCACAAGTATTTATTTGTCCTTAACAGGGCAGGCTTGGCCTGATAACATGTTAGCAGCCACAGGCATCCTAGGGAAGATAAAGATAAAGGCATCTGACTGAAATTGATAATTTTTTCCAGCTCAGAAGAACACATTCCTGCACATCAAAATGATCTGGAATTAATAATATGTCATAAAAAGGATTTAAAACTGCCTGAGCACTTTGAAGTTCACAGATTGGCAAAAATAGTGTCTACCAGGCATTTTGGGAGAAATGATCCAATTAGTAAACAGAAATCATTTCAATGTGAACATGGAACTGTCAAAATTTGTAGCTTACGCAAGTAATTGTAAAATAAAACAGAAATAACTTTGTAGTGGCTAATTGAATACTTATTCTTAATGGCAAACCACTGTCCATCCAAATTATTTTCCTTGTTTAAGATGTTGTGCTTGGTTTTGGTTTTGAATCAATTTATGATTCCATAAACCAATATGTTATTTAAGAAATTAAAATAATCCCTTTCATCTATTATTAAAGATTTTGAGTTTGGCAAGTAGAAAGTTTGGAGTTTAAAGTGTAATCTTTCTTCATTGAATTACAGAAAGATAGAAAATAGAAGGAGGCCATTGGCCCCACCATGTCTTTGCTGGATTTGAGAAAGCCCATTAATTAACCACATTTCCTGCTCTTTTTCCCAAATTTTGCATTTTCAAATATTTGTTCAGTTTCCTTTTCAGTGCTGTGATTGAATCTACTCCCAATGTTCTTTAGACAGTTTATTTCAGATCATAATAAATCACTACTATAAACTACAGATGGTTCTTCTATAACGTGATGGTTGTGTTCTTGTGCAACCTTATGTTACAGAAAAATTGCACTTTTGAAACAAGCACTTAAAGTGTTGGTGATGTAATTGTGTTACAGCCAACGCATATTTTAAAAGTTCATGCTTTAGAAACAGGGTCCTCAATTTGTCAATCGTATTACAGAATGATAGAAAACAGAAGGAGGCCATTGGCCCCATCATGCCTTTGCTGGATTTGAGATTTCATGTTAACGAAACGCGTGTTACAGTAGAATGACCTGTATTCTCCTCATGCCACTTCTGATTCTTTTGCCAATTGCTGAACAGTTTCTCCTTATTTACACTATCTATGCTTTGATCAAACTTTGATAGCCTCAGACTTTTCTGCGTTTAAGGGAACCCCAGGTTTTCCACTCTCCCCACAGAACTAAAGTCCCACATCCAAAGCTCCAAAGCAATTCCATAAATCTGCTCTACATATTTTATAAGGCCTTGCTATTTTGTGAAACCAGAATTGAATAGTTTTCCAATTGAAACCTAACCAGTGATTTATACAGACTTCCAATGACTTCTCTGCTTCTATTTATAAAGCCTAACATTCCATATGATTTTTATAAACTGGTTTCTCAAATTGTCCTGCTTCCTTCACAAATTTCTTGCTGTCTTGCACTCTGTAAAATTGTTATTGGTCATAGTTTGAGCCAAAATGCACCATCTCAGTCAACTCTCCTTTGCGTTGCATCTGCTCAATGTTAGTCCATTTTACCAGTTTAGTTATGTATTCTTGAAGTTTGTTACTATTCACCCCATTGGTTGTTATATTTCTGAATATTATGCTAATCTTTTGTCTGGTGATTTGGAAGTAGTGCCTTCCATACTCAAGTCCTGATCCAAAACAGCAGTAATTCTAACAACAATCCTGAGGGAGACAATTATATCCCTGAGATTAAAAAAAAAAGATATTCACAACTACTTTCTTCAGTTCTGCTTCTTTGCTAGTTTTATATAAAAGGTGTTAGTGTTCCTTCAAATCTGTAAATGCCACATTTGCTGACATGTCTTATGCGGTACATAATTAACCACTAACACAAGTTCTGCAATTGATGTTGTGTATATGGATTTTTAAAAGTTGTTTGACTTTTGACTTCCCTTTTATGTTAGTCATTAAACTCTTGTTATAAATTTTTTCCTCCCCTGTCTTATGTTCTTTCTATGTTCTCCTCTATTTAACTTAGTTATCTGCTGTGTTATCTATCCATTGCTCATTTACTATTTTCTTTGCCAATCTTTGATTCCACGTTATCTGGACCAGTTTCCAACACACTGAAACTAACAGGTTGATTCTCCCATGCCTGCTTTAAAACTAAGTTTTCTTAATGTTCATTCCTTTAATGTTCATCGATTGAAAAATGCCATGATTATTCCATTTAATTCTCCATAGTAGTGTCAGGTAGGAATTTCCAGGATTTAGATCCAATGGCAATGAAGAAATTTAGTTACATTTTCAAAACAGGATATTGTGTGTCTTGGAGGGAAATTTAGAGGAGGGAGTTTATCATTGGGTCTGATGCTTTTATCCTTTGAGATAGCAGATTGAAAAAAATATTTGTGGTGTATTTTGGAGGAAAAAAAATTACCTAACATTAAAAAATCCATTGAGAGCTTCAAGACAGGATGAAAAGTAAGGAAAATTAAGAGGAAACTATTACCAATCAAAACACTGAAGGAGCATTATGCAATTTTTTGATTCATTCAAAAGGGGTTTACTTTAGCTTCTCTTCACAATAATGATTGCAGTTACCACAGAATTTGTGATAACTTTTTTTATAATGTTTTTACAAATTGTGACCAAATGTATCATTTACTAAAGCCTACATTTGTGATGTACTAGATGGGAAAATATGATGCCAGTGTTTTTAATAGTTAAAACAGGCTTCAGTGAGCAGAAGGCACGATAGTATAATGGCTGTATAACAGGTCTAATAATCCAGAGACCGATCCATGAATTCTCCAAGAGAATATTGGCAGGCTCACTTTGAACTAATTACAACATTGATTTACAATTCTGACAGGTAATGCATCAGTTGGATTGGGGTGAAGGGGTATAACTCTTTCATTAACTCTCATATGCTTGTTTAGATTGGTTTCGCTAGCTTATTGAATTTTAGATGCTCACCGAAGGCAGGAATGCGGGGGGTGGAGGTGGGGGTGTGTTGGTGGGGGGTGGGTAGTGTACTATCTATAACCAGGTACACACGCTTAGAATAAAGTCCAAGCCATTTAGGAATGAGATGAGGAGGAAATTCTTCACTCAAAATGATCGTGAATCTTTGAAATTCTGTACTGCAGAGGGCTGTGGAAGCTTAGTCAGTGAATATGCTCAAGACAGAGATCAAGTGATTTCATTGGGATCATAACACAGCAAAATGTCATTGGGGGGAATTAGATGACTAGCTAGAATGGCAGAGCAGGCCAAGAGGCAGAATGCCCTACTCCTGTTCAAATTTCCTTTGTCCCCATGTTATATACACAATGAAAACAGAATTCTTAGGCAGTGTATCAACCTTCCTACACCTCTGGAACATGTTGCAACTTTTAATGCCAGACCTAAGGATGGCCCTCCAATTAGTTTTTCGTAAAACTTAAGAAAGAGTTTGCTAATGGCCTAGAGGGGGTCAGAAAGAAGTTTTCAAGGTGGTGACTAGAATTAGACAGTGGCCTGAGGTTCATAAGTGCACACTTGTTGGGAATACTGTGTCAATCTAGAAAATCATTTCTAAACTTATCTGGGAACAACCTCTCGAGACACCTGAAGGTCATGTGGGAATAGAGAAGTATATACTTAGAGATAACTGTGCATTAATGAGGATCACAAAGACTGGGAAGGTTGGTCTCCTCCACCCTGAAAGAATCACAGAAGAGTAACCACAAAGAGACCAAAGTATCTATGCCAGCTGTCCATTCTAATTCCACTCTCTGGTGTCTGATCCTTTGTTTTGCAGATTACAATACATCAGGTGTGAGGGTTTCTGTCTCAACTGCCAACCTGGTCAGTGAATTCCAAACTCCTATTACCCTCTGGGTGAAAGCATTTTTCCTCATGTCTCTTCTAATTCTTGTGGTGATCACCTTAAATCTGTGTCTCCTGTTATCAACCTCTCCATTAGGGGAAACAGATCTTCCCTGACCACTCTATCAAAGTCCATCAATATTTTGTTCAACCACAACCCCTATAATTCCCCTCCGGGCATCACTTGCTGGGGTCTGTCTTACCTTTGAGTCCAGATTCTATCAGCTTGTTCCTCAGGGACTACCTGTAGTCTCAGCAGTTGATACATTTTTTTTCCTTGCACTACAGGGACAACAGAATTATCCGTCACCGGGACTTACTCTTTCTGCCAGATTGGTGGGTAAGTCCCATCAGAAACTACTAAATGAAATAGCTAACGGCCTTAACCTTCCCCAACTGGTATTCAACTCTGATTAGTCGGAATCTGGCAGAGGTGGGAAATCTGCTCTGTCAGAAAAAGTTGAAAGGGAACTTATATGAAAGACATGCCGACATGAAGGAGGACGAGAAGCCTGGAACCATTAAACCGTTATCTCATTGCACAGCAAGACAGTCTAAAAGGGCTGAATGGCCTATTCCTGCTCATATTTCTTATGCTATTATGGTCTAGTGAGAAACAGGAATTGAAGGACATCAGTATCAGAGAAATTAACAGGATTGAAAACTGACAAATTCCAAGGCCTTGGTAAGCCACATTTAGTAATGATGGGTAGTAATTAGGTGGACATGGATTTTTTTCTGTTTACTCATGGGATGTGAATGCTGCTGGCCTGGATACATTTATTGCCCATCTCTAATTGCCCTTGAGAAGGTGGTGGTGATTCTTGAACCTTTGCAATCCATGTGTAATAAATTGACTCTTCACTGGACCCAAAACGTTAACTCTGATTTCTCTCCACAGATATTGCCAGACCTGCTGAGTTTTTCCAGCAATTCTGTTTCTGTTCCATTGATTCCAATTTTGCTGAAGCTCCCTGATGAATGTAGCTTTGATATCAAGGGCTGTCACTCTCAATACGCCTCTGGAAATTAGCTCTTTCCTCGATGTTTGAACCAAGGCTATAATGAGGTCAGGAGCAGAATGGCCCCAGTAGAACCCAAACTGAGTGACACTGAGCAGGATGTTGCTGAGCAGGTGCTCCTAAATAGCCCTGTTGATGACACCTTCCATTAGTTTAGGCTGATGGTCAACAATTGATGTATTGGTTGCCATCTTCCAAAATTCTGTATATCCCACACCAATGGGCTCTCCTTCCCAAACTCTCCCCTCGCCTCAGGCATGATGACCCCCAGGTTAAACCAGCATCAGTCAATTCTCTCTCTAATGAGAAAAGCCTGGTAGGGTTACGGTGACTTTAACTTTTAGTACATAGACAATTCTTTGGCTTTTCTTTAGAGTGAGTTTGTCAATGGAGCAACTATAGTGCTGTAATTTACTTTATTTTTGCAATCAAACACACACATCTCCAAACATCTCATTATTTCCCATTAATTATAGGAGCAGAAAACTCCACTATTGCTTGTACTTTCGCTGTATATCATATCACATATCCCTTTCCTTTGATTGCTCAGATATGTTATTCACTTTTGGCAAGTTTTTATTGTCCCATCAGCTGCTGGTAATTTTCTAAACAAAGCTCCAAGTTACTCCATGTCACCCTTTCTAGTATCACTATGTTTCAGTACATCATCAGATTAAACTTCACAATTAAGAACTTGGTTCATTGGTCTTTGGAAAGTTGCTGGAGCAATTTTTAGCCCAACATTTATTGTTCATTCCTAATTGTCTAGAAAACAGCTAAGAATCAATCACATTCTGGCAGATATGGAGTCACATGTAGACCAGACCAGGTAGGGATGGCAGATTTCCTTCCCCAAAGACTATTACTTGATTTCTGCTTTCACCAGGGCACAAGTGGTAAGGGTGCTTTTTTTTATTATAAGAGAGGATTATTCTACAACCATAATGTGTATGGCTAAATTTAAACACCCAGGTTTACCAAGAAAGGGTATTTTAAATTTGGTGTGTAACTTTCCGAGGTCTTTTTGATCTTCTGCCTGTAATAATGCAAGCATGACAAACTCCATAACAGTTCAGTGTTACCCAAATAGATAGTAGGTAGTCTTAATTAAGAATTGTCTCATCCTTCTTCATTATCCTCACTATCCCTTTCATCCACCCCTGTCCTTACTAAATGACACTTGCTTATCTCCCTCCTGAATGTGATAATGCTTCAATGTATTTATATGACAAGTCAATTCTTTCTCCAGCTATCTGGAGTGTTAATTAGATTTTTCCTATTATTTTGACTATGCTGTATGGACCATTGAACTATGCTTTCAATGGTTCTCCTTAAGGCTGTAATACTAATCCCTCATTCCCTGGTTGAACTGATTGGGCATCTTTGTTGGCCCATTGTTTCATAGAAGTTTGCGACACTCTAAGGTGTTCTTGAGCTACTTTGCAGGGTCATGTGAGCTGGTTCAGGAACATGGACACATAATCTGACATGAATGACCGCCTTTCAGTCTTAAATTTTTTCTTCGATTAGTTTCAGCTGCCCCCTTACAGCATGTCCAAAGCAAATTCAAAAGGGCTAAAATTAGTAGATTAGGTGAGTCAGAGTGACTAACAAGGAAGTCCTTTCTCCCAGTCATGAGGAGATTTATGACATTATGTCCTGATCACTGTTTTGAGGGTTTGATGGTACCTTTCTGAAGTGCCTTATGTACATGGATGATATACAGATGATTTTAACTGTGTTATACTCAAGACTATTCATAACTTCCTAGTAAATTTTAGACATGAAATTAGGAACTTAATCTGACCAGATCTCCATCAGTAATCTATAGCTAGTGAAGAATTAAGTTAATCTCACTATCACTACCTTAACAATAATTATTCATGATGGTGTAGCCTTTGGGAATTGAACAGCCATTATCTATGACCATAGCCATAGGTGCATTTTCCATTGTAATGAATCTACCAATCAAATTTCACTCACCAACCAATCACAGTCTCCTCCTGTGAATTATAAATGCTAGTTTTCCCGTTGAATTTGCATCCTAGTAACAACCTTCGACAAAATGTCTCTCTATTCAGCAATATTCGAGAGATTTCTATGAAGTCTTGTTAGAAAATTAAAACCTCCATGGACCACAGTGAACTTCCTTTTAAAGAAACCAATCCATATATGTCCATAAAACTTGAAACCCTTTTCCACAACCCTTCAAAATTTCAGTGCTCCGAGCAAAATTATGAGCAAAGTGCCTTTGTAACAAATGGTATCAAAGTACAGAATTATTTTAATTCAACGTGCTTTGTAGCCTGTAACAGTAGTAGTTAATGTTAAGCGGGGTTTTTCCATGAGAAGGTGAGCATTCTGTTTATTATCCTTGTTGGAATGGATTGCACATTGCTTGTAGAGATCTTTCCTGGCTCTTGTTCCTCCATTTGACTTGTCCTTGTGGAAGGCCAATCTGTCCCTGTAACTTCAGGAATAGTACTAGATGGTGCTTTTGCTAAAAAATAAATTGAGCTCAAACACAACACCAAGCATCAGAATTAATCAATTTGAATCTGCAACAGAATTTGAATGGTGTTGAAATTCCATCATTGAAAAGATTAAAGCAAACATTTTCAGCTTGTCTTGACTCTGAATGTGCCTCTAATATTTAGTGCAGCTATTATAAAAATCAGAGCTGCAAATTACAAACAGCAGGAATAAATGGTTCTGTCCAACTTACCACTTGCTCTGTTCACTACTGACTTACGTAGGATGTGTGCTTTCATTAAATTATACCACTGCTGGAATCAGAGGATCCAGTAACATTGCTGCTGTGGAGACACAGTGCTTTTGTTGTGACTGTTAGATTTGTATTGATTGTAATATTTTGACAAGCCTGATTAAATAACTGGCTTCCAGAAATCTATTACTGTGTTGTATTACACATTCAAGCCTGGATTTCATGGTGATGTTGACAATGAAACTGTCAGCAGTCATCATCATTATTCCATCAAGTTGCAATCAATGGAATTGACTAAAACTTCCACTCACCCACTATTCATCTCACTGTTAATACACTCGCAAAGTTAGACTTTGTTGAATCTTTTGGCTGCTAGGACCTGCTTCTGATTAGATTCTTCTCTCCAGCCTGGTCTGCAGTATTTTAACTTGCGCTTCACTCACTAAAAGGACAACTGAAAGTAATGGATTAGCTCCTGCTTCTGTCATTGGAGTTCTATTTAAAGTGCAGTCTTAGTCCAAAATCTGCTACTGAAGTTGTGTTCTTGCTTAAAACCTTTTCAGACAAAATCTAACAAACTAAACCCTCCCAGATCTGACATCGTCCGAAGGACTTGATGCCTTCCACCTAGAATGAAAGGTGATCTTGGAACAATGACACAATGTGTAGAATCTCTACAGAGCTGCAGAATTCTGACAGTGAGACTTGATACATTATTTTTACATTAGCTCTTGTTTTTGTATTTGAAGGATTGAGTCTTGTATTCTGCTCAGTTAACTCTCAACAAACAGTACCTGCATGTTATGGAAGGTATACTTAAAATTCCAAATCTTTAGAACTATGAGCTGCCATAACCTTACTTTTTTTTTTACATGTAGTTATACCAATCACACACAGGGCTTAGTGAAATAGTAACACTTTGACAGATTGATTGACATTTCAGAGTAGGGGTCTCTGATGCACTTCTACATAGGAATTCTCCCTCCCCAGTTTGGGTCATAAGTAAGTGGGAACACAATTCCATTGCACTTATGCCAGGATGGCAAACAGCCAGGATATGTAAAGCTAGGTAACTTCAGTAAGTGCCACAGGTTATCATAAGCATATACTTTATATATCATCAATAGGTCTAGTTTTGAAGTCAGCAAATGATAATTTGGAAAAGTCCAATGGGCAGTGATGGGCTCTAATACATTTCTTATTTAGTGCATTGTTAATTTCTGATTTTATCACTATTAGTGCAATACACTTCCTCCAATCATTGATTGTACGAATGTCCTGTCAATGTACTTCTGAGACTAGAGGTCAATAAGATTGCAGACTGAATCACTGGTCTGTTCTGAGCTAACCAAGGGGAAGTGATGGCATGCGGCATTATTGCTGATCTTTTAATCCAGAGACCAAAGTAATGCTGCGGGGACCTGGGTTTGAATTCTGCCACGGCAGATGGTGGAATTTGAAGTAAATAAAGATCTGGAAATAAGAATTGAATGATAATCATGAATCCATGGCTGATTATTAGGAAATGCTCATCTGGTTTACAAACATCCTTTAGGGAAGAATCTTGACAGGATTCTTCCTGTTTATTTTAATGGTAAGTGAAATTAAAAGTCAACAGAAAAGGCAGCACAAATTGCTTGCATAGTTAAAGATGAATTTAAGTTGCTAAGAAATGTCATTGCAGTACTAAGAAACTCACAGAATTTTCATTAAAATTTTGATTATTTACACGAGAACAGTATGAACATCGTCCTTCTAGTTAATGGCATGAAAATTCTTGTACTCTAATATTAAACATGTAAAGAAAATGGTTATATTAGAAGTTCAATTGCTGCTGTGTCAGAAGACTTTATGCTATTGTTCTTTGTTTCTCTTTCAGCAAAAATAGTCATATTGCTTACTTTTTACTCAGCCATTTATGCTTTTGTTAAAAATAGCTAAAGCTGTAAACATACTCCATTGTGTCACAATAGAACAAAGTAAAGTAATAGAACTGACTCTACAAATGACCATAAGACAAATTAAACTTTTTTCTTTGCAAGGGGAATGGAATATAAAAAAAAAGGGTTTTACTGCACCTGTACTAGCTGTGGGTGAGATCATATCTTTAGCACTATGTAAACTTTGGTCTCCCTGTTGGAAAAATAATGTAATTACATTAAAGCAATTTAAAGAAGGTTTACGGAACTCATTGCTGGGATGAAAGGGTTATCTCTAATAACTGGAAGAGGCAGGGATTGGATAGTGTTGATAACCAGAAGACATTTCCACTTATGGGGCAAACAAAAAACTAGGCAAAAAGTAAGAGGTCTCTCTTTTTTAGGCAGTTGTTTTCTTGTCAATTGTAGAATGTAGAATTCTCATTCTCCAAAAGGGGTTTGGTTGCTGGGTCTTTAAATTTAATCAAGGCTGAGAGCAATAGACTTTGGATAGACAAGGGAGCTGAGAATAATGCATGCAGTCAGGAAAGTGCATTTAAGACAACTAGATCATCCTTGCTCTTAACTGAATAGTGGAGCAGGTTGAAAGGACCAAATGGCCAACTCCAGCTCATATGTCCTCTGTTCCTATGAATCTATTAGAACTAAATATCCATGGACTTGTTTTCCATTCTCACAAAGAAGACAACTTACATAAGCTAAATAGAGGAAATCTATGTGAATAATTTGTTAATACCTAGAAAATACTCTACTCTACAGTTGTAATACCACAAAATAGATTAAATTATTTTCATGATGTTACAAGGATCCTTTTAAAACCATGAATGAGCTGAGTGCTTTGGCAGTAGGTACACATCCAGATTGGACATCATTAGGAAAAGATAGACAGAAGTGTTTTAAAAAGCGCATGAAGCAGAAAGCTGAGTTTCTGAGTTCTTCCGAATAAATGACAGCTCATTAATTAACATGAGTTGTTGTTTTCAATGTTGTTTATTTGGTGGCCAAATATTCATTCATAGATTTAGTCTTAGAAATAGCTTTCCTTTTACCTTTTTTGGCTAGCATATTGTCAATAATATTCAATAATATTCAAGTGTGCATGTTCTATAAGAGCACAAAGCTTACTTACATCCATGACTTTAAAGGAATTCTTTTTTTTAGATTACGTTACAGTGTGGAAACAGGCCCTTCAGCCCAACAAGTCCACACCGACCCGCCGAAGTGCAACCCACCCATACCCCTACATTTACCCCTTACCTAAAACTAGGGGCAATTTAGTCTGGCCAATTCACCTAACCTGCACATTTTTGGAATGTGGGAGGAAACCGGAGCACCCGGAGGAAACCCACGCAGACACGGGGAGAATGTGCAAACTCCACACAGTCAGTCGCCTGAGGCGGGAATTGAAACCCGGGTCTCTGGCGCTGTGAGGCAGCAGTGCTAACCACTGTGCCACCGTGCCGCCCACCAATTCTTGTGACATGGAATTAATTCTGATATGATTGTAATTGATTTATCATAAAATATGTGTGAGTGAAAACTGCAGAAACAATTAACCCAAGGAGATAACTGGCATGAGGCTTAAGATACTAATCGAATTTTCCAGGTCCTTACTATCACTGAACACTGTGGGCCTTCAACTGGTGAAGTATTTTACACAGTTAAGTGGATTTGCAAACAATAAATACTTACATGGCGATATTTTACTGTACTCATTTGTTGGAATAAATGCAACTTGAATAATAGTCAAGAATTTTGACATTATTCAGGACATACCAACAACTCACTGTCTTAATTATTCATTCCCACTACCAATGGTGTGCATTGGGAGCAGTGTCTGCTGTCTATAAAATATGCTTCAGAAAGCTTCCAAGGCTTGTTCACTGATTCAAACCCATGTCCTGTACTACCTAGAAGGGCAAGGACAATTGATGCTTGGGAGCACTACTATCTGCAAGTCTCTGTCACGTCACAGATCATTCTGACTTGGAAGTGTGTGGCCACCACTACTTTATTGTCACTGGGCCAAAATTCTGGAAATACCTACCTTAGACGCTATGGGCATAACCTTTGCCATTTGGGATTTTAAGAAAATGGCTCTCCCTCACCTTCTAAAGAACAATTGGGATGGACAATAGGCTTTGGCATGGCCAATTGTGCCCCCATTTCAAGAATGAATAAATAAAAAAATGCATAAGTCAACTAGTTTTCTAAGACATAGACCATTTCCAGTATTGCCCATATTCACTTGTATAATAGCTACTTTCACGCATGTAGTAAATATACATTCCTTCAGAATCTATCGAGTACTACTTATTCACTTAATGTGAAGCAAATACAGGCCATTTTAAGAATGAGGAAGAGTGTTTAAGACAGACACTTGTCGTTTACTGATGTGTTGATAACCTCACTCAATGCAAACATCAAATACACAATATGCTGGCACATATGCAGCGATCTTATGGCATATTCAGATTGAGCATTTTTGCTAAATGACACAAGTGAAATCAATGGTGGCTTAGTGGTCAGGACCACTACCTCACAGTGCCAGTGACTTGGCTTCAATTCCAGCATTGGACGATTGTCTGTATGGAGTTTGCACTTTCTCCCTGTGGCTGTGTGGATTTTTCTCTGGGTGCTTGTGTGTGAGTGAGAGAGTGTACAGTGTAGTGGGGTCACCCGTAATGTGACATGAACCCAAGATCCCGGTTGAGGCCCTCTCCATGGGTACTGAACTTGGCTATCAGCCTCTGTCGGCCTCTTTGCATTGTTGCCTATCCTGAATTCTGTCTTGGAGGATGGTCACCCAAAGATCTAAGTCCCTGAGCGCTGAAGTGTTCCCTGACTGGGAGGGAACACCCCTGTCTGTGATTGTTGCGTGATGTCCATTTATCCATTGTCGTAGTGTCTGCTAGGTCTCACCAAAGTACCATGCCTCAGGTATGCCTTGCCTGCAATGTATGAGATAGACAACGTTGGCTGAGTCACATGAGTGCCTGCCGTATACATGGTAGTTGGTGTCCCCACAGGTAATGGTGGTATCCGTGTCGACACTGACATGTCTTGCAGTGGTTGACATGACGGGGTTGTATGGTGTTGTGGTTGACGCTGTCCTAAAGCTGGGGCAGCTTACTGCAAACAATCGTCAGCTTCAGGTTTGGCGGTTGTTTGAAGGCGAGAAGTGGATGTGTAGGGAAGGTCTTGGTGAGATGCTCATCCTCATCAATAATGCGTTGCAGGCTGCGAAGAACATGGCATAGTTTTTGGCTCCCGTGAAGTGCTGGACAACAAATGGTACCCTATCGGTTGCAACCCGTGTCTGTCTCCTGAGGAGGTCATTATGGTTTCTTGCTGTGTCCTCGGAACTGGCGATCAATGAGTTGAGCATTATACCCTATTATGAAGGCATCCTTGAGTACATTCAGGGGTTCACATAATGTTAAAAAAGGTAGATGTTGGATCAAAATATGCAGCATGTGGAAGCTAATTGCTCAGCCTGCATTACTAAATAGGGATGACATTGAGACACAGACCATTAAAATATTTCACTCAAGTAATTAGACTATAACTTTGAAATGATGCATGGTGCAGCGATGGCATCGAGCATTTTTCAGACAATTATCATGTACAAAAAGAGGATGACAATACACCATCTCTGCAATCCCTATTAGCTTTGTCAACTCTGGCAATTAGCATAATTGCTTGGTCAGTAACAAGGTTTTCTTTGCTGAAGTTTTATAGTCACCAGAAAGGAGCTTTGCACAGTTTTGTCATACCACCAACAAACACTCTAATGAGAAGAAATCAGAAGGAAACTATCCAATAAGTATCAGATAAAAAAGAAGTACAAGTGAATAATTTCTAACAACCATTTAGTGAAAATAAATCAGCAGGATCTGTTTGTCCAAAGTCCTTTCTGTTACGTTGGTGCTTCCTTTCTAACCAGGACTTAGATACTAGGTAGACACATGATAAATCTGACCAGAAACACTTTACAGACCATGTTCACACCTCCACAGCCCGATCTAGGCTGGACCCAAGGTCTGCCCCTCCAGGTCACTTGACCAACTAACTTAAAGGGGCAGCACCCCCAACTATATACATAATGCTTTCCCTTTAATGAACCCTATACCTATATTCGCCCTTGAGAATATTCTGTCTAGACTGAATCCCCCCAACATGGTAGGAGATGTGCAGATTTTAGAAATGATTCAGAGCAGGATCGTGCGATCAATACCTAGTTTAGGTATCACATTAGACATAGAGATTGGGTTTCCTTCCTCTTGAATAGAGTGGGTGGCAGGATGTCTTATAAAATACTTAAGATTCATTTTACAGGAGCAGAGGGAGAGGCGACACCGAAGATCGGGGGCTGCCAGGAGTATATTTGGGCAGTGGTTGAACTAGAGACATCACATGTAGTGTCTCCCACCCGCCCTCCTCCTCTAACCAAAATAAAAAGGACTCTGTGGTGGGTTGATAAGGTAAGGCTTTTCTATTTCTAGTTCTATTTCTTCTGTACCGTGTGATTGGTTAAAAATTTATTTTCTTTTTTATTTATCTATTAATTGGTTATTGGAAGATCACCGTAGCAGAGAAGTACTAGAAATTATTTAACTCATAAATTCGTATTAATTAACTAAGTAGAGATGGCTGGGCAGGTGACGTGCTGAATCTTTGTGATGTGGGAGCTGGCTGATCCCAGTGTGAACGGCAGTGATCACATCTGCAGCAAATGTTGGTTGCTGGAAGAACTCCGGATTAGAATTGATGATCTGGAATCTGAGCTTCAAACACTGCAGCCCATCTGGAAGGGGAGGGGCGAGGGTGGGGGGGGGGGGGAGTTATCTGGATACTTTGTTTCAGGAGGAGTCACACCCGGTGGATTAAGAAATTCAAATTCAGTTAGTGATCAGGGATAATAAGGTGTCAGTGGAAGTGACATAGTTAGGGGATCCTGAGTTCAGGAGTTAAGGAGCCTCAGCTCTTGACCTTATCCAATAGGTATGAGATCCTTGCTCCCTGTATGGATGAGGAGAAGGGCTGCAGGGAGGATGAGCCTAAGTGGACGTCTTGGCCTAACGCACCTACAAAGCTTCCTGATCTCACACACATCACTCCCTCCCACATTCAACAATTGGTAAGAATCCTCAAGCTATTTGAAGCATGAAACACAGAACAGTACAGCACAGTGCAGACATTTCGGTCCTTGACGTCCAGCCAACCTTTTATCCTACTCTAAGGTCAGACTAGCCTACACGCCCTTCATTATGCTATCATTCATTTGCCTATCCAATAGTCGCTTAATATATCCTCAATGCAGCTGACTCTACTACAGTTGCCAGCCGAACATTCCACCCATCCACCATTCTCTGTCTAAGGAACCTAACTCTGATATCTCCACTAAACCTTTCTCCAATTACATTAAAGTTTTTCGCCCTCGTGATAGATATTTCCACCATGGGAAATAGTCTCTTGCTATCCACTCTATCTTTGACTCTCATCATTTTGTACACATCTATCAAGTCATCTCTCATCCTTCTTTGCTCCAAGTGGTTTATTCTTGTAAAGACCACTTTTTTTAAAAAGAAAGATACTACTTTAAACCAAGATTTAAAAATGGTTGCAGTTTTAAATATCATGTTTACTGTAGCGCATGGAATTTTTAAAAGTGGTCCCGATTTTTCATTGGCCAGACTGTTGTTATTCCAATGTGGAAGGGAGTTGTGCATGGGGACGGCACAAAATTCTCATTATAGCAGACTCCAAAGTAATTCCTCAACACCTGGAACCCACTCAAAGTCTCAGTTTAAAATCAGAGAATTCAGATGGTTCTTATGAAATTAAACAAAATAATTATTCAGGAAAAGTTAGACAGTTAATTAGATAGTCTAACTCCTGAGTAACTATTCAATTGACCACATACTTACCTCACATAATAACATCTGCACATCTCCCAGAGCAGTTCTGCCTCCCAGAACCTGACTTGACAACTCCCTTGCATCTAACCAGAACCGTTACGCTGGGACCCAGTCCTCTCACAACAGACATAACCCCTTGTTGTCAGGGCCAATCCGACATTTCTCCCTGCAATCAAACAACACTTTCCCCAGTTAGACCGAAAAGACTACTCCTGCTCTCAAACCAGTCCCACTCACCTGTGCCCAGCCCTTGCATTGGACCTGACATGATATGCTCACTGCTGGACCCCATCCAACACCAAATCTGACCCAACCTCTCCCACCTATCCTCAACACTATATCACTTACCTTGCCACCTTTCAACCTGGCACCCTACCCACTTGGCACATTACCCTATTGGCACCCTACATAGCTGGCACCATATCCCCAATTCATCTAGTATCCAAACAAAGTCAACTTGTATCCTACCCTTCTGGCATCCTACCCTCTCAGCTCTCTAACATCACAATTACTTCATCTACTTAACCTTTGACAGTAACTGTCAAAGTAGATGCCTGGACATTACACATCTCAGAATATCACAGCTGACTGGTGTAAAAATGAGTTGTGCTTTCCTCTGACTGTTTTCTGCTACGAAAGAACAGAGCATAACCTTCTGCCAAAATGTAGAGCTCCCTTCTTCCATAAAAATAGAAAATGCCAAAGTAGAAATATCATGCATGCCTTAAAAGATCTGGCTCCATAATGTTTTCCCTGCAGCAGTGGGATTAAAAGTAGACACCAAGGAGCTGATGGTTTCTGAACTAAAAAGAGAAAAATTGCTTGATAACATCTTGATTGGCTGCTGTCCAGATGACTGTGGCTTTTGTGAGGGCAAGTGCAACAGCAAATCACCCAGCCTGCAAAGAGAAAGCATAAAAACAATCTGTCTCTTTCTCTTGTGTGAGGTACCAGAAAGTCTCCAATTACAGCTGGCTGTCTTCCACTTACATTCCTCTATAAATTCACTGTTAAAGGAGGAATAAAAGCTTTCAGATACATGCGAAAATGAATGCATGCATGAGATTTCTACTTTGGCATTTTCTATTTTTATGTAAGAAGGGAATTCTACATTCTGGCAGAAGATTATGCTCTGATCTTTCGTAGCAGAAAACAGTCAGAGGAAGGCACAACTCACTTTTACACCAGTCAGCTGTAATATTCTGAAATGTGTAAAGTGTATGAAAGAGAACATCAATGTTTAAAGAATCTCATGTCTGCAACAAAGAACTATTGGATTTGGAAAAACAAACTCATCAACTCCTGTGGTCTAGACTGGTGCTATTGAACTGTGCTTCCCTGATTCTTTTCCCAACCTTAATGTCTATGTTATTTCTGTCTGATTGTGAAATGGTGAATTTAAGAAAGGATAGAGTTTAATTTGTAGAATTATAAGTTAACGATTCATAATTTCTAATTGGTACTGGCTATTGACAATTTGGTCATAATGAACAGTTATTTTCTTGCTAAGTACAGAAACTGGTGAGGTTTTAAAAGTTTGTCGGTGATTTAATCAGTCAAGTAAATTGGGGACTTTCGATGGTTTGGTTTGACTAGATCATTTCACATTTCTGACAACTCTAGGAATAGCACTTGATTTCCAGTGTACTGCTCCAGTGAGTCTTGACAGTCTGCTCAGGATTTCTTCATCAATGAGAATTAAAAATGTATGCAATAGTAAAATTTGAGGCAACAGTAATGCTGTCATTATAATCAGAGAAATGATTAATGTCCTAGAAATATAACAGTCAAGATGTTCCACCTAATTAATTTCATGTGGACTTGTTAGTCCTTAAAATGTGTATTTCACTACCTTGATGAATGGCTTTGTCTCTGTTCAGCAACACATAATTAGTGAATGAGTTATGCGTTTCACATGCTTTAATTGACTGACCACTAAGTATTAATTGTTTCTGAAACTTTCTATTCCAGTATCATTTGAATTTAATGCACAGCGAGAAACCATTGACTAACAGAGTCCATTTAGAAGCAGACCTTTGGTTGACTTTTCAGTTTGTTTCTTACATCAGTATAGCAGTCACTGATAATGGCATTTTATACATCACAACAGGAGAGTCTCAGTAGCTGAACCTCTGAAAGATAACAGTTGTAAGCATGCCTATGACTTTAAAAAAATCAATTTCATTTGCCGTGTTATTTGAAGGCAAACAATACAGATTTTTTATTTATATTCTTGCTTTGAATGGATAGGTGCTAAACATAAATTGATCAGTTGAAATTTAATTCACTTAAATGGTGTGACCAGACTAAGCATTGGATTTTTAAATTGCTTCTGCACCTATTTCCACCTCCACTGAGAATTGAACATCTGGGCCTTATTAATAAACATAAATAAGTATCTGATCACATATAAATTAAGAAATAATGGCCCAGATTTTGTGGTAATCAATATAAAACTGACAGCATTGTTACTCCATTGAAACTCTCAGAGAAACTTCACAGATACCAATAGTGGACGAAAGCTTAAGGTCCTTCCATTTAGAATTATATGCACTGAGGAAACCCAACTTTCACCTTGGCATAAAACAACCCTGTACCATGATGGTATTCTAATTCACTTGTGCATGTACTTGGTTTTTTTCAAAAAAATCTCATTCTTTCACAAAATAATCACCCTCCATTTGTGCATGTGTGCTTTCAGCTGGAGTGATGCGAACCTCTGCTTCCACGACCCTACAAGTATTTTTATGTTGCAAGGTCCTACAGCAGGACATCATAACACAAGGACTTTATCTGGGTGTAATTGGAAACTATATCAAATGATTACAAATTAAGTAAATATCATCAAAGTGATCAAATAGTACTAATTGATATGATTTCAGCTCTAATTGTCTCCATAGCTGTTAGCAAGAGGATGCAGGATCCAGTTTTCATTTTCGCTTGGAGAAGGATGTTTATTGGACAAGATGAAATCAGAAATGGTCCAATTAGTTGGAACAGTTACTAACAGATGGGGCTTTGCTCATGCAACTCATATCTGTCTAACCCATAACATAAATGTAACAACATAGACTGGTTCTTGATAATGCTTATTGCACAGTTATTTGCAAGCATTACTTTGACATTTTTAAATAAATAACATTTGAATATTTTAAAGATACAAAAGTAATTGTTATGGACCAGGCCAGATCCCCTCAAAACGTTTCAAGAAAGTTACCTGGACCCTAACTTTGCTAATTGTTTTAAGCAGTTATAAACTGGATATTCCAGAGGAGATGCTGCCGGTCCAACCAATTAGTTTTAAACAAAACAGTCTTTATTTGCAATATTACTGAATGAAGCACAAACAACAGAGGACAGAATATAGAATAACTTAACCCATCCAAAAAAACCCAACAGATTATCCCAATTTAATGATGCTGTTCCAAATACTTGCAATGATCCCCACAAACAACCCTTGGTTAAAAAAAAGTAAAATCAAACACAGCATCTTTCAGGAGAGAGATGTCAGAGAGAGAGATTCAGTATGGAACACTTCTTCCATGTAGCTTCAAAAACTGACTGACTGCTTTCAGTGAATAGCCAGACTGCAAAACACCAAACGAAACCAAACCAAGCCAGAAAAAAAGCTGAACTAGGAGAACTGTCAACTCCCTTCTCATTGTATAAGATTTCTTAAAAAGACTTGAAAGCATTCTCAAGTAAATCAACCCCAGAGATTTCGGAGTCTGTGTCTTTACAACCCTCAGAAACAAAAAACAAGGACAACCTAACCTTGTTAAAGGAGCAGCATCATCACATAATTCATCAACGAGCTAATCTTAGAGCTCAATTGTGTCAATAAATATTTTGAGTTCAATGGGAAATGAAGAATGTTTAAAATGAGTGCTCAAGAAGTTTTATAGAATTTATCATGAAGCTATCATTTGAGTGGGACTATGCATTCTAATACTTCTTACCTCTTGTCCTTGTAAATTGCTACTTTTCAAATACTTACCAATTTTGTCTTCAAACTGATCACATTGTTTTAAATATAGGCAAATTGATGAAAAACATTCATGTTTTAATAGCCTACAAACACATGACTTAAGATCGGAAGTAGTTTGTTTGGCCCATGGAGACTGCTCTGCCATTCAATAAGATCATAGCTAATGTACCTTCATCTTAAAACTATTCAATGATTCAACTTGACCACCATTTGAGACAGAGATGTCCATCCAATCTATCTTCATAAAGTAACCCACTCATTCCAGGTATCAATCTATGAATCTCCTTTGAACTCTAATACCATTGCACCCATAATTAAATAAGGAAATAAAATCTGGACACAGTATCCAAGATGTTTCCGAATAATGTCCTGTACATCTGAAGCAGCATACCCTTACTTTAATGATTAATTCCTATTGTAATAAAAGATTTCTTGGTACTTGCTTTACCTGCATAGAAACTTTGTGTATTTCATACGTTAAGACACTTAGCTGCTCTGTTCCTTGGGATTTTGAACTCATTCTCCATTTAGGTAATACTGTTTCTTTTATTATAAATAACTTCAATTTTTTCCTGCATTGTACTTCATCTATCCTGAAGGGCTTATGACTGAAACATTGATTCAGCTGCTTCTCGAATGCTGCCTGACCTGTTGTGCTTTTCCAGCACCACACTTTTTGACTCTAATCTGCAATAACTGCAGTCCTCACTTTCTCCTTATTCCCCACTTTCCCACTCTGTTACATCAGTCTTCAATTTCCTTATGTCCTCTTCACAACATACTTTTCAACCTATCTTCGTGTCATGTGCAAATTTAGCTAGCCGTCTTTGCTCGCCTTACCTTTTCAGTGTTCGGTGATCTCAACTCCTGAACATCATTACAGGAGGTCTTTAGGCCCAAATATCTTTAGTTGCTTCTTCAATGACTTCCCTCCATCAAAAGATCAGAAGTGGGTATATTTGTTGAGTATTGCATAATCTTCCTCATTATTTGTGACTCCTCAGATATTGAAGCAGTTCAAATGGAAGAAGTCCTAAATAACACCCAGATTCAAGTTGACAAGTAGGGAGTAACATTTGTGCCACACAAATGTCTGGCAATGACCTTCTCCAACAATAACCATTTGGCATTCAATAACATTACCATTTCTCATTATCAACCACTGACCATAAATTGAATTGGATTGACAATGTAAATACTGTGGCTACAACAGCAGGCCAGAGCAAGAAACTATGCAGCAAATATCTCACCTCCAGATTGCCCAAAGTCTGTCCGTCATCTAGAAGGCACAGACAGAAATGTGATGGAATACTCTCCACTTGCCTGCATGAGCACAGTTCCAGTAACACTCTTACACTCACTATCAACTTGAAGGACAAATGCAGCAGACACATGGGAAGACCACTCACCATGCTAACTTTGAAGAATATTGCTGTTCCTTCATTGATTAGATTAGATTACTTACAGTGTGGAAACAGGCCCTTCGGCCCAACAAGTCCACACTGACCCGCCGAAGCGTATACCACCCAGACCCATACTCCTACGTTTACCCCTTCACCTAACACTACGGGCAATTTAGCATGGCCAATTCACCTAACCTGCACATTTTTGGATTGTGGGAGGAAACCGGAGCACCCGGAGGAAACCCACGCAGTCACGGGGAGAATGTGCAAACTCCACACAGAGAGTCGCCTGAGGCGGGAGTTGAACCCGGGCCTCTGGCGCTGTGAGGCAGCAGTGCTAACCACTGTGCCACCGTGCCGCTGGGTCAAAATCCTGAAACTCCATCCCTAACAGCATTCTAGATATATCTCCATCACATGGATTGCAGTGGATCAAGAAGGCAGCTCACCATACCTTTTCAACAGCAATTAGGGATGGGCAATAAGTATTAGTGTAATGAGTGAAGCTCACATCACCTGAACCATCAATTGGAAAAAAAAGACTAAGTTATTGGTTAAATTATGTTTGCACAACCTTTGTCCAACTTAAGGTGAACATGATATTTATTCTTGATATCCTCTGTTTAATACCATGTGAGGTTACATTTTTCCCTTTTAATTTTTTTTGACCAACTAACTTGTAGTTTATTTATTTTATCTTCTTACAACTTTTACTTTATCAGGTAACACTTCATTATCACAACGTACCAAGTCACTCTGGGAAAACATAGCTGTGATTCTACGAATATTTAATATATTTGCATTACAATCGAGCATTTGTGGAGAGTAATCCAATTTTACTAATCTCTTAATCATATTGGATAAATCACATGTCTCTTCTTATGAACAATAGTGAGATTAACTTTCAAAGCAACTCTGAGCATTCATTACAGCAGTTTTATCAGTGACGAGACCAGAGTGCACAAGATAGTTTGCAAATTTGACTTCCAATTAACTACAAGACATTTGAACATTTGTTTCTTTCAGAATCCTCTCCAAGGAAAACTTTTTTTCTTCAGGCAGTTTCCTGCCTATGTTCATTAGTAGACGGAGATAGCAATGTTGAATTTAGGCTCCCTAACCATATTAGTTTAATAGACCGTACCTGTTAGAATTTTAAAAACAGCTCACCACTATGGTCTAGATAGAATTAAATTGTGATTAATGAAGAAGTATTCCATACTTGTCAGCTGATTGTGATTTGGTTGATTTCAGTGCTTTGGTGATAAGAACAGAAAGCATTACATTCACTTTGTTCCTACTTGTTACAAATTATCCATATCTTCTTGTTTATGCATAACTAATTGAATTTTGAAAGTAAGTTACTGTCGAACTTAGGAAATCACAGTGTACATGAAGAGAGGCTGTTCCTCAAATTACAGAATCTGGGATCAGGAGATACCATGTTGCGTAAAAATTAGAATGAAGTACTGTATATCAATCAGTAATAAAGTTAATAAAGCTGGTGGAATTGTGGACATCTGTTCTGTAAATAATAGTTGATATAAGGTCAAATGTTTTGGGGATTAAATACCCTTATTGTATTTGTATGTTTTTAAGGTAGAGATCCAAGTTACAGTATTATGCCACTTAATTGACACAGCAGCAACTACCTTTCCTACACCGTTCCCCTTCCCACCCTCCCCCACCCACCCCAAGAAGACACAGGTCCTGAAAAGGATGTAAATAACACCAGGACCACTCCACTGAGCGTCATTAAGAAAGCATGAACAGGGCTTGCATGGACACACTGGCAAGTGAAGACAGTTTTGGCACATTTCTGTCTTTAACTTTGCCCGAGTAAATTACATAGGTTTAAAATCCCATACTACTACACAAGAAAAGATGTTCTACTTGTTTCTAGCACCATGTTTCTAATACAAATATTGTCAGAAATTAATTAAATTGGTCACTCTTCACAAGAGGAGTGAACTTAAACATTTTTATTTCATGACAAATAAGGTTTAGAAATATGTTTATTCAAATTGAATGGAGTAGATAGTTTATTGAACACAACACAATTAGAAAAGATACATTTATGAATTTTACAATTGATATTAAAATGTGAAAGCTTTTTGTGTCAGTTGGTAGAACTGTAGTTTTACTGTTCATTGTTGGATCTGTCAACAACAAGTGGATTCAGCAATAAAGATTAAAAATAGGTCAAAGTCTGTTGGTTATGATTATATATATATATAGCAGTGTGGTGTAAAATTATGTCCCAATACATGTGTGAATCATAATGTAACACATGTATTGGGCCAAGCAGTGGAATGTGGTGAAACGGTTAAAAATTATGTCCCAATACATGTGTGAATCTAACCGGAATGGAGGTGTTGCTTAGTCCCGTGTGAATCTTATTACACACCTCCCCGTGTGAATCTTCTTATCTGTATGTAACCAGAATGGAATGTGTTTTTTAGCCTTGCTCTGCTGTTCACATGAATGTTTATATCTGGAAAAGAGTATATCAGCTGGAAAAGTCTCCAGTTCGGTGAGTCTGCTCCGGGGTTACGTTTAACCGCCGAGCGTGGGTTGTTGGCAACCGCTCTACGAGAACTGACGGCTCCCAGTTCCGGTAACATGTAGAGTGAGTATAAGCCAGACCCGTTGTGGCGACGCTGCGGGGAATAAAATGCCCATATTCTAGCAGACTCGCCTCTTGGTCGTTTGTTCTGTGTCAGACTACTCTCCTACGAACCTGACCTTGAGAATTTTTTAAAACAAGCAGGTATTATGAGGCCAATTTTATAATGTTGTAGATTTATTGAGTGAAGCACTTTGCTTGCAGTATGTTTTATACATTTAGGCTTTTATTTTTCATAGCTCTACATCCAGGCAAATGTATCTGAAATCTGACTTTGTCCTGTTGATGGACAAAGTTCCACAGTGGATGCCTGATTTGATAAGGACATCTTTTATGACTTGATATCCATGTGTGTACTTACTCAAATGGGAACAGAGATATAAACCTGAAAGTTCATGCACAATTAACAAGACACCGGTAATATGGTGCAAATCGCATACACAACTAAATGTTTACTAAGTCTTAGGCCAAAGTGCGATTAATCTCCTTGATATTTTATGCTTGTGTATTGAGACTTCACTCACATGTCCCTCCTTCCATAATAATGGCTCTGTCTTCAAGCTGTAGAACTTAATATATGAGTTTTTCAAAATTTGACTTGCTCTGAGATTTTATTCAAATCACTACCAGATTTCTAGAAATTACATGGCTTATCATTTAAAATTTTTAGGCTAATGGTCATAATTCAAATTCAGTATGTGGTTACAGGGTGTTTTTATCCCATGCGCTGTGAGTAAGCATCACAAATTAAGGTCTTGCTGCTCTGATTCAAACTATTGATTTCAACTGTGGCCATAGGACTTCATTTATCCAGTATACATGCTGTCCCTTGTGGTATCTAAACACTTGTGAGGACTCCCCTTTGTCACTTTCCTACACTGCCCCAGGAAAATACCACTTCAGATTAACCATCTTCTATGTATTTTAACTTTGAAATCAAACAGCTAGAATTTAGGTTCACTAACCTTTTCAAGGATCCAGTATAAATGATCAGGGTTTGAATCCACAGTATGGTGTACATTCTGGTATAAGACTGGATATTCAAGAGACATTAACAGCATCAAAATTGTATGCAACCCCAATCTGTAATTCCATGACCTGAAATGTTCCCCCACTAACATTACCATCAAGAAAGAGGTTCAATCCTGGTTTTATTGAACGGTGCAAGAGGGCATGCCAGGAGATACATCAAACAAACCCAATATGATTTCCTGTGCCTCCTCCCAACTCCTGTTCTGCCCCTGCCCTCCAATCTTATGATCCCCTGGCTCAATTCCAATGTCCCATTTTGACCCGCCTCATCCCTACCATATCCTGTGCCAAAACTGGTCTCACTCTAAACTCCTGACCTTCTTCAGGCAAGCAGCATGAGAGGTAAAACATGCATTGTGTACAAACAATGCCTCCAGTTCAGAGGAAGTGGACATGTATAAAACAATGGTTCTGAAATACTTAGTGTTGGAGAACTGTAGTGGACTTCAGACTATATAATGATGCTACATAGTCTTGGACAGCGACTCTGGGGAGTGCAGTGCTAAATCATTGTGGATTCAAATGTGTCATCTATGGATTCTGGTGTTATCAGTAATTATGTCTTACTAGTCAATGTAATTTGCACATATTGATATCATACAAGCAATAAGCTACATTTCATTTCAAAGACAAGTTCCGCTTATCATTAAGACCATTAAGTTGTGTTTGATGCTTTACCACCATTAATCAAGCAGGTCTCAAAACCCAGGACAGAAGGAAGTATTTGTGGCAGCGTTCTATCCAAACCACAAGCTGCCAGTGATTGGTTTAGCAAAAATAAAACATGGTGATCAGTGGTGTGATCATTACTAATAAAACTCAAGGTAATACATTTTTTTGAAAATCCATTCTACAAAGGAGAAAAGAAGTTCAGAAGACAAATGTGTTTACAACTTTAAGATGATTATATCTTTAAGAAGACTCAGACAGTCGACAGTGGTTGAGCAGAGAAGTGGTCTATAGAACTCATGGTAGGAAGGGCAGTATGAAAACAACATCCCAGGCTAAACATCTCATCTCAGAGCTGGTAGGACTCACAGACGAGACAAAGAGGGCTATAGCATAACTATTTAACAGAAGTGAGTTTTTATTAAAAACATAATACATCATTGCTACAATATAGATTTCAAGCATGTGTAAATTGTGACAGGATTATAGCATTGCTTTAAACTTAAAGAAACCATGAAACAAAACAAAAACTGTATGATTAATCATGTTGTGAGTCAGAAGATTATAAACACATTGAGATGATGCAATTTAAAAATAAAAGCTTAACAGTGTTGAGAGTCAATATCCACGTGTATAGCAATTGTGGGAGAAATACTATTACCTCAAAGACAACATAAGCCAAATAGAACACAGGATTGGACATCTTGGAGAAAAAACTTCTTAAAGTACTACATTATTTCAAAATTAAATATTAAATCTCAAACTGAACACATAAATTCACTTTTGTATTCAGTAGAATCTACATCTAATGATATTAGATCTAATAACACAAATCAGTTGTACAAATTTGTAGAAAATTTCATTATGCAGCTTTGAAATCCAGTAACAAAAGATGAAGCAGTTGTTTGACTTATTATTGAGCCTTTATCAGATTTATGATAGCCCAAAGGATATTTGTATATGGAGAAAACTATTTATATTGAAGTCTCACAGACAAATCCCAAATGGTGATGGACAATTTCACTTCAAGAAAAGTGTTAAGCCTATTCACTTTATAATCTTGAGACAAACTTTTTTGTAGATTAGATTCCCTACTTCAGACAAATGTGACAAGCAGACACAAATATGATGATAGATATTAAGAATCAGTGCCAGCTCCATATGCAGAAGTAGCACACAAATATGACAGAAGAATTTGTAAAACTATAGGTCACTTTCAGAACTTATGCAGAAGTATCATAGAGTTTCAGAGCTGCATAAAACTACTTGATTATACCAAGCTGTAAATGTAAGAGAAATCCTACCCCGCAGGAAAGATACCCAAGGCATTTCTATGGGGAATTGATGATTCAATTGACCCAAGTTTGGCAAAACTTGTTTATATTAATGGACAACATATTAATTTTAAGTTTGATACAGGAACCAGTGTCCCTGTCTTATCAGATCAAATACCCTGGCTGAAGAAACAGGAGTGATAAGACATCATGCTTCAGGTGGACCAACTTCCAAGATTAATGATATTTTACAAGTAACACTACAATACAACACAACACATCTCAGAGAGTTGAAAATGTGTTTGTAAATCACAATCAATACGTCTCACTTTTGAGCCTGCATGCATGTCTTGACCTCAACATTATTGGGTTGGCAGAGGAGTTCAATTAGTTACAAGTGAACAACAACTCCAGGAATAAACCAATACCAGCCAATTGGTAGATGATTTCTCTAGGATTTTTAGAGTCTTTGCCAAACCCAAAGAGAAGAAAACATTAATTGAAATGATTAAGGGGATTGTTGCATTCTGTCACCAGGAAGTAGGTTTTTGACTTTACAGGAGTGGTGGATATGTTTGCATCCCCATCATCACTGATGAAGCTCCAGATGACAAAAAGCAGCAACACTTTTAGAATTAGAATCCCTACAGTGTGGAAACAGGCCCTTCAGCCTAACAAGTCCACACCGACCCTCTAAAGAACCATTGCCCTACATTTACCCCTGACTAATGCACCTAGCCTACACATCCCTGAGCACTATGGGCAATTCAGCATAGCCAATTCACCTAACCTGCAAACCTTTGATCTGTTAGAGGAAACCTACGCAGACACAGGGAGCATGTACAAACTCCACACAGACAGTTGCAGGGAGGCTGGAATCAAACCCAGGTCCCTAGCATTGTGAGGCAGCATTGTTAACAACTGAGCCACCATGCTGCCCCAGAAGCAAAAGCAAATACAAAGAACAAGAAAGAGCTGTACAATCCATTTGAGCTCACTGAAAAAAAAACTAACTAAAGTCTAAAACAGTGCAATCAACAAATCGATACACTAGATTTACTTTGTTGGCCAATAATGAGCCAGTGCAAGCTCAAGAGCAACATTTCATTTCTTTGTCTTTCAGAGTGAAATTATTAGATCCAGTGACAGGGATAATGTAAGTAAGCAACATTTCTCTAATATTATAACTGCAGATGTGAAACTGTCTAGTTCATGAGGGCATCTTCCACGGAGGAGAAATAAACAAATCCAACTTACTCAAAATATTGAATAGCTTACTAATGGTTAATGCGGTACCACAGTGAACCAAACAGGCCCTTAGATACAGAGGACTACCTCTGCTGAAGATCTCACAAAGGTTTATGTATCCATTCTGGTGGAGGTTTATATTAGTCAAGTAATTGTGCATCCTCAGAGTGTTCCACCTACTCTGAAGACCAGTAGACTCCTTTTGCTGCTGTTACTCCATTGACCTTGAAAGACCTGTGGGAGTTTCAACCTCTGCATTGAGGAGATCCTGCCATTTCAGTAATCATAGAGTCATAGAGATGTACAGCATGGAAACAGATCCTTCGGTCCAACTCGTCCATGCCAACCAGATATCCTAACCTAATCTAGTCCCATTTGCCAGCACTTGGCCCATACCCCTCCAATCCCTTCCTATTCATATACCTATCCAAATATCTTTTAAATGTTGCCATTGTACCAGCCTCCACCACTTCCTCTGGCAGCTCATTCTATTCACCACCCTCCACATGGAAAAGTTGCCCCTTAGGTCCTTTTTAAATTTTTCCCCTCTCACCTATGGTCTCTAGTTCTGGACTCTCCCACCCCGAGGAAAAGATCTTGTCTATCTACCCTATCCATGCCCCTCATGATTTTATAAACCTCCATAAGGTCACCTCTCAGCCTCTGATGCTCCAGGGAAAACAACCCCAGTCTATTCAACCTCTCCCTATCGCTCAAATCCTCCAACCCTGGCAACATCCTTGTAAATCTTTTCTGAATCTTTTCAAATTTCACAACATCCTTCTGATAGGAGGGAGACCAGAATTGCACACAATATTCCAAAAATGGTCTAACCAATGTCCTGTACTGCTACAATATGACCTCCCAACTTTTATATTCAATGCTCTGACAAATAAAGGAAAACATACCGAACGGCTTCCTCACTATCCTATCTCCCTGTGACTCCACTTGCAAGGAATTATGATCCTGCACTCCAAGGTCTCTTTGTTCAGCAACACTCCCCAAGACTGTACCATTAAGTGTATAAGTCCTGCTCTCATTTGCCTTTCCAAAATACAGCACCTCCCATTTATTGAAATTAAACTCCATCTGCCATTCCACAGCCCATTAGCCCATCTGGTCAAGGTCTCATTGTACTCTGAGGTAACCTTCTTCGCTGTCCACTACACCTCCAATTATCGTGTCATCTCCAAATTTACTAACTATACCTCCTGCGTTCACATCCAAATCATTTATATAGATGACGAAAAGCCCTGGACCAAGTACTGATCCTTGTGGCACACTACTGGTCTCAGGCCTCCAGTCTGAAAACTAACCAAGCCAGTTCTGTATCCAAATGGCTAGTTCTCCCTGTATTCCAGAGAGGTTCTGTATTCATTGGTATGTTCAAAGTGGTTTATTGTCTGTTAAGGAATTATATTCCGCCTTATATGACTAGGTCTTAAATTAGTGAAACCATGATCATTCTCCCTCTAAGACTCAGTCATGTGAGTGTAACATTACCATTATGGGACATGCTGTTTACACCATCCCAGACATTAACCCTTACAAACCTTAACATTATCATCAGTCTTTCTGACCAATTCTAGGTATCCCTAAATGGATAGGCATTTAAATGTATTCATCTACCTCACAATGTGATAAGTTGGGAAACCCAGAAGTAGGATGGTAATGTCTGATCTCAGTTAAACAGCCTGGCAAAGCACTGCTACAGAAATAAACAGATTCCTGACTGGCTACTAACACTTGTGAGGGATCTGCGGCCATAAAATTCCATCCAATATATTTGCTCACCTGGATGACATTGGGGATATTTCAAAATTAAATAAAACATATATTTATGAGTAATTAGTCATATAATGAATGGGATAACCTGTTTATTACACTCCGATAACATATCGTCATTATTTTATATGAGACTTTTGTATCACATATTACCAGTGGAGGTTATAAACAAAAAACTACATGCTTGGTATCTTGATTGTTAGAAATAAATCAGGTGCTGTATTATAAAACATTCCATGATTTATATTTGAGCTTATTAAAGTCTTAAGGCCAGCTGCTGAGCACCTGATATATTCTTTTGACTTTTACCTTGCTGACGTTACCTTACTGAAGTAATTATACCAATCTTAAAATTTAAATGATGTTTCTAAGCTCATTCTCAATTAGCATCCAGCAAAGGTTACCGCACAAGTGAGTGAGGAACCTGGAGCACCTAATAGTATTAAGTTACTTTTATTTATGTTCAAAAGGTTTAGGAACCTAAAACATTACCTAAAACATCTGAATACATCAAGCACTTCTTTACACTTCAAATCAATGAGAATGGCACTAAATAGTGATTCAGAGAACTGTACAGACACAATAAACCGAAAAGCTTCCTTACAATTTTGTGATTCAGAGTGAAGATTATGAAGAATTTAAATGACCAAAAAAGCTCAATGTGGTTTATACGAGTATTAAATCTTTATAAAATTAACTATTTTAAAGTAACTGTGATTCATAACATTGTTCTTTTGAAAATATGAGGTCCAGAATTTCTTTTGCAGATCCAAGCAAATAAGAGGTAAACCAAGGGGGAATCTAAAGTCTTCAATCACTACCTTCACAAAAATATTAGAAACACTGCACATTGCTAAATCTGTGCCCTTGCTCTTGTTCTCTTTACAGGTGGGAACAGGTACTCCCAATCTACTCTGTGTAAACCCCTCAGGTTTTTGAAGCAAATCACCTTCTGTCCATGTTTTAGCATTCTGAGCTAGATTAGAAGATTCAGATCAGCGTTTCAATAGTGCTTGTTGGGGGACCTGGCAGGGTGGACCTGGATGATGAATCTAGAATACAGCGGTACAGTCTCAGATTAAGGAGTCAATTATACAAGACTGATATACAGAAATGTCTTCACTTAAAGTGCTGTGAATCATAGGAATTCCCTACCTCAGAACATTGTATTTGCTCCATCATTGAGTATATTTTAGGCTGAGACAGACAGACAGAGGCTTGGTCTGTCAGGAAATCAAGAGGTGTATGAGCAGATGGGAATGTGGAGGGAGGAAGTGGAGCAGGCAATCAAGCCCATCAAGTCTGCTCCACTTTTTAATTAGACCATGGACAATCATCTGTCTCAACATCACTTTTCTTGCTATCACATACCCCTGGAAACCATTACTATCAAAATCTTGTTTTGAACAAGCTCAATTATTAAGCTTCCATAGCCTGCTAGAATAAAGAATTCCAAAGATTCACCACCCTCTGAATGAAGAAATTTCTCTTCATCTTGGTCTTAAATATCCAGTCAGTTATTCTGAGACAATGTCCGCGTGCTCAAGAGACACCAACGAGGGAAAACATCCATGCTGTGATGCTGTGTAAAAAATGTTTACGTTTCAATTCATTTTTATTTTCATTCTTATAGAGTCTAGAGAATAAAGGCCCACTTTCCTCAATTCCTCTTCATAAAACAATCCTGCCATTCCATTCCATTAGGAATCAGTCTGGTGGATCTCTGTTGCACTTCTTCTTTGGCATGTATGTATTTCTTTAAGTAATAAGACCAAACCTGTATACAATTTTCCAGTGCAACCTCACCAAGGCTTTCATCAATTACACCAAGGCATTTTCACTAAAATCCCTTTATAATGAAAACCAATATATAATTTGCGTCTCTAAACTTGTGTGCTGTCTTTTAGTTGACTCATTAGCAAGGCACTCAAGTCCTTTGAGCACCAATATTTCTAAACCACTTGCCATTCAAGAGACATTTCCATTAAATGTCTTTCTCAGTTTTCTACCAAAACCAAAAACTCTCACTTGAATCACATTCTAGTCAATCTGCCATGCTCTTGTTCATTCACTTAATCTGTCTCCGTTCCATGAAACCTCTTTGCATCCTTGTCACAATTTACATTCCCATCCCGTTGCATGTAATGAGTTTATAAATGTATTATATTATAAATTCAAAAATATTACATTTTGTCCCCACATCCAAATCATAATTGTAAGCAGCTGTGGATCTTTAAATTACCCCACAAATAACAATCTTCTATCATGAGAATGACCTATATGTTCCTACACTCCATTTTGTGTTAATCAATTCTTGGTCCATGCTAATATATGAACCCTCAATACCATGAACCCGAATTTTGTTTACTAACTACTTGTGTGGGACCTTATCGAAAGCTTTATGATAATCCAAATATACCACATCCACTTGTTGCCCTTCATCTAAATTACAAGTATCACCCTCATTAAACTCTAACAGCTTTGTAAAATATAATTTCCCTTTCATACCAATTGTATCATTAATTTCTAACTTTCTAGTTATCACATTCTTTGTAATTGATGCTATCAATCCACTTCTACTGACATTAAACTGATAGGATTGTAATTCTCTATTTTCTCTTTCACTCCTTTCTTAAATAGTAAGATTGCATTTGTTAATTCATATCTTCTGGGACATCCCAGCAACAGACAGAAAATCTGTCCTGATTGGATTCAATGCTGGATGTATTCCTGGGTTCAATTTCTTCATGCCTGATCTTTGCCATAGTCTTCTCATTGATACTGTCTGAATACTATGTACGTTCAGCAAACTACTTATTTTTAACTTTTTTTAAAAAGATTAGATTCCCTACAGTGTGGAAACAGGCCCTTTGGCCCAACCAGTCCACACCGACCCTCCGAAGAGTAACCCACCCAGACCCATTTCCCTCTGACTAATGCACGTAACACTATGGGCAATTTAACATGGCCAATTCACCTGACCTGCACACCTTTGAACTGTGGGAGGAAACCGGAGCACCCGGAGGAAACCCACGCAGACACGGGGAGAGTGTGCAAACTCCACAGCAGTGCTAACCACTGAGCCACTGTGCCGCCCTAAATGTACAATAAATGTATGATTTTTGTATTTTGTATTTATTTGCTGTGTTTAATTGAATAAGGAAACTTACATAGTCAAAAGCTTGCTTGCCTTGAAAGATTCTTCACACAAAAGGCAGAATTTGTAGTTGAGTTGTAATTGACACCAATAGGACTCTTGCTGGCTGCAGAACTGGCAAGTGCCCCACATCACCTACTTTTAGAAAGACCCACGAATCAGGTACCTAACTGGGCAGTGGTAGTACCTCCTCAGGATCAATGACCCTGGAGGGGGGGAGGAATCTATTAGCAACTAGAGAATGAGTCTGACTGCTGTTCATTTCTTGGCAGTGCCACTGGGAAGACGATAGCTGCTGCTCCTAATGCACCCATTTGAGTCCCTGGTCCACTGCCAGGCAAGAGAGATTGTATGAGGGCGTTTGTATGATGGCATCGCAGAGGGAAGGGTGGTTGGTAACAAGGCTCAGGGCCACCCCTCCTTCCTAATGCTCATACATAGTTACTGCTTACCGTCTTTGAGTCAAAGGTCATCTTTGCCAAAAAATAGAGACTCCTGCAATATTTATCTCCCCCTTTCCTGGACTCAAGCAGTGCAGAACAGAAATGGTGTGGAAGGGTCACAGAAGAGAAGAACTGCCAGCAATCGAACAACACATGGATTACAGAATATGGAAGAAATGGACAGTTCATTGGTATTACTGAGCAAATCAAGAAAGTTACAGACCCAAAGCGGTCTGGCCAGTGGCTGGACTGGTGATGTAAATTTACAAAGTATTACCGCACATTGAGACTAGCAACAAAGCTTAGGAAGCTTTTTGGTGCAGCATGGGAGATGGATGGACAATATCCCAGTCAGATAAGACATCAAAAAGGATACTGTTACAAATGATGAAGTTACTAAAATATTCAATGTCAACTTTTCACCATTGCTGAGCGGGTGATGTTTACTAAGTGCGCACAGCAACCAGAAGAGAGAGTTGATTAGTAGCAATTAATACTGGCTGACAGAAAATTGTGACCATGCAAATTTTAAAAAGGAATTAATCTGAAATTGAATTGTGGTGGGGATTAAATATTGTGGGTATGTTTGCCGAACTGGGAAGTTGATTTCAACAAACCTTAGGAATAAATATTGTCAAATCGTTTCTAGTCAAGAGATGACTTGACATTGTTGAACTCTGCTGAAGTTGTGATGTGGAGGTGCCGGTGTTGGACTGAGGTGGACAATGTTAAAAATCATACAACACCAGGTTATAGTCCAACAGGTTTATTTGGAAGTACAAGCTCTCAGAGCCCTGTTCCTTCGTCAGGCAGTTAGTGGGGCAGGATCATAGGACACAGGATGTATAGTAAAAGATCAAAGTGTCAGACAACCGATGCAATTCATTGACACATTGCACGATGTTTTCATTTTTGTCAATTCATTGACACATTGCACGATATTTTCATTTTTGTCAATTCATTGACACATTGCGTGATGTTCAAGTTGACCAGGCATGTAGAGGTGAGCAAACAGAACCATAGTAATTTGAGGAGACAGGGAGATATCTTGGCAAAAATGACTAACCCTCTGTAGCTTTTGGGCTCCAGAGTAAAACTGTGACTGCACAGAAACAGAGCAAGCAAAAAGAAGTCACATTATTTGCCATAAACCAGTGCTTTTGGTTGGGCAGACAAAGGCAGCACTGAGGTGAAGACTGTTCTGTCAGAACTGCAGAGTACCAATTTTGTAATAAGATTGGCTATTTTAATGCAATGTGACACAGCAAGATTCTTGTGTTCAGAAACAAAAAGAAAAGAACACAAAAGTTTAGCAAAGTCCATTGAATTGAAGATACTAATGAAATAAATGCCCTGCTCATGGCCAAGACTAAAGGATCATCTGGAAGCTGTTGGGTGCAGAAATGTTAGTCAATGAAATTATGCAGGGCCCAAATATTCCAATAACCAGAGTTGGTGGAACAATGCAGACTGGAGCTATGTGTCGAGACCACACAGAATCCTAGATACAGCAGACTCTGTGAGAAATGCCTTGGAAATTGCAGTGACCAATTGCCCTGCTTCAGGAATCCTCCATAGAGTCAACTACAGCCAGAGAATTAAGAGTGTTCTGACTCAGTTAAGGGTGAAAAGTTAGGAAAAATGAAAAGATTAAAAATCTACTGTAGCTTTTCAGTAACTATTAAACTGAACATCAGCCTCTATTCACCCTTCCTCAACTCTACCTTCCCAACACACAATGTCCAGAATAATGGCAACATATCCAATGATGTTAACATTTCTTGATCCTTTCAATGGGATCTGTTTGGCTTTGTCTCAGATCCAAATCTAATCTCGCCTGAACTGCTGCTGTGATGGTTCATTCACATTTGTTAAGTCTCTCACAAAAGATCTTTCTCATCTGATTCAACATCTCCAGAAATCACTGAAACTGGGACATTTTGAAGTTGCAGATATTCTTTACTGGTTCTAGTTTTTTAAGGATCTAACTGTGAGCTTTGATGCTTGAACAATATGTCCCTGGAACTTAAGTTTTGAGAACTCACATTTGTTGAGGGCAAATCCCTCTTCTTGTAGACTCATACTCCATTGTAGTGGCAAATTACAACCTCAAATCCTTCAGGGTACTTGTCATCAGCTGCTGAAAAATCTTTGGTGATACCAAAGTGTCATCTCTTAAAACGTATAACACTTATTACATAATTCGGTTGACAAGTAATTGTGATTCCTCATTGAAAGATAATTGCCAAAAGCAATATAATAGCATCTAGCTGAGTGAAAGTTGAACCCATTCCCAGCCTCGCCAAACTCTCACCCACAGATGACATTAGATTAATTTATATTTTAGCAGCTTCATTAAATGGTACATGATCAACACAGACTTTATAGTGACCTATTTGATTTCATTAGAATCATAGAATCATAGATATGTACAGCACGGAAACAGACCCTTCGGTCCAAATATTCCATGCCAATCAGAAATTCTAAATTAATCTACTCCCATTTACCAACATTTGGCCCATAACCCTCTAAACTCTTCCTATCCATATACTCGTCCACATGCCTTTCAACTGTTGTAATTTTACTAGCCTCCATCACTTCCTCTGGCAGCATATTCCGTACACATACCATCCTTTGTATGAAAACAGTACCTCTTAAATCTTTCTGCTCTCACCTTAAACCTAGGTCCTCTAGTTTTGGACTCCCATATCCTGGGGAAAGGACCTTGGCTATTCATCCTATTCATTCCCCTCATGATTTTATAATCTTCTAAATAATCACCCCTCATTCTCCCATGGTCCAGTGAATATAGCCCTGGTCTCTCCCTACGGCTCAAATCCTCCAACTCTGGCAACATTCTTGTAAATCTTTTCTGAACCCTTTAAAGTTTCACAACATCTTTCCTATCACAGGGAGAGCAGAATTGAATGCTGTATTCCAAAGTGGCTTAACCAATGTCCTGTACAGCTACAATATGACCTCCCTATACCTATACTCAAAGCATTGACCAATACAGGCAAATGTACAAAGTGCCTTCTTCACTGTCCTGTCTACCCTAGACTCCACTTTCAAGGAACTATGAACCTGCACTCCAAGGTCTCTTTGTTTGGCAACACTCCCCAGAACCTTGCCATTAAGTGTACTGGAAGTACACCTGAACTCCAACTTATAGATTTTGTTGGAAGTGAGATAATTTAGGACTGAGAAGGAGGAGGAATTTCTTCTCTCAGGGCGTTGAGAGACTTTGGAACTGCTTACCACAGAGAGCTGTAGGGGCGGAGTCCTTGAATATATTTAAGGCTGAGATAGATCAGTAGAGGAATCAAAATTGATGGGGAAAGTGCAGGAAAGCAGACGTGAGGAGTGTCACATCGGCTATAATCCTATTAAATATTGGCAGGCTCGAACGGCCGAACAGCCTGCTCCTGTTTTACTTCTTATGGGTTTATGGTTGTAACAATGAGTCAACCTCTTGTTTTAGCTTTAGTAAAAGTGGCTGAGGAACCTTTCAAACAAACAGACCTTGTTTCTGGACTTTCATGCTAAACTACCTTCATTGTTCCAACTCCCATGGAAGTTCTGTCTTAAGATCTTTAAGTGCCAATTGATTTTCCAATTGCTCCACTTTGCAAAAAGCACCTCTGCGTAAAAGTGAACAACCCTGCGTCATGATCCTGGGTCACAAATAATACAAATTATTTAAAAATGCTACTTTCCATTTGTTATTGCCAAACCACATCATCGCCTGGTTGAAGAGTTGATTCTAGATTCAGAAAGATGGCAAAGTAGACCCCTGCATTTTGCTCTTTGAATAAAGGAGTAGAAAGGAAGTTAGTTAGTAGAAAGGAAGCCTTAACAACAACATGGGGTGGTGAGATGTTTATCGACTGCTTCCTGGTGTTCACTTCATAATTGAGACAAAATCTTTGGTTACTCTGTTGAATGCTAACTAATTAGCAAAGTCAGATCTCATTGAAACAAAACCAGAAATAGCTAGGAACACTCAGCAAAGTCTGGCAGCATCTGTGGAGAGAAAACAGAGTTCTGATGAAGAATGATTGGATCCCAAATATTAACTCTGCTGTGTCTCCACAGATGCTGCCAAATCGCTGAGTTTCTCAAGCATTTTCCGTTTTTGTTTCAGATTCCCAAAATCTGCAGTTCTTTTTGTTTATATTTGTGTTTTGTTTTTCAGATCTCAATGAAACCTGGCTTGATAAACCATAAGTTTATTTTTCCTTTTATTTACTATCCAGGTCAGTCACTGAAAATATTGATGTCGATGGGTCAAGACCACAAAGTATTAAAGACATATTTTAGCAATAATTCAAAAATGTGTTTCTTATAACCCAGCAGAAGTCTTCAGAGTATCACACATAGTCACAAAGAGTGCCAGTACAGTACCACAAGATCCTAAAATCAATGATCAGCACATCCTGCCATGACTGGGATAAAGGGCTACATCTTCTTCTACTCTCCACCAGGATTCTCCCAATAAGACCACTGGGCACCAAGTGCAAGGATCTCTGGAGTTACTCAAGGAGAAGTTTTAATAACAGAAGAAGGATGTCCACATTTTTGACTGTGCAGCAGAGATCCGAGACTGTCTATCATGAGCCTGGGAAATGGCCAGACAACATTTGAAAATCTCCCAAACAGTGAAGTAACAAAAACGTAGGCAGACCTGCCAGGCCCTGAACCTTTCTATCAGGAAACTGTGTTTGTGCACATGCCCACATTGGGTAAACCCTAAAGGTCCAGTTCAGTGGCCTGCATAGATTAGCAAAATAATCTTGAATAATCTGATGATTACCCCCAGATCGGTGATAAATTGAAATATTCTATTATGTTAATGTGACAAAGCAATATCACCACTGGAAAGGAGAACAATCAGATAATGGGCTATCCAACTGTCAGCAATTTGGAGGTCAAGGCTAGTAGTGAGGATGAGTGGGAGGGAGCTGGGTGTGAGGCCCACATTGAACCTTCTATTACCGAGCTAATTATTAACAAATCCAGTCTTCTAATTCGGCAGGTATCGCAGAATGTGTGCAGCGAGAAATAGAGCGAACAGATCGAGTTCATTTTGTGGATTACCATTGACTACAAACTCAACTGAACTCACACATAAACACAATGGCTACAAGAGCAGGTCAGAGGCTAGAATACTGCAGCAAGTAACTTACCTCCTGACTCCCCAAAAGTCTGTCCACCATCTACAAGCCCACAAGTTAGGATTGTCATGGAATACTCCCCAGTTGCCTCGAAGGGCAAGCTCCACTCAAGGACACTATCCAGGAGAAAACAATCTGCTTGATTAGCATCACATCCACAAACATCCACTCCCTCCCTCTAGTGCTTAGTAGCAGTAATGCGCACTATTTACGAGATGCAAGGCGGAAATTCACCAAAGATCCTATTTAGCACCTTCCAAACCCACAAACAAGGGCAAGGGTAACAGATATATAGGAACAGCTCCACCTGTAAGAACCCCTCAATGCCACTCACCATCCTGACTTTGAAATATAATGCCGTTCCTTCAGTGTTGCTGAGTCAAAATCCTGAAATTTCCTCCCTAAGGGATGTTGTGCACCAACCTACTGTACATGGATTGCAGCTCACCACCACCTTCGCAAGGGCAACTAGGAATGGGCAAAACGTGCAGGTCATCCAGTGATACCACCATGAGTGAATTAGAAAAAAAAAAATTCAGTATCACTTCAAAACTGAAAGGAGCTGGAAAATAGTGCTTTTTTAAAATGCTGTAGACAGGGTGGGAGAAGGAGCAAGTGGAATAGATTTGAGGATGCCCAGAAAAAAAAGGACAAAGGCAGTGATAATGGTGGTAATGAAGAAATAAATGTTGTATTGATAGGTGTAAATGTTAGCTATGGAATGTAGAAAATGGATCCACTCTGCTGAGAGCAAAGTCAATGAAATACAGCCAGGGGAGGGTGGGCGAATGTAAGAACAGTTCTGTTCAGAGGTTCTATTTTGAAATTGTTGAATTCACTATGAGTTCTAGAGGCCGCAAAGTACCGAAGCTGAAAATGACACATTGTTCCTCCAGCTTCAATTGTGCTCCACTGGAACATTGTAGCAAGTCAAGGATAGAAATGTTAGCATGGGAGCAAGGTGGCTTCTTGAAATGGGAAACAACTGGGAGGGCACAGTCCTTCCTACTGACAGAGCAAAGCGATCACCCAGTCTATGCTTTGTCTAACAATTGCCAAGGAGACTGAATTGTGAGCGGCGAATGCATTAGATTAAATTGAAAGGTGAACAAATAAGTTATTGCTTCACCTGGAAGGTATGTTTGGGCCTTGGACAGTGAAGTGTTACTTTCCACCATTGCATGGGAAGGAGCTGGTCTCATAGGGCAAGTTCCTTATCAGCTAGGCCCAGAATATCTGGAGATGGGATTAATGTGGATTTCACCAGTTTCCCCACTTCCCCTCCCCCCACCTTATCCCAGTCTCAAACCTCCAACTCAGCACCGCCCTCTTGACCTGTCCATCGTCTTTCCCATCTGTCCACTCCACCTCCTCTCATACCTATCACCTTCTCCCCCACCTTCATTTCCCTATTGCATTCCCAGCTACCTTGCCCCCAGCCTCACCCTGCTCCCATTTATCTCTCAGTCCCCTGGCTCACAAACCTCATTCTTAGTGAAGGGCTTATTCCTGAAACGTCGATTCTCCTGCTCCTCGAATGCTGCCTGAACTGTGCTTTTCCAGCACCACACTAAGGACTCAGAATAGCAGGCCCAGGTTTAGGAGGACCTTAACTCAATGCTGGAGAACCAAGTAATAAATTTCGACAGCCATAACTGGAAATCCCCAGTTATGCTTGAGCCCAAGCCAGATGGACCTGCATTGACTGGTAAAGCAGTGACCAGAACCAATTCCTCCTCAATACTCCAACTAAAAATTGCATAGGTCAAGTAGTAAAGCAGATTCTGGATTAGTGGTGCTGGAAGAGCACAGCAGTTCAGGCAGCATCCAAGGAGCTTCGAAATCGACGTTTCGGGCAAAAGCCCTTCATCAGGAATAAAGGCAGTGAGTCTGGAGCGTGGAGAGATAAGCTAGAGGAGGGTGGGGGGGGGGAGAAAGTAGCATAGAGTACAATGGGTGAGTGGGGGAGGGGATAAAGGTGATAGGTCAGGGAGGAGAGGGTGGAGTGAATAGGTGGAAAAGGAGATAGGCAGGTCGGACAAGTCCGGACAAGTCATGGGGACAGTGCTGAGCTGCAAGTTTAGAACTAGGGTGAGGTGGGGGAAGGGGAAATGAGGAAACTGTTGAAGTCCACATTGATGCCCTGGGGTTGAAGTGTTCCAAGGCGGAAGATGAGGCGTTCTTCCTCCAGGCGTCATTTATTTATCATTTATTGTATCCGTTGCTCCCGATGCGGTCTCCTCTACATTGGGGAGACTGGATGCCTCCTAGCAGAGCGCTTTGGGGAACATCTCCGAGACACCCGCACCAATCAACCACACCGCCCTGTGGCCCAACATTTCAATTCCCCCTCCCACTCTGCCGAGGACATGGAGGTCCTGGGCCTCCTTCGCCGCCACTCCCTCACCACCAGATGCCTGGAGGAAGAACGCCTCATCTTCTGCCTTGGAACACTTCAACCCCAGGGCATCAATGTGGACTTCAACAGTTTCCTATTTCCCCTTCACCCACCTCACCCGAGTTCTAAACTTGCAGCTCAGCACTGTCCCCATGACTTGTCCGGACTTGTCCGACCTGCCTATCTCCTTTTCCACCTGTCCACTCCACCCTCTCCTCCCTAATCTATCAACTTCATCCCCCACTCACCCATTGTACTCTATGCTACTTTCTCCCCACCCCCACCCTCCTCTAGCTTATCTCTCCACGCTCCAGACTCACTGCCTTTATTCCTGATGAAGGGCTTTTGCCCGAAATGTCGATTTCGAAGCTCCTTGGATGCTGCCTGAACTGCTGTGCTCTTCCAGCACCACTAATCCAGAATCTGGTTTCCAGCATCTGCAGTCATTGTTTTTACCAAGTAGTAAAGCAGCCTCCATTACTAAATTAGATTTACACACGTTGTCCTGGCAGCTTTCCATAACTGCTCACACACAGGAAACTGCCACCTCCCTCTTAACTCTGGATAGATTATATTAGTGTCAAGTCATGCCATTCAGATTCTGAACTGCTCCAGTCACCATTCAAAGGTTGGTGAATGAGATAATGGAGGGTTTGTTGAATTGCACTGTGTGCCTAGCCATCCTCCTAGTGTACTGTGCAAAGTGGGAAACACACTTGGAACAATGAGAAACCCTGTTCTGGAAAATACAGTCAGCTGACCTCGTGATTAAAGTCAAAAAGGTTGAATTCACTCAGACCCAAATAACCAACCGAGCCACATAATGAGTCAAGGATGTGTACTACTCAGGGCTAAAAAAGTTGAAGAATTAGCAAAGTCCCTCATTCCCAAAGCAAAACTGGAAATCATGAGGTTCTTGGATCATAAAAACAGATATTGTTGGAGAACCTCAGTAGGACTGGCAGCATCGTGTTGAGGGAAGCAAAGTTAGCTTCCCAAGTCCAATACGATTCTTCTTCAGAAGTCATTTTACTCAAATATTAACTTCCTTTCCCTGTTCACAGATGCTGCAGACCCGGGGAGATCCTCCAGCACTTTCTTGTCCTTTTTATTTTCAGATCTTTGCCTTGCTTATTGGAGGTTCATGGGAATGTATAGTTTCTACTGGAAGTTTATTCCAAACATCAGCACAGAAGCTCCACTGCTAATAGACAAATGAAAAAAAAACAAAAGTGAATGGACTGAGAAATACCAAACCACTTTTGAAAAGCTGAAGGCTGTTTTAACAAGTGAGCCTGTGCTTTCAGCTCCTAACTTTAAATGAACATTTAAAGTAACATTGATGTGAGTGACATGAGGGTAATGGCTGCTTTTCTCCAGGAAGGTGAATCTGTAATAGAAAGACTAAATTTTAAAAAGCCCTACAAATATCAGAGATGGTACTCCACAGTAGAGAAGGGAGCCCTAAGTTTAATAATGGCTCTGAATCAATTTGAGATACATAACAAAAGTAGGTACAGAGAAATTCCAGTGTAAACCGACCGCTAGGCATGAATTTCAGTGGATAAGTTTAAGACTTAAAATGCCAGGTTACTCCACTAGACTTTTTTTCTTCAGCGTCCAACTTAAAAAATCACCCACATTGCCAGTAAATCAATTCGTGATTGCAGATGCATTTTATAAAACTTGAAAATACCTGGTGAGAATCCAAAAAAGCTACAGCACAGGAACAGGCCCTTCAGATGTTGTGTTGAATTTGATGTCAAATCCCTTCTGCCTGCCTTTGGCCCATATTCCTCCATTCTTTGTATATTCATGTGATTGTCTAAAGGTCCCTCAGATGCCCCTATCGTATCTTGCTCCACCAAAACCCCTGGTAGTGCATTCCAGACTCCTACCACTCTCTGTGTAAAAAACTTGCTTCTCACATTTCCTTTAAACTTTCCTCCTCTCACCTAAAATGTATGCCCTCTAATTTTAGACATTTCAACTCTGGGAAAAAGATTCTGACTGTCAACTCTATCTATGCATCTTATAATTTCACAGACTTCTATCATGTCTCCCCTCAGCCTTTGCTGCTCCAGAGAAAACAATCTGAGTTTTTCTAGCCTCTCCTTATAACTCATACCCTCTAATCTAGGCAGCATCCGAGTAAAACTCTTCTGCACCCTCTCCAAAACCTCCACATCCTTTCTACAGTCTGGTGTCCAGAACTAAGCCCAATACTCTTAAATGTGGCCTAACCAAAGTTTTATAATGATCTAACATGACATCCTGACTCTTGTACTCAATTCCCTAACCAACAAATGCCATACACCTTCTTTACCATCCTTCTGTGGTCACTTTCAGGAAGGTATGGATTTGAATCCCAAGATCCTCTGTACATCAATGCTGTTCAGGGTCCTGCCATTAACTGTATAGTTTTCCTTAACATTTGATTTTCCAAAGTGCAGCACCTCAAACTTACCTGGATTAAACTCCACCTGCCATTTCTCTGCCCATATCTACAACTGATCTATATCCCACGGTATCCTTTGACAACCTTCTACACTGACAACAACTCCACCAATCTTTGTATCGTCCACAACTTACTAACCCATCCATCTACATTTTCATCCAAATACTTTATGTATATCACAAACAGCAGAGGTCCAGTATGGATCTCTGCGGAACAGCACTGGTCATGGACCTCCAGCCTGAAAAACACCCTTTCACCATTACCCTCTGCCTTCTATGGGCAAGTCAATTCTGAATCTAAGTGCCAAGTCACCGTGGATATCATGCATCTATTCTTCAGGATGAGCCATTGTTGAAAGACCTTCATCACCTACCGTTCCTTGACAAAGGGTTTTTCCTCACTCCACTAGTCAGTCGTGGTGACTGAGCCGACCTCTCCCAGAATGCTCCTCAGTGAATCCTGTCTGCGTCCTTTATCGGATTTAAGCGGATTTATGATTTCATCATAATGAAATCAGAATGAGTTTCATTTCATTTGTACTAATTAAAGGTAAAGATTCATGTATGAGTTAAAGATATACATAAAAGGAGACATGAGGATGCTATGAATGAAATTAGAGTTCAACAAAGAGTATAAAAATAGTTTAATCACTAAAAAGGTCTGAAAGGACACGCGGTAATCTGGGTGCAAACCAAAATGTTAATTACAGAAGATACACTGGAAATGGAAAGGGCCCTTTAGACATGAATACTGATAGAATCAGAATAAGACAACATTCATAAAGCCTGATAAGTGAAACATTTGTACAGACAAATGTTTAATGTAAGATTCTCTTCAGATTGAAAGAGTAAGAGAGAGATCAGAGACCTGTAAAAAAATTGACTAAATAAAAATTCACAACTTTGTGTAAGGATTTCACCAAACAAAAGTGGCAGGAGCCTATATAGAGAGGCCAATTTGAAAAGCAGAGGGTCTAAAAATATTTTTAAAAAGATCCTTTCACTGAAATTTCAGAATTATTAGGAATCCTAGGATAATACTTAACGAAGTATTGAGCAGGATGGGAACACCACCACCTGCAAGTTTGTCCTCAAGCCATTCACTTTCCTGACTTGGCCATTTGGAAATATATTGCCGTTCCTTCACTGTCGCTGGATGAAGATCATGGAGCACCCACTCCCAAACACCCCCACCCCTCCATCAAAGGGTAGTATGGGGCTACCTGCAGCACAAAGACTGCAGCGGTTCAAGAAGGCAGTTCACCACCACCTTCTCAAGGGCAACTAGAGAGGGGTAATAAGTGCCAGCCCAAACCAGTGACTCCCACATCTCATGAGTGAATAAGAAACATGTATTTTCACCTACTGTAGAATGCACCGAACATACATATTTCTTTAAGGTAAACTCAAATTGTTGATGAAACTCAGCAAGTTTGGCAGCATTTGTGGAAAGAAAGTGGAGTTAATGTTTAGAATCTGGTGACTGTTCATCTTTATTGCATTTTTCAATTTTGTTAGATATTTTATTCCTAGGTGTCCTTGGATAAATTTCTAATAATTTTGGTATCACAAAACAGCATATCATTAACATATCCACATGTATTTTGACAATCCTGTGGCTTTAAGAGGCTATTTTGTCCAGGTTTTTGAAGGGAGATTATAAGACAGAAGTCACGAGCAGTCTACCACAACCACATGAGTAAACAGCAACACAGTCTTTGGGATTTGTTTCACGGTCTGAATGGGGATGGCCAGTGTCTCACAGGTCAGGATTTCCGGGTTTTGGTTTCTCAGTAACCTCAGAGGTTGTTGGGGTCTCAACTGAGTTCTAAGTTTCAGTACATGTCTCTCTGACTTTTCTCTTAATGTTTTTAACCTCTTGGATTGGAGAATCTGCATCTGAATTTGCTTTTTTGCCAAGGGGTGTGTTTATGGTGTGCTTCTGTACTGGAACAGCTAGATAATAATAGTTACTGCATCTATTATTCGGTTTGATATTTCCACTAGGAAATAGGAGGCTGGAGGCCTGAGAGGGGAGGTAAATCCCAAACTGGAGGCCGTAGCAGGGAGACATGTCCCATACTGGAGGCCGTGGCAGGGAGACATGTCCCAGACTGGAGGCCGTGGCAGGGAGACATGTCCCAGACTGGAGGCCGTGGCGGGGAGACATGTCCCAGACTGGAGGCCATGGCAGGGAGACATGTCCCAGACTGGAGGCTGTAGTCGGGAGGTGAGTCCCAGACTGGAGGCTGTAGCGGGGAAGTGAGTCCCAGACTGGAGGCTGTAGATGGGAGGTGAGTCCCAGACTGGAGGCTGTATTGGGTTGGTGTGTCCCAGACTGGAGGCTGTACTGTGAAGGTGAGTCCCAGACTGGAGGCTGTCGTGGGGAGGTGAGTCCCAGACTGGAGGCTGTAGAGGGTTGGTGTGTCCCAGACTGGAGGCTGTACTGTGAAGGTGAGTCCCAGACTGGAGGCTGTACTGTGAAGGTGAGTCCCAGACTGGAGGCTGTAGCAGGGAAGTGAGTCCCAGACTGGAGGCTGGAGTGGGGAAGTGAGTCCCAGACAGGAGGCTATAGCGGGGAGGTGAGTCCGAGACTGGAGGCTGTAGCAGGAGGTGAGTCCCAGACTGGAGGCCATACCGGGGAGGTGAATCCCAGACTGGAGGTAATAGCGGGGAAGTGAGTCCCAGACTGGAGGCTGTAGCAGGAGGTGAGTCCCAGACTGGAGGCTGTACTGGGGAGGTGAGTCCCAGACTGGAGGCCATACCGGGGAGGTGAATCCCAGACTGGAGGTAATAGCGGGGAAGTGAGTCCCAGACTGGAGGCTGTAGCAGGAGGTGAGTCCCAGACTGGAGGCCATACCGGGGAGGTGAATCCCAGACTGGAGGTAATAGCGGGGAAGTGAGTCCCAGACTGGAGGCTGTAGCAGGAGGTGAGTCCCAGACTGGAGGCTGTAGCGGGGAAGTGATCCCCAGACACAAAGCTGTAGCAGAGAGATGAGCCCCAGATTGGAAGCTGTAGCGGGGAGGTGATCCCCAGACTGGAGGCTGTAGCAGGAAGTGAGTCCCAGATTGGAGGCCATAGTGGGGAGGTGAGTCCCAGACTGGAGGCTGTAGCAGGAGGTGAGTCACAGACTGGAGGCTGTAGCAGGAAGTGAGTCCCAGATTGGAGGCCATAGTGGGGATGTGAGTCTCAGACTGGACGCGATAGTGGGAACTGAGTCCCAGACTGGTGGCTGTAGCAGGGCGATAAGTCCTAGACGTAAGGCTATAATAGGGAGGTAAGTCCCAGATAGCAGGCTGTAGCGGGGAGATGAGTCCCAGACTGGGGGCTGTAGCGGGGACATGAGTCCCAGACTGGAGGCTGTAGCGGGGACATCAGTCCAAGATCAGAGACCATAGTGGAGAGGTGAGTCCCAGACAGGAGGCTGTAGCAGGGAGGCAGTCCCAGACTAGAGGCAATAGCGGGGAGGTGAGTCTCAGACTTGACTCACAGCAGGGTAGAGAGTCCTGGACTGGAGACTGTGACAGGGAGGCAAGCTATGTACTACTGGCTGTTGCGGGGAGGTGAGGCTTTGAGTTTTGAAGCCGAGCAGAGCCAGGCACTTGGCCAAGTGTGATCTGGGGGCCCTGTGCTGGCACGGACTCGGTTGAAAGGACTGCAAATTGAGTACTTCTTATTCCTTTTTATTCTGAGGCTGGACTTTTATTTATTATTCTTCCTATTTTGTACCAAATAAGGATTCTGGGTAATCCAAGATGGAGGACTGGAAAATTTTCTGGCTGTAACAGCTGCTCCTTTTTTGAGGTATTTATGTGTTGGAGGTGATTTCCTCGAATTCCAGGAGCAGCAATTACTGTTTTATATGCTGTTTTTTAAAGGGAGAGGAACAGACAAAGGAAGCACATGGTGAGGTCAATGCAGAAGAGAGAGAGAGAAAAAGAAACTGACACAGCAGTGAACCTGCACAGTTACTGCCTTTGCTGTTTGAATTCATGTATCGCAGGACATCGGAGTGCGTCTGCGAAAATTAACAAACAGTGAAATTCACAACTAATCTTGGAGGAACCTGTTTGGGAGAGGTAACAGCTCAGAAACAGATAAGTGAATATTTTTAGATTTAGCCTTACAGTAAGTCTGCAGTAGTGAGTAGAGTGGATTCTTTCTTGAGTATATGTTTTATTGAGGTATGTCTCTTGATTAAACTTAAAATATAAGCCCTTAGTATTAAGTTAGCCTGGAGCAGTGCTTTGGAGAGGAATAAGATGGTGCTATTTTCTGGGTCTATAGATTATGAAGGAGCAAAAATGGCCTTTTGTAGAGTGATATGCTCTTCTTGTTGGATGTGGGAGTTTAAAGAGAGTTTCAGGGTTACTGAGGATTATATCTGCAATAAATGCTATTGGTTGTGAATCCTATCAGATTGAATGGATTGGTTGGAGAGGCATAGAGGCAATGAAGAACTTACAAGAACAAGGGGATGTGCTGGATGGCAATTATAGGACGGGGGGAAATTTGCAGATACAGTCACACAGATGGGTTAACTCCAGGAAAGGTAAAAGAGGTAGGCAGCTAGTGCAGGAATCTTCTGTGGCTATCCCTATTTCAAACAAGTATGTTGTTTTGGAAAATATGGGGGTGATGGATTCTCAGGGGAATGTGATACTAACAGCTAAGTGTCTGGTATTGAGACTGGCTCTAATGCAATGAGGGGTATGTCAGGTTCCAAGAAATTGATTGTGTTAGGAAACTGTCTAGTCCAAGGTACAGACAGATGTTTCTCTGTGGCCAGCAGAAAAAAATCAGAATGGTGTGTTGCTTCCCTGGTGCCAGGATCAAGGATGTCTCAGAGAGGGCGCAGAATGTTCTCAATGGGGAGGGGGCCAACAGGAGGTCATTTGTACACACTGGAACCAATGACATGGAAAGGGAAAAGGTTGACATTCTGAAGGGAGGTTACAGAGAGTTAGGCAGGAATTTCAAAAGGAGGGACTCGATTAGTAATATCTGGATTACTTTTGGTGCTATGAGCTAGTGAGGGCAGGAATAGGAGGATAGAGCAGGTGAATGCATGGCTGACGAGCTGGTGTATGGGAGAAGGATCATTTGGGATAGAAGTGACCTGTACAAGAAGGATGGATTGCATCTAAATTGGAAAGGGACTAATATACTGGCAGGAAGATTTGCTAGAGCTGCTCAGGAGGATTTAAATTAGTAAGGTTTGGGAGGTGGGTGTGGGGGGGGGGGGGGGTGGGACTCAGGGAGATAGTGAGGAAAGAGATCAGTATGAGACTGGTACAGTTGAGAACAGAAGTAAGTCAAACAGTCAGGGCAGGCAGGGACAAAGCAGAGAACAAGGTAGGACTGATAAATTAAAGTACCTTTATTTCAATGCAAGGGGCCTAACAGGGAAAGCAGATGAACTCAGGGCTTGGTGAGCAACATGGGACTGGGATATCATAGCAATTACAGAAACATGGCTCAGGGATGGGCAGGACTGGCAGCTTAATGTTCCCGGATACAAATGCTGCAGGAAGGATAGAGGAGGGGGAATGGCGTTTTTGATAAGGGATAGCATTACAGCTATGCTGAGGGAAGATATTCCTGGAAATGTATCCAAGTAAGTTATTTGGGTGGAACTGAGAAATAAGAAAGGGATGATCACCTTATTTCGATTGTATTATAGATCCCCTAGTAGTCAGAGGGAAATTGAGAAACAAATTTGTAAGGAGATCTCAGTTACCTGTAAGAATAATAGGGTGGTTATGGTAGGAGATTTTAACTTTACAAACATAGACTGGAACCACCATAGTGTTAAGGGTTTAGGTGGAGAGGAATTTGTTAAGTGTATACAATCAGCTTTTCTGATTCAGTATGTGGATGTTCCTTCTCGAGAAGGTGCGAAACCTGACCTACTCTTGGGAAATAAGGCAGGGCAGGTGACTGAGGTGTCAGTGGTGGAGCACTTTTAGGATCAGTGACCATAACTCTATTCGTTTTAAAACAGTCATGGAAAAGGATAGACCAGATCTAAAAGGTGAAGTTCTAATTTGGAGAAAGGCCAAATTTGATGATATTAGGCAAGAGCTTTCAAAAGCTGACTGGGGGCAGATGTTCACAGGTAAAGGGACAGCTGGAAAATGGGAAGGCTTCAGAAATGAGATAATGAGAATCCAGAGAAAGTATATTCCTGTCAGGGTGAAAGGGAAGGCTAGTAGGTTTAGGGAATGCTGGATGAGTAAAGAAATTGAGGGTTTGGTTAAGAAAAAGAAGGAAGCATATGTCAGGTATAGACAGGATAGATCGAAAGAGTCCTTAGAACAGTATAAAGGCAATAGGAGTATACTTAAGAGGGAAATCAGGAAGGCAAAAAGATAGCTTTGGGAATAGAGTTGAGGAGAATCTAAAGGGTTTTTACAAATATATTAAGGACAAAAGGGTAACTAGAGAGAGAATAGGGCCCCTCAAAACTCAGCAAGGCGGCCTTTGTGTGGAGCCGCAGAAAATGGGGGAGAGAATGAACGAGTATTTTGCATCAGTATTTTCTGTGGAAAAGGATATAGAAGATATAAACTGTAGGGAAATAGATGGTGACACCTTGCAAAATGTCCATAATACAGCGGAGGAAGTGTTGGATGTCTTGAAATGCATAAAGGTGGATAAATCCCCAGGACCTGATCAGGTGTACCCTAGAATTCTGTGGGAAGCTAGTGAAATGATTGCTGGGCCTCTTGCTGAGATATTTGTATCATCGATAGTCACAGGTGAGGTGCCGGAAGAGTGGAGATTGGCAAGAAGGATGGTAAGGACAAGCCAGGGAACTATAGACCAATGAGCCTGACGTCAGTGGTGGGCAAGTTGTTGAAGGGAATCCTGAGGAACAGGATTTACATGTATTTGGAAAGACAAGGACTGATTAGGGATAGTTTATGCGTGAGAAATCATGTCTCACAAACTCGATTGAGTTTTTGAAGAAGTAACAAAGAGGATTGATGAGGCAGAGCGGTAGATGTGATCTATATGGACTTCAGTAAGGCGTTTAACAAGGTTCCCCATGGGAACCTGGTTAGCAAGGTCAGATTTCATGGAATACAGGGAGAACTAGCCATTTGGATACAGAACTGGCTCGAAGGTAGATGACCAGAGGGTGATGTTGGAGGGTTGTTTTTCAGATTGGAGGCCTGTGACCAGTGGAGTGCCATAAGGATCGGTGCTGGGTTCATTACTTTCCGTCATTTATATAAATGATTTGGATGTGAGCTGAAGACGTAGAGTTAGTAAGTTTACAGATGACACCAAAATTGGAGGTGTAGTGGATAGTAAAGAAAGTTACCTCAGATTACAATAGGATCTTGATCAGATGGGCCAATGGGCTGAGAAGTGACAGATGGAGTTTAATTTAGATAAATGTGAGGCGCTGCATTTTGGAAAGGCAAATCTTAGCAGGACTTATACACTTAATGGTAAGGTCCTAGGGAGTGTTGCTGAACAAAGTAACCTTGGAGTGCAGGTTCATAGCTCCTTGAAAGTGAAGTCGCAGGTAGATCGGATAGTGAACAAGGCGTTTGGTATGCTTTCCTCTAATGGTCAGAGTATTGAGCACATAAGTTGGGAGATCATGTTGTGGTTGCACAGGACATTGGTTTGGTCACTTTTGGAATATTGCATGCAATTCTGGTCTCCTTCCTATCGAAAAGATATTGTGAAACTTGAAAGGGTTCAGAAAAGATTTACAAGGATGTTGCCAGCGTTGGAGGATTTGAGCTATAGGAAGAGGTTGAACAGGCTGGTACTGCTTTCCCTGGAGCATCGGAGGCTGAGGGGTGACCTTATAGAGGTTTATAAAATCATGAGGGGCATGGATTGAATAAGTAGACAAAGTCTTTTCCCTGGGGTGGGGAAGTCCATAACTAGAGGGTATAAGTTTAAGGTGAAAGGGGAAAGATAGAAAAGAGACCCAAGGGGAAACCTTTTCATGCAGCGGATGGTACGTGTATGGAATGAGCTGCCAGAGAAAGTGGTGGAGGCTGGTACAATTGCAACATTTAAAAGACATCTGGATGGGTATATGAATAGGAAGGGTTTGGGCCGGGTGCTCACAGGTGGGATTAGATTGGGCTGGGATATCTGATCGGCATGGACAAGTTGGACCGAAGGGTCTGTTTCTGTGCTGTAAATCTCTATGACTCTATGACTCTATCTGCTTTTCAGTATCTTGTACCTCAGATGGCACCATAAGTGACGACATTACAAACTTTTCACTGCCCTTATTCGAGTGCATGTGCCAATAAAGTTAATGCACTTCAATCCTGAGTTAGATTATTCTAAATTCTTCTTTCTTTTATTTGTATTTTAAACTATAGTGTTTAAAGAAATTGTGTTTTTGCTTAACATTGAGCAGTTTGACCATTCTCACTGCATCTGGAGCACAGCACTTCACATCTGCCTTTAAAATAAGGAGAAGCTTTAGGGCCAGGGTTACCTTTTTTAAATATTTAAATAAGGTCTGATCTGGTCCAGAATAGTGTTTCTTGTTAACTTCTGTTTATGAAATTGTAAAATTAGGAAATTAATTCATTTAAGTCTTTCTGTTACAATGGAAATGCACCCTGACATTTAATTGATGCTGCCCCAAACAATCTATTCAACAATGTTATAGCACATCATTCGTTCAGGCAGGACTTGAGTCCAAGCCTCCTGGCTTAGAGGTAGGAACACCACAACTGCGCCGCAAAAGACATTATATACTTCCCCTTAAATGAAGGTGTTTTCTGAAGAGAAAAATAATGGCACCTTAAAATATCTGGCCTGCTGATATCTGAACTATGGTTTTTGAATATTATGGAGGCTATTTGAAACACAGTGAAGTTCTCCTCTGGGATGGTCATGTAAATCTTACATTAAGGAATTCTAACGTTATGCACTAGAAGCAGATACCACAACCCATCAGAATGCTTTTCACCAATATTTTGCAGACTTGCAAATGACATTTTGAAATGTTGTACAAATATCACTCGGTTGTAATGTCTCACTGCATGATTTAAATCAAACATTGTGTATGTAAAACAATTTTATTGTAAAAAATCAATGTATCTGAGGAATGAGATCATGTTCCTGATGCAAGTACAATCTCATTTCTGTTGCAGTTTTGATCCCTGTATAACTTGCACTGCAACTTATCAAATGTAATTCAGAAGGAGTTGTGCATTGGTGAGACTTATTACAGGGCATAGCCGTAAGAGGATTGCAAATAAAATATGTTAAGTGCTTAAGAGCAATCTATCAGAATTGCGGTTTTCAATTGAAGACAAATCAATAACAGACAAAAATGTTTTTTTATATAAGTCTGACAAATGTCATATTCAAATGACTAAACAATACATCTTGTGTATCCCATTAGTGGTGAAGTCAGTTGATACGAAAAATACATCAATTATTCAATTCTGTATGCTAAAGGCTACGACTTATGAATTGGGCAAAAGACAACGTCATCTGTGAAAAGTTTTTTTTAACTACTCATGGGATGTGGACATTGATAGCCAGAATTTTTTGCCCATTTCTAATTGCCCTTGGGAAGCTGTTGATGAACCACTTTCTTGACTTCATGCAATCCATGTGCTGGAGATACATCCAGGGTTGGGAAGGGAATGCCAGGATATTGACCCAGCGACAGCGCAGGAATGGAGGTATAGTTCCAATTCAAGGGTGGTATGTGTCTTGGAGGAGAACTGGCAGGTTGTGGGTATTTCCATGCATCTGCTGCCTTGTTCTTCTTGATGGTGGTTTATGGGAGCCTTATTGTGTCACTGCAGTGCATCTTGAATCACTGTGCATCAGTTGTAAACGGACTGAATATTGAAGATAGTGGGTAAGGTGCTAATTATGCAGAAAGCTTTATTCTGGATGGTTTGGAGCTCCTCAAGTATTGCTGGAACTGTACCCATTATGCAGCTGTGCTTTGCAAATAATGGACAGACATCAGGGAGGCAGAAAATTAATCAGTGAGGTGAGGGAAAGATTGTGACTTAGTGGAGAAAACTCTCTGATGGTTGATGTCCTAAGATTGAAATGATTCATCTCCAAAAATCACAGTCATCTATGTGGTAGATATGGCTCCAACTAGCAGAAAGTCTTTCTCCAGATTCCCATTGAATCTGGTTTTCCTCGAGCTCCTTAATGCAACGCTCAGTCAAATGAGGCCTTGATATGAAAAGCAGTCAATTTCATCTCATCCCTTGAGTTCAGCTCTTTTGAGTAAAACTCAAACTGATAATCAATGTTGAGTAAGTGCCACTTGGTAGCACTGTTGCTGACCATGTCATTGCTTTGCTAATGGTTAAGTGATGGTACTTGATCAGGTTGGTTCTGTCCCCTATTTTAAGTACGTCATACCGGGACAATTTCCCTTATTGTTGGCAAGATGCCAGCATTTGTAACTGTATTGGAAAGCTTGGATGGTGTGCAGCTAGATCTGGAGCACAAGTCTTTAGTACTGTTGTGGAAATGTTGTCAGGGCTCATAGCCTTTGCAGTGTTCAGTATCTCCAAAAATTTGTAAATATAAATGTTCCAGGGTTTTGATTCATGGCCTACTACTGCTCCTATTTCATATGTTCTTATGTTCCTAACCATGGCTAACAGTTGCTGAGAGTTGAAAAAGTTCTGGAAGGATGTGCACCATTGTGTGGGAGATTACATGTAAGGAACCCTGTTTTTGTAGATACAGCATACTTTCAGGGAACAAAAATTCTTGACACCTCTGTAAAGTTCAAAAATTTCAGATGGACTTACAAAATCATTGCTCTTCCTTATTAATGAAATTGTGAATGAACATTCCACTTGATATCTTGTTTGTTCCTGTTGAAATTACATCCTGGCATCATAGTGTTGACAGTCCAACCTGATATCACCTCCCTTTAATTTACATCCAGCTCCCTATTTCCATCACCAGTAGTTTTTCTGGAACAGATCTGGATCATTTTTCAATGCCTCTCATATCCCCAGTACCACTTGCTTCCAGTGTGTTTAACTTTTCTTGATTATTACACTTCCAACTATTTCCTTCTTTTAGCTGGTTTTTCCATCTCTTCTCACAAAAGAGATACTTCCCCTATTTTGCAGTTCCTGCAATTTGTTTCCTTGGTGGTATTTCATGCCATTTATTTTCTGTAGCTTCTGAACATTGGTGACTGACATTTTCTATTCTGACATTCTGATCACTACATCACCCTTTCAGTTGTGATTCGTTGGTATTTTATGAATGTGAAATTTGAATCAATAGTGCTTCATTGGTACCAAATTCAAGTCAGGTATTTTTTAAGAATTCAATATTTGTGGCTGATAAACTGATGCCAAATATACGCGCAGAAAAATATAGTGCCCAAAAAAGACATAATGTAATGGACAACGTGTGAACACATGTATTTACTGAGAAATAGGGACTGGCTAAGTCTCTTTTTCCCAAGAAAAAAACAGACAAGGGTTGAACAGGTAAAAATCTTTAAGATTATGCTTTGAATTTAACATCGTCGCAGTGTTGGTGAATTTGAATTTGTAAGGGACAGGTTAAATCCAGCAACAGCCTTCCCTAAACCTACTTCCCATCCATGCCCCTACCACAATTATACCAATAGCTAAGGACATCAGACAGCATTCCTGCCAGTGTGCAAATTGAGGTATTAAGTGGATAATTAATGCTTATTAAAGGTCCTCATCTTGAGATTTACCACTTGGATTTAATTAGTAGTGAGACAGGTTTTTACCAAGCATCCATCTTGACAGGTCTCCCTGCATTGGCTGGTAGTTTACATTCTCATCTCTCTGACCACTCCTCTACCATTATCCTGTCCAGGCAGCATTATGGTAGCTTCTGACAGATTAACCTAGTCAGACTGACAATGTCAAAGTCCTTCCAGAGAAGGCATTATTTTTGTTTATTCTTTGCGTTGTGGGCATTGCTCATAAAGTCAGTATTTGTTGTCCATCCTAATTGCTACTGAATGATCCATTAAAGTGGACAGTTAAGAATCAGTCACATTGCTGTTGGTCTAGAGTCAGCTGTAAACCAGACCAAGTAAGATATGGTAGATTTCCATCACTGTAGGCTATAAGTGAAGTAGATGAGCTTTTTAAAATCACAATCGATAATAGTTTAATGGTTATCATTACTGAGACTAACATTTAATTTCAGATCTTTCACTGAATTCAAATTCCACCATCTGACACGGTGGGACTTCAACCCAATTGTTCTCATTATTCTTTCATAGGCAATGGGACTCATCAGCACGGCCAGCATTTGTTACCATTCCTAATTGCCCTTAAACTGAGTAGCTTGCTGAGCCACTTCATACAGCAGCTCAGTGTCAACCACATTGCTGTGGCTCTGGAGTCACATGTAGTTATCTGAGACCAGATGAAGATGACAGATTTTCCTTTCCTAAAGAACATTAGTGAACCAGATGAATTTTTACTGTAATTGATAATAGTTTCTTGGTTACCATCAGATTAGTTTTTTTTTCAAATAAAAATATTCAGTTTTATTAATTTAGTTCAAATGTCATCATCTGCTCTGATGGAATTCAAACCCTTGCCCGTAATGTATTAGAATGTATTTCTGTGATACTAGCTCAGTGACATCACCACTACATCACTGCCACACCACTGGAAGATCCTCTAGTAGGAGTAAACTTGAGATGGAGTAGTGCAGGTACATAGAACAGGACAGTAGCAAACTCCTGGCCACCTTCAGGTGCAGCCCCTGTACTGGAGAAGCAACAGGAAGTTGTATTGGAGCCACAAACAGGAGGCAACATGGAGATGGGGGTACCCAGTGGCCAGCGTCTACAGATAAAGGATGATGATGTCAGGTTGGTGGCATCGCCAAAGATTGCGCCTAACCTCAAAGGCTGTGACAAATCCGTGCATCAGTTGTACTGGTGGTCACCCAATGCAACTGGCTCTCTGGAGACATGTGGCATCTTCCAGCTAGCTGCACATCACTGCATCAAGGTGGTGACCCATGCCAACAGCACACACAAGCTGGAACGTGATGGATGCTCTGCACTTGCCTGATGTTCAACAGCACTGAAGAAGGTTGACACCATTCTGGACAAAATAGCTTGTTTCATCACTGCCACTGAAAATTTCATTCACAGCACCGCCACTGAAAATTTCCCCTCCAAACCATACACCACCTAGATTTGGAACAATATTGCGTTCCTTCATTATAGCTGCATTAACATCCTGTAACAGCACTGTGGGTCTACAAATACCACATGGACTGCAGTGATTTAAGCAAGTGGCTCTTTACTACCTTCTCAAGGACAATTAGAGATGGGCAACAAATTGCACCCTTAGCACGATACTGATATTTCATGGTCGGTTAATTATTTAAAATCATGTTGCAGGGGATCCAAGATGGCGGCAACCCAGCAAGTCTGAGTCTATAGTGCTCTTCCCAAGACTTGGGTAAAGTGGGTCACCCACCCCCACCACACTCACCAAATCATTCATAATAGCTGTTTAATTTAATTAGTTGCTTAGTATTACATTTAAACAGTCTAATATTTAGTAAAAATGACTAAAGGGAAGGGACCCCACAGCTCTCAGCAAGCAGGAACCCCTCCCCCACCCTCTCCAGCTGCAGCTGAGGCGTCCACAGCCGCCCCGGGGGACTTACCTACAGTGACAAGCCTTGTGGAGATGATCTCCAAACTGGATGCGAAGATCGACGCTTTTATCGAGGAGTCCCGAAATCGATGGGACTCACTCTCCGCCGCGCTGCAGAAGCACGACCGAGACATTAAGGAAATCGAGCGACGAGTTGGAGGGGCGGAGCTAAAGGCCGCGACCTCCGAAACTACAGCGCAATCGGCCGTGGATCAGGTCCGGACTCTCGAATAGCGAGTCCGGACCTTAGAGAATTACATTGACAACCTCGATAATCGAGGTCGTCGAAAAAATATTCGTTTGCTGGGCCTTCCCGAATGGGAAGAGGAAGGCCAGCTTACAGCATTCCTCCAGCAGTGGCTGCCACAGCTTTTAAATCTGGAAGCTGGATCAGGCCAGGTAAGGGTGGAATGGGCCTACCGGGTCGCAATACGCGGGCCCGGCTCGAATCAGCGCCCACGCCCGGTCCTGTTCCAGCTGCCGAGCTATAGGGAGAGGCAGATACTCCTAGAAGCTTCTAGAAATCTAGGAAAAGACCCCCAAGCTATGACCTATAAAGGATCCAAGATCATGTTATTTCAGGACTTTTCCCCAGCTCTGGTCCGAAAGAGGAAGGCATTCAACGAGGCAAAGAAGTGTTTAAGGGACTTAAATATTCAGTACTCCTTACGCTACCCAGCGACACTACGCTTTAACCATGAAGGATCCGTGTATAACTTCGGATCGCCAGAAAAGGCTAAGGAATTCTTGGACTCTCTTGGATAAATTGTAAGACATAATGGATGTTGGTTTGCCTTTCCCCCCGCTTTGGTTTATATCCCCCCTTTTTTTCTCTCTTTTTTTCTTACCTTGCTGTTTAATACTATCATGGGGGCTGGGGAGAGGGATTTGATTTTCTCCCCCCCTTGGGGTTGTTTTTTTTTTATTATTTTATGTATATATGTGAGTATGTATGTATATGCGTGTGTGTGTGTGTATATATATGTGTATGTATGTGTATATATATATATATATATAAGCCAGGGGGTTTGGTTAGTATTGGTGGGGGGAGGTGGTTACCTTATTCTATTTTACCTCTGTCTTTAGGAGCGGGGTTGTTTTTCCCTTGTTATTTTGTATTATTATATTTTATTATTATTTGGTGAGGTTGTAATTTTATAGTTATATGTTTATATATGGTATTAACATTACCAAATATATCCAGGTGTTGGTATGGGTGGGGGTAGGGTGCTCACTGTTAACTCTAGCTTTGTATTATATCTGAATTCTCCTCATTTTATTGAGGAGCGCCTGGGTCAAGGGTGGGGCATTGGTTGGGAGAGGATATGATGGACTTTTGGAGAGGAAGTGACACTCCCTGGGAACAGGGGGGAAAATCTCCACTTAAATATGTTATATTTTTTTTTATTATATAAAAAAAATTTTTATTATACTGTTGTGAGTGTATTAGAGAGCCTTTATTTTTGTAAATTTTATATGCTCTATGCTCAGGATGTTCTGGATAGGGTTTCCCCTCTCGAGGGGTCTCGGATTTGCCCGGATGATTATGGCTGATCAGTCGGTTAAGTGGTGTACCTGGAATGTCAAGGGGAGTAATTTGTCAGTCAAAAGGAAGAAAATATTATCAAATCTTAAGAAGGAAAGAGTTGATATAGCTCTCCTACAGGAGGCACACCTGTCGGATAAAGAACACTTGAAATTACGACAGGGTGGATTTGATCAGGCCTTTTTTTCTTCTTTTAGCTCAAAAAGCAGGGGAGTTGTTATTCTTGTTCGGAAGAATTTCCCTTTCAAAATCCTAAATCAGATAAAAGATGAATCTGGACGATATATTTTGATTAAAGCCCTTATAAATGGAGAGGAATATGGGATTTTAAATTTGTACTGCCCCCCCGGCACACCCCTTTAAATGTATAACGGAAGCCTTTTCAAAATTGATGGCTTTTGGTGCCCGTCATACAATTATAGGGGGAGACTTTAATTGTATTATGGATCCGGAAATAGATAGGATTCCCAAGAGTACTGCAGGAGTATCTACCAGATCTAGACAATTGGTGGATCTGAACAAAGAATTAGGATTAGTAGATGTATGGAGATGTCTTCATCCACAGGGCAGAGATTTTTCTTTCTACTCCAATCCACACAAATGTCATACCAGAATTGATATGTTTTTTGCCCCCTCGATTTTTTTAAATTAAATTCCAGATCTCTCTTATCCTTAAAAAAGGAAAGGATCCAGAAGATTGTGCGTCATATATACCAATATCCTTACTAAATGTAGATTTTAAAATCCTTTTCTAAAATGTTAGCATTGAGACTAGAAAGGGTACTGCCACATATTATAAAGAAGGATCAGACAGGGTTTATTAAGGGCCATAGATCATCCAATAATATTAGAAGGGTTTTGAATATGATTCAAGCCTGTCATCAGGGAAAGATACCAGGAGTAGTAGTTTCATTAGACACGGAAAAGGCATTTGATAGGGTTGAATGGTCATATTTGTTTTACACATTGGAAAGGTTTGGCATTGGACAGGTGTTTACCAAATGGGTTTCAACATTGTATAGTGATCCCAAAGCAATTGTGGTTACCAATGGATTAGGTTCGGATAGCTTCAATGTGGGTAGGGGCTGCCGTCAGGGATGTCCTCTCTCGCCATTGTTATTTACTCTAATAATTGAACCACTAGTAGAAGCTATACGAGCTGATCCTAATATAACGGCCCCGAGGATTGGTACAGATAAACATAAAATTACCCTTTATGCAGATGATGTTCTTCTATTCCTCAGTAATCCTCTGATGTCCGTACCTCGCCTAATCCAAGTTATTAATACATTTAGCGCATTCTCAGGCTATAAAATTAATTTTTCAAAATCGGAGGCTATGCCAATGGGTGGACTTGCTATGACACCCCACTTAGTGGATGGATCCCTTTTTCCCTTTCGTTGGTCCCCGGAGGGCTTCTTATATTTAGGCATTTTTATTACTCCAGTATTTGGTCAGTTGTATAAGGCTAATTTTGTGCATTTACTGGAAAGGATAAGGCAGGATCTCCAGCGATGGGGAGACCTTCCAATTTCCTGGTTGGGTAGAATAGCACTAATCAAAATGAATGTCCTGCCCCGTCTCCTATATCCTATGAGAATGCTTCCGGTGATGCTGCTGAGGCTGGCTCTACGTAAATTATATGGCTGGCTGGGTTCCTTTATCTGGAATCATAGACTGCCCCTCATTAAGCTGAAGAAGCTACAGCTTCCACATGTAAGGGGAGGATTGGACTTCCCAGATTTTAGGAAATATCAGTTAAGTTCCCTATTAAGTTACATAGCTGATTGGGTCTTGTCTGATCCACAATCAATCTGGTTGGACATCGAGGCCTCTCAAGTAAAATACCCACTTATTGACCTTTTATTTTCAGACAAGAGGAAAATCATTACAGATCACTGTAAAAACCCTATAATACTAAACACAATTAAGGCTTGGAATATAATGCGGCAAAATGAGGGTAATTCACATAAAACATCCGCCTATGCGCCGATAGTGGGAGCTTGGGGATTCCAACCGGGGTTAACAGATGCCACTTTTAAACTCTGGAGATCCAGGGGTATCTCATGTCGAGGGGACCTATTTGAAGATGGGGTCCTGATGTCTTTTGAACAGCTGTGTCAGAAATTCGGATTACCTAATGGAGACCTCTTTCGATACTTCCAACTTCGAGACTATATACAGAAGAAGACTATGTTACTAGATAGTCATTATAAATCAGATAGAGAATGTAGTGTCCTACGACCAGTGGGGATATCTTCCGTCAGTACTATTTATCATTTACTACATGATGAAGTATCGGGAGATATGGATAATCTGCTTAAAACATGGGATCAGGATTTGGGACTAGAAATCTCTATAGAAACATGGAATGATATTTGGGAAAACACTAGAAGAATTACTATCTGTAACAGAACCCAGGCTATCCAGCTGAAGATACATCATAGGGCCCATATAGCACCGGTTCGATTGGCAAAATTTAAGGCAGGAGCATCTCCAACGTGTCCCAAATGTAAAATAGAGGTGGGCACTCTTGTACATTGCCTATGGACCTGTCATAAGATCCGTAGATATTGGACTAAAGTAGCAAGTACCCTGACAGAAATTTTAGGAACGGAAATTAAAGTGGACCCTGTATCTCTCCTTTTGGGCTTTTTGAACTTTCCCTCCCTGGACATGTACGGGAAGAGACTATTTTCTATTCTCTCTTTCTGTGCAAGGAAAAATATTTTGGTGAACTGGGTGGCTGAGGGCCACCCTGGACTTTCAAATTGGCACAGATTAATTATGGAATGTATTCCCCTTGACTTTCTTACAAATATGGTGCACTGAAAGACCGAATTATTTTATAAAATATGGCAGCCCTTCTTGAATTACATAAATACAGATATTTCGGCTATCCTAACAAGGGCTTTTATTTAATTGAGATTACAAACCTGGCTGGTCCGGGGCACCTCGGGAGAGGAATCCCGCACGAATACGGGTTTTATTACATCTGATGTTAACACATTCCGAGCATGTAAGAGACTTAAATATATACTCTGGTTAGTTGTAGGTTAGATTAGTAGATAGTTGAGTTTTGTTTTTTTTTTCTTCTTTTTCGGTTTTTTTTTCTGTCTCTTGTTAAATTTTGGCTATTGTATATTTGATTTAATTGTATATCAATGTTTGTATTTGAGAGTTTTGTTTATTTTTGTAAACTTGTAAAAATGTTAAATCTCTAATAAAAATATCTATTAAAAAAAATCATGTTGCTTGTCCCTGAGATCAATCCCACGTTGTTTCCATACTGCTGGAGGGCCACAAACACTGGGTGGAAAGTTTTATAAACCAAGTAAGATTTATTGTATGAATCATCAGACATGAACAGAACAGCATTAACAGTTTAATTACCCTTGGATTCAGGGTGCAAGAGAGTCCATTTGTTGTTCCGTTTCCTTTTATCTGGCTGTTTGCTCGGAGATTTCTACCACTCAGAGTGAGTGGGTGCTTTTACCTGTGACATAGAGTAACTGAAGGATAATTCTTTGACTGTGACCTCCGCAGCACACTAATGCTTGACCCCTGTCCTATTACCCTGCAATGAAAGTTCTACTGTACAGAGCAGCTTTCATCACTATACTCCTATATTACAGCAAAAGTTAAATAGTGTGTCAGGGACATAGGAGTGCTAGAGAAATCTCATTAGTAATATCTCTAACTCATTCTAAAAACCATCACCCAAATGGTATTTTCCTTCCTGAAGCTAGGTTCAGAAGTAGTCAGTCAACTATGAACACTATATCCAAAAGGTATCTTCCCTATGAGGTATGCTTTCTCAACTCTGGAGCTATTAAAGTGGAGGACACAGAAAACACTTCAAAGACACTACAGCTCTTTTAAAAATTCATGTGCAGGATGAAGGCATTTCTAGCTAGGTCAAAATTTATTATCCATCCCCAATTGCCCAGATGGCAGTTGAGTCAACCACATTGCTGTGGGTCTGGAGTAAGCCACACCAGGTAAGGATAGCAGTTCCCTTCCCTAAAGAACATTAGTGAATCAGATGGGCTTTTCCCCTGACAATTGATTCAAGGTCATCATTACACTTGTACTTCTAATTTTTTTTACCAAATTCAAATTCCACCATCTGCAGGATTTGAACCCATTCCCCAGAACGTTACCTAGGTTTCTAGATCAAACCACCAGCAATATTAGCACCAGGCCATCACCTTTCCTCTAATTGAAGCATTCAGCTAATGACAGGGGTGAACCTGTTACCAATCATTCAATATAGTAACAACTTATCCATCACACTTGAGCCACAATGTCTTAATGGTGAGGCACAACAGTAGCAGCGAAGGAAAAGGAAGTAAATCTTGGAATTGGGTCCCGCTAACTTATGGGGTATCCTGCCACACCTCCACATCCCCCCACCCTCCCCATTCAAACATGTGCAGATCAAGAATCGGTCTGTTCAATCACATAGAGACACACGGAAGAACCTTGTGCCCCTCTGTAGAATAGGAAAGATATTGAATATCATAACATGGTCCCATTCCAAGAAAACTGCTCATTGATGACAAGCTTCTTGAATGTTCTTGTACTTGCATGCACCCAGGCAAATTGTGAGTACTCTAACACAGCTGAATTTAGCTTCATAGACTGTAAAGATAAAGTGAATAGAAGAACACCACTCAGGGAGGCTGCCTGACTGTTTTTATTGTACGTAATTTGGCAATGGTGGCACCATTGTTGCTGGTAGTAGGGTGAGGGGAGAGATTAGAATAGATTACTTTACAGTGTGGAAACAGGCCCTTCGGCCCAACAAGTCCACACCGACCCGCCGAAGCGCAACCCATCCATAACCCTACATTTACCCTTTACCTAACACTACGGACAATTTAGCATGGCCAGTTCACCTGACCTGCACATCTTTGTGACTGTGGGAGGAAACCGGAGCACCCGGAGGAAACCCACGCAGACACGGGGAGAATGTGCAAACTCCACACAGTCAGTCGCCTGAGGCGGGAATTGAACCCGGGTCTCTGGCGCTGTGAGGCAGCAGTGCTAACCACTGTGCCACCATGCCGCCCACATGGTTGGGTTTTATTTGATGCGGATATTCATTGTTTCTTTGAGTGGAATATGTTGCTTGTCAGCCTAACCCTAAACTTTCTCAGGTCTCACTTTTGGTAGGCATGGTTGCTTTATTATCAGAGGAGTTACAATATGAGAATTGTTGGTCAACCTTCATCCAAGAATTGTTCTGATCAACTTCTCATGATGGACAGTATGATCAGATAATGAGTAATAAAAGGGCAGGGTTTACTTACAAAAGGTGCAGTCCATGTAGCCAGTTATCCCGCTAGTTTTGATTATCTGTTCGAACAGCCAATCTCCAATCATTCAATTTCATGTGGCCAGAACAGACTCAGAAACAAATTGCTTTATGCTTTTAATCAGATGATTCACAGATTCATTGACCTTGAGTGATTGTCCTTGCCAAAGCTTCTATTTTGCCATTCATAAGTAGACAAGTTAGATCTGATTAATCAACCTCTCTGAAACTTGTTGATTGTTGTGCTGAAAATAACATAATGATTGCTATCACACCATTGACGTTCCTTGACGTTTTAGAATCATGGGGGCACAATAACTATTTGTCCCACTGAGTGTCCTAAAGGACTTTATTGTTTGGACTGTTTATCTTTATTTTATTATATTTCCATGCTGTGTAATTGATATATTCTTGGCAGTTGATGTAAAACTGAGAACATGACCTTACATGGCATTGGGTTGATAACCACTTTATTAAGCCCTAATAACAATTCAAGTTTCAGTACCATATGATTGTTTAACTACTATGGAGAACTAATGATATGAATTCTTTTTCTGCAAAAATAGTTATTCAGCCTTGCAGCATGCGCTGTTGAAAGTTCGACATAGGGGATGTAATTCTACAGTTCATATGTATGATCATCACTATGCAATAAATATTGCGAGATTGGAGTGGTGCTGGAAAAGCACAGTAGGTCAGGCAGCATCCGAGGAGCAGGAAAATCGAAGTTTCAGGCAAAAGCAATTCCTGATGAAGGGCTTTTGCCTGAAACTTCGATTTTTCCTGCTCCTTGGATGCTGTCTGACCTGCTGTGCTTTTCCAACACCACTCTAATCTAGACTCTTATCTCCAGCATCTGCAGTCCTCACTTTTGCCTGATAAATATTGCTAGCAAAGCAGAAAAACTGTTCAATGTAGTCAATATTGTTACTGCAAACCTGTGGGTGATCATTGTTCCCATATTGAATTAAGTGATTTACATTTTTTAATTTGACCGCAACTTTGGGTAGTCAACTGAGGATTTATGACAGAGGTTATTCATTTCTGGAAGAAAGATGCTGTCATCCGTCTCTCCGTAACTGCACTGAAGAGCTATTGGGGCAAGACATATTTTTGACAGACATTTTAGTGTAACATATTGGTTGCAGTACAAGTGCACTTAATGATAGCAGTGCACAGCAACTGAAATGTTTGCAGGCATAACCAACTGATTATGTCAAAGATCAACTAGGACAATTTAAAATGATCTCTTGAACTCCATCATCTTTTCACCATTAATCAGCTTATGGAAGTATGGCTCCCAGAATTGCAAACTCAACATTTATTCTCTTGATCCACTTGATCTTAAAGTCCAGCTCTATTCAAAATTCGGAAACAACATTAACTTTGAAGCTGATGACAAATGAGCTGTTAATTCTCACTAGTCAGGTTTCATGCCATTGACTGATTTATCTTTCCAAGTTGGTCAGATATTGCAGATTATGTTGGGAAACGGTGATACTTTTTGCAAAAAGAAGTCATCCTAATGTTCATGATTAATGCACTGAATTTTAAGATTTTTGTTCTGCAGCTGAGAGGAATTTAGTTGATTGAAGCATTTTTAAACATGTTGCACAAGGTCTTAGTTGATCAACTTACATCCTCAGTTTCCCAAAAGTTAATAATCTTTTCACAAATATGCAAACTACCTGGACTACTGCACAGTACTTGGTCATTGTTGCAAAATACTTTATCAACTTCAAACTCGAAATAGCATTCCAACCCTGGAGCTTGTTCATGTCTTACTTTTTAATCTCTTTGTGAAAGTTAGGATATCTTGTTTTAAGTAAATGCTGGCTTTTCCACTACCTCCACATCCACAAATGAATAATAACAGAACAAGAAGGATTCTCTTAGACTTTCGTGGCTGAACAATCACAAGTGTTTGAGCATGTGTTCCTTCAGAGGCATGCTCCTTGCACTAATTGATGTGTGCAATGTTCATTATAAACTGTAGCAGCAAGGAGAGGAATTTAGTTGATAGACAAGAAAAAAAATAGGTTAAGTAAGCATTTCTCAGTGTGGAGAAGGATTGTAAGTGGTGTGCCCCAGATTTTTGCATTGTGTCCACTTTTATTCCCATGAAGGATAATTTGAAGTGATTTGAATTTATGTATAGAGAAGAAATCTCATTTTTAAAACTATTTCTTAAGATGTGGATGTCTGTAGCTAGGCCAGTCTTTGTTGTCCATTTCTGACTGCCGTAGAGAAAGTGGTGCTGAGCTGACAACACAACAGTAACCAATTTTAAATACTGAGGACTGTAAAAGAATTCAAGAAAACATAGACAAATTAATAGATAAAATGTGTTTAACTGTGAAGTTATACTTTTCTAATGGGAAGCAGAGAGACCGAATACTTACTGGAAAGACATTGAAAGTTTTTGATGTATGGAGAGGCCTAATGGTTCAAAAATTGCAATGTGGCTTTTAACAAGACCAGTCACCCACACCTTCAAATCTGTGAGATCTTCCACCTAAAAGAAAAATAGCAGCAGACATAGGGAATACCAACATTTACAAATTCCTCTCAGAATCGCCTAACATTCTGACTTGGAACCATAGCACTATTCTTTTACTGTCACTGGATCAAAATTCCGGAACTTCTTTCCTGTGAGTGTATCTCCACCACAATCCAAGAGGATGTCTTACCAACACCTTCTCAAGGTAAATTTGAGATGAACAATGCTTAAAACTCACAGATGAACAATCAAGAAAATATAATTTCTTGAAAACTTGCTTGCAGGATATAAAATCATAAAAGGCAAAGAGTACGCTGGTAAAAATGATAAATTCATATAAAACATAGAATGAACCACAGTTTGAATACAGTCTTTGGATTTGGGTATTGTCACGAGGCACTGGTGTAGTGCACTGGAAATCAATCTTTGCTTCTCTCATTGGCATCACCAATGCGAAAAGATTTAATCAAACTAATCAAGGTCCTCAATTTATCTCATTGACAAATCCAGATTAATAAACAAAACAAAATTCTGTAATTAACAAGAAAACAGCTACTTATTGCAAAATGTTTGTTTTTAACTAATTGTAGAAAAGAAAGATGAATTGCTAACTTGAAAAGTCTTCATAATTTAAACTTAGTCCATTTAAAAAATCCCATACACATACAAACATATGCAAAAACTTAACAAGAAAGTACACAAATATTATGAGTAGAGAAGTACAAAACAAATCCAGTGACCCACAAGTCAGGCACCAATCCTTTAGTTCCCTTGACACTTTGATGAGGAATAAGGTTGTGGATCTTTCAATCACCAGTTGAGGATTCTCCCTTTAACTGGCCCTGAATCCGGTTTTTCCCTTTTTTCTTTCAAGAAGGGAATTTACAGAGAGTCAGGAGCTTGCTGCTCCGTATTTTCTTTTATTTCTCCAAACACAGAAAGGAGAGAGACGGAAAGATTCTTTATTTTACAGGTGGATGTTTCTGTTGCGTTGTCTTCTCAAAACTGTAGCCACTGGCCAGGAGCCAATCAAGAAAGTGTTACTGTGCTGATTTGGAGGTGTCAGTGTTGGACTGCGGTGTACAAAGTTAAAAATCACACAACTTTGAAGCACCCGATGAAGGTGCAGCGCTCCAAAAGCTAATGCTTCCAAATAAACCTGTTGGACTGTAGCCTGGTGTGTGATTTTTAACTTACAATGCTGAGTTCACCTGAACACATACACACAATTGATCCTGACTGAAAACCAATCAAAGGTCCATACACTAGTTTTGGTAACTCACTGTTTTTAAAAATCTTCTCCTTTGGTTTAAACAAGTATTTGTTCTCTTTTTTTAAAGACTACAGTCCAAACAATAAAAGTGATGTTTGCAATATTCTATTATTCTATTCTATGAAAGCCCTAGAGAAAGTATTTGCATTAATTGACTAAGATAATGCAAAGGATTGGGGAGACTATAGTTACATGAAAAGGCTTGAGCTACAATAATTATTTCCATTGAAATAGAGAAAGGAAAGATGATGCCTAATAGAATATTTTAAATAGATTGAATATAGGAACCTATTCTTTGTGGTCTTGTCTGGAAATCATCCTGTAAATCATTTCACTGCTGTTTGTGGAAATTTGATATGTGTAAATTGGTTGCAGTATTTCTTACATTACAATACATTGCATTTCGAAAGTTGGTTGGTTGGAAACCCCTTGAGATGCCCTGTGCTCATGAAACAGATTACTTACTTCAATTCAGTTCAATTTCAATATATTGCCCACACTGACATTCATTTTGGGTAAATTGCTTGTTAATTAAAAAACATCACATGAATGAATAATAATGATAGTAAAGAAAGCAATCCCTTCACAAACATCTAACTTTGAATAAATATGTGTTACCATTTCATTCCATTGTGCGTGCATAATACCATCTATTGATCAAACATTTTTAAAAGTTCTTGTAATGTAAAGCATAATTGAATTCAGAAACTTATCTGTCCGGCATCTAGCTTTTTGATTAATGTGTCCACTTGTGATCTGAGACAAGGGGTGATTCGCACTATTCATAACACTCTTTATTTTCATCAGGAAGTTTTGAAAACAGATTTCATCACAAAATATTTATTCATCAAACTCTGTTTTTGTATCCACACCCTGGTTTCCTATGAAAGCTGTACTAGGAAAGTTACCCAAAAACTAGACTAGACTACTCTCAACTCTAGCAATAGAGCAGATTTTCATCACTTTGGGATTTATTGGAAAAGACCTTCATTGTCTGAGTTAGTATAATCCCTTAGCCACAACACCTTAATAGTGTTGTCACCCCCAGTTCAACTTATCATCTACTTTGATACCAAAATACTTGTATCCGGTGACCATTTCAAGATCTGCATCTTAAATTTTTGTGGAATAAAACAATTAACTGTTTACTTTCTTCAAATCTATCACCAGTGATTTCACCTTGTTTTTATTACTTCAAGGAAATTATCATAGTACCATCTTACAACCCCTCCACCTCATTCCCACAGGTTACTTTGGTATTTCTGATGTGGTCTACAAGTGCCATATCATCAGCATACATCAGGACCTTGATGTCATCATGCTCTGATCAACAATCATTTACACAGAGGATGAAAAACAAAGGTGAAAGTACACAGCCCGAAGAAAATCTAATATTAGTTAAAATGGACTCTGAATAAATCCCAGAAAATAACAAACTTTTTTTCCTGTTGTGAAGGACATCACTGATGCCCAGTAGAATTGAAAGATTATCATCAAGGTTTTTCATTTGTCAATAAGCATGTGATTAAAAGCTGAAGGGAAACCAACAAAGCTGGTTTGAGGACTGTTGCTATTTTCAATTGTTATTGGATCAAAATCAGAACAACATAGTTCACTACTCTCTGAGGTTGACATTCAAACTATAACTGATCAATATATGGGACATAAAGAATTTAAAAGATACTTCGATATAATGTACACAAGACATTTTGTGACTATTGATGGGACAGTAACAGATTGGCAATCATTCAGCTTCCAAGTAAACAGTGTGACAACAGCTGAATTCAACAGCGAGGAACTGTTCCTTTGTCAAATGATTTCTGAAAGATCAGACAAGGAAACTGCCAAATAGTGAACACATTTCATAAGAATTTTTCTAATGATCTGATCAACATCATATGCTTTCCAGGAATTCATCCCCTAAAGCTGCTCCCTGTCTCCTATTTGTGAAACAATACAAGATTTTTTCACAATCATGGAAAAAAGCCAGCTGCAGAATCACAAGTTCATCATTGTCAGGCAGGCTGTAAAAGTCATCAATTCACTTGCAGCATCACAAAAATTGTATGCAAACAAAAAGGGGTTATTTCACTTTTTCAATGTGAAGCCTATTATTTTATGCACACACCTTGATTTATCTGGAATTATTTGTCCTGAAACAATAATAGAGTCTGTCACTACCTTCTGCACTTTAATTTTCCTTTCTTATAGTTTGTCAATTTTTTTATGGTCACTAACCATTATAACATGTGAGTTATTTGGGTAGATATTTTTAATTAGTCTCTTCAGACGTGTTATGACACACCTCTGAAGCAGATGGGACTTGAACCTGGGCCTTCTAGCTGTAACTGTGTCACAAGAGCCCTGGGTTCTTTGGATAATCATACCAGCACAAGACAGTCTTCTAGATTGCTGCTAAATATTGTTTGTTAATACACTGTACATGATGGTAAGGAAACAGAGCAGCATATTCTGTGCAGTATAGGATCACATCTCATAATGGAATACTAAGATATGAATTAACCCAGAGACTCAGTGACACATTTGCAAACTGTAACTCCACACCAACACTCAATACAATTGTCTTTCCTACAGCATTACTTGTAAGTTCTCATTCAAATAGATTTTAATTGTTTTTGTTGTCCACAAAAGATAATGGGCATAATCTTACAGAAGTCCAAACAATGTGAGCTATAGTGAGACCTAGGGCAGACTTGCATGAGAAGTCTGGCAAGGCCTATCTCAATATCATGTAGTGGGCGGCACGGTGGCACAGTGGTTAGCACTGCTGCCTCAAGCGCCAGAGACCCAGGTTCAATTCCCGCCTCAGGCGACTGACTGTGTGGAGTTTGCACATTCTCCCCGTGTCTGCGTGGGTCTCCTCCGGGTGCTCCGGTTTCCTCCCACAGTCCAAAGATGTGCAGGTCAGGTGAATTGGCCATGCTAAATTGCCCGTAGTGTTAGGTAAGGGGTAAATGTAGGGGTATGGGTGGGTTGCGCTTTGGCGGGTCAGTGTGGACTTGTTGAGCTGAAGGGCCTGTTTCCACACTGTAATGTAATGTAATCTAATTTAATCATGAATGTCTTGGGCCATGTTTTATGCTTTTGCCAAATGGTGAGGTAAGTTTCTCACCAGGCAGTGGCAAGTTGTCAATGAAGGAGAATTATAGCTCATTAAACATTTTAACAGTTCAAATTATCTTATTAATATCCAGTTTCCTATCTTAGCAAATCTCGGCACGGAAGTCAAAGTGGATACCTCGTGACTTCAACTCAACACGGGCTGTGAAGAACCTCAGTCATATGCACCTCTTATCCACCAACATAGGACATGACTCATGACACATCTCTGATCCACTTGCAGGCCATGTAGGAAACACAGTCTTGCATTCAGCAGCGACCATTGAAAAGCTGCAGCTGGGATACTTTGTACGTGTGTGGGAAGCACTTGACTTATGAATTGAACCATGCTCTATCTCGGGCTGCTCTCTCACTCTGTTCATGCTTACTTGAGTTGCCTAGCTGCAAGCTCACATGATCCATGCCAAAGCACTGAGACATCAGTCAGAGCCAAAGGCTATCATTCCTGCTTTTACACAATGATACAGACAAACTATTGTCATGATTTTCAGTAAGGATCTATCTGGAGAGGTTGGGAGTGGGTGTTCAGAAGTGTACCTTGGTGATCGCACATTGAGAATTTATTTTAATACCCACAGCACATTGATGCTTATTCAGCAAAGACAGAGCATGATCCTCTAACGAATTGGTCATGTTGGATATGGGTGGGGGCTAGCCCTTTGTCCAATCAAGGGGGACCTCTGCTGTTTGGAGGATCCAGATACATCAGTCTCAGGCATGGTCTTCACTCAGTCCAGGGTTTTAGCCACAGTCCACTTGGGTCACAGGACATGCCCATCTCCAGGCCAGGGAGCATGGGTCAGTCCTGTAAAACCAAGAGCTGTAGCCAAGCAATGTGTGTCTCATCAGTCAGTGAACAGCGGTCAATGTCTGGTTAGTCTCGTCAAGAGACTGTTTACTGAGGTCTGAGGCAAATACAGTTCAAGGGGTGCATCCATCAATTGTTACAGAGAGTGTAATGGGTGTCTGTAAGGGTAGTCAGTGGAATCACTGCCAAAAGGATTGGGGAGGCAAAGCAGAGGCATTTGTGCAGGTTCAAACTGGCTCAAAGGTAGATGACAATGGGTGGTGGTAGTGGAGGGTTGTTTTTCAAACTGAAGCCCTGTGCCCAGTGGAGTGCCACAAGGATCGGTTCTGGGTCCACTACTTTTCATCATTTACATAAATGATTTGGATGTGAGCTGAAGAGGTATAGTTAGTAAGTTTGCAGACGACACCCAAATTGTAGGTGCAGTGGACAGCGAAGAAGGTTACCTCAAATTACAACAGGATCTTGATCAGATGGGCCAATGGGCTGAGAAGTGGCAGATGGAGTTTAATTCAGATAAATGCAAGGTACTGCATTTTGGGAAAGCAAATCTTAACAGGATTTATACACTGAATGGTAAGGTCCCAGGGAGTATTGCTGAACAAAGAGACCATGGAGTGCAGGTTCATAGCTTCTTGAAAGTAGAGTCGCAGATAGATAGGATAGTGAATAAGTCATTTGGTATGCTTTCCTTTATTGGTCAGAGTATTGAGTATAGGAGTTGGGAGGTCATGTTGCGGCTGTACAGGACATTGGTTAGGCCACTGTTGGAATATTGCATTCAATTCTGGTCTCCTTCCTATCAGAAGGATGTTGTGAAACTTGAAAGGGTTCAGAAAAGATTTACAAGGATATTGCCAGGGTTAGAAGATTTGAGCTAGAGGAAGAGGTTGCATAGACTATTTTCCCTGGAGCATTGGAGGCTGAGGGGTAACCTTATAGAAGTTTATAAAATCATGAGGGGCATGGATAGGATAAATAGACAAAGTCTTTTCCCTGGGGTGGGGGAGTCCAGACCTAGAAGACATAGGTTTAGGGTGAGAGGGGAAAGATATAAAAGAGACCTAAGGGGCAACTTTTTCTTGCAGAGAGTGGTACGTGTATGAAATGAGCTGCCAGAGGGTGTCATGGAGGCTAGTACGATTGCAACATTGAAAAGGCATCTGGATGGGTATATGAACAGGAAGGAGAAGGAAGGATATGGGCCGGGTGCTGGCAGATGCAGTAGATTGAGTTGGGCGATCTTGTCAGCATGGACAAGTTGGACCGAAAGGTCTGATTCCGTGCTGTACATCTCTATGACTCTCTGACTCTAGGTGTTAAGGATGGAGATGAGGAGAGAAGTCAAGGTGTACATAGGCAATATGGAAAAGCATCAGAGGATAAGTTAAGTTTTGCGAAGGGGAGGAAGTGGCAGTAATGACCATCACAACCTCCATAGAGTGATTGTAGAGGAACAGGGAGGGCTTCAGTAAGGTCTAATATCAAGGTTCAGAGGACAATGTGATCAGACAGAGGTGAGGTTCAGAGTGGTGAGTCACCACATTATAAATAGGGAAAAGTGTTGTTTTTGCAGATATAGAAAAAGCATACAGAAAAGGGGTACAGCAAGAGAACTATTAATTCTGCAGGTATTTAGGGAAAGGTATCTCTACTTTTCAGTGCATAATTATGGATAATTAAGTACTAACTTTAATGTAGATTTATTAAAGAAAATAATTCCTTTTACCATAATGTTTAAAATAACAGTTTCAGCAAAAAGCTAAGATTACTGAAACATATAAGCGAAGCACGAAAAAGATACATTGTTAAGATGTATGTACAAGAATGGAATGTACCTATGGACAATGAAAGAAATTACAAAGGGAACATCGAGATAAGAGTTTAGCCTTATGACAGCACGTGCAAGGGGGAAAATTGCCAACTTGGAAAGAAGGGGGCAATGGGCGTGGAGCATAGATGGGCAGAGGCGAAATAGTAAGAAAGATTGGGTAATGTAGGGATCGGAAGAGGTGACCTCACGTAGCTCAAAAGTATAACTGTGTAATAGTTTGAATAATCATCACTTCAATTGCTTTCTGCTACTGGAGTCCTTTCTTGCAAGATCGTAGAATAAATTGTCTTGTTTCCAGCTTTGGTGATCTCGTCTAAATTTTACTGAATTTTGTTTCTAACAGATTTGGGTGCTCGTCCTGGGATCCCAAGCTCCGGTCGCTCGGCAATTGTTGGGAAAACGCTGATTTCGGCGGTCTTTAGTTTCCCTCTTTGTCGCTGCGGCTTGGGCGAGCGAGATCCAGACTGAGAGACCCTGGAAACAAGACAGATTGAGACAGGTTCGGTCGAGTAACTCTTGTGCACAGGACCCAGGTAAGAAAAAGGTCTTGAATAAGTATTATCCAGGCGACCGGGGTAGGCAACAGTATTTACTGCCATCACCGCGGGGCAGAGCATGCTGACACGTGGCGTGTTTGGTTGGGTAACTCTTTTATACACAAAACTCGGGTAAGATATATATCTCCGGGCGACCGGGGCAAGCAACGGTTGTTGCTGCCATTGCCGTGGGCTGGCGTACGGTGGGTTTGGTCCGGTAACTTTTGTGTACGGAAGACCCAGGTAAGATATATCTGTATATCTCTGGGCGACCAGGGCAAGCAACGGCTATTGCTGCCACCAATGCCGTGGGACAGGGCACGTGACAAGCGGCGGTTTGGTCAGATCAACTCTTGTGTATACAAGACCCGGGTATCTGGGCAGCCGGGATAGGTAGTGATAGTTGTCTAGGGCAAGCAATGGGGTGGTTGCTGCCAGGTATTGCCGTGGGACTGAGCGCATTTGACCAGGTAACGCTTGTGCACAGACCAAGGTATGAAAATGGACCTTTAAGTATTGCCTTGGTTGTCAGGCACGTACGAGAAGTACGGGGAATTGGCAACACATAAATTAAGGTATTTAATTAGCTAAATTAATCTGATGAGCGAGGTGTCTACCTGATTCGACCACCCAGCCTTAGACCGGTTGTTAAGAGGGGACAGTCCTTTAGGAAAAATGTTAAGAGATTGGAAGTACAATCCTCGGACGCGAGGAAATGATAAAAAGAATGATAAAATGTCAATTGAAAACAGTCTTACAGTCAGGAGGAATCAGATTATACTTCATGTCAGAAGGGCTAGTAGCTGAAGGGCTACTGAGGGTACACTTCATAACTAATTTATAGCCAGGCATCCAGAAAAATATTCAAAACCTAGAGGAGTCTTTGCGGGAAACTCAAAGTGTCTGTGTGTGTATGTGTGTATGTGTGTGAGAGAGAGAGAGAGAAAAGAGCTGTACAACTAGTAGAAAGTTTAACCCTTTGTGATTCAGTCTGAATGCACATTTGTTTGTTGGTGATTGAATGTTCCCTGGAACTTGAGATCCGGGACTGTTTTGAATCTGATTTCTATTATAGAAATTTTAACATGATTTTTTTTAAGGTTAAGAATTTTGCAAGATTATGGGCGGCACGGTGACACAGTGGTTAGCACTGCTGCCTCACAGCGCCAGAGACCCGGGTTCAATTCCCGCCTCAGGCGACTGACTGTGTGGAGTTTGTACATTCTCCCCGTGTCTGCGTGGGTTTCCTCCGGGTGCTCCGGTTTCCTCCCACACTCCAAAAATGTGCAGATTAGGTGAATTGGCCTACGCTAAAATTGCCTGCAGTGTTAGGTGCAGGGGTAAATGTAGGGGAATGGTTCTGGGTGGGTGCGCTTCGGCGGGTCGGTGTGGACTTGTTGGGCCGAAGGGCCTGTTTCCACACTGTAAAGTAATCTAATTATGAAATAAAATGTTAACTCCTGCTCTTTTTACAGGTCATGACTACCTTACTATTAGTTTCTAACTAATCTCTTTTATCCTTACATAAAAGCGATTTGTGGAGGACAGTCAAAGTCTCAGTTCAACATTAGATTGTAATAAATCAAAAAAAAAGAAAATCCTATGGTTAAAATCGGTGACCTTGGATTCGGCCATTATTCATGCATGAGAAGTTTATTTTATAAACGACCTATAGCATTGTAATTGAGCAATGGCTGGTCAGGACTACTTGAGAAAACTAATTTTGGATCAAGGGACTAAAACCGGGTAATTATAGTGGATTTCAAAGTTGGGAACTGTATGCATTTTACATTTTAAATATTAAACACTGAATAAATGAATTTATAATATATAAATATATATATATATATACACACACACACAAGTAAGATTCCTAGATGTATGTATATTTAGGAACAGGCTTTAAAGTTAGACAAGCATAAATTGAAAATTATATTTGAGATTACAGGGAGCAAGAAATATTGCAATATTTCTTTAAAAATCAAGATCTAAACAAAACATGGGATAATAAAGAAAAGGACAAAACTAAAAAGAGAAGGAAACCAGAATGGTGGCGGGCAGCTTGTTGAAAATAAAGGGAGGAGGTGTTAAGGGGTCAGGGAGACAGGAACAATGATCAAAGTGGAAATCCCCACAGGCGGGATGTTATTACTGTGGAAAGACAGGTTACTTTAAGAGAGAGTGTCCTGATCCGAAAAAGGAAATAAAGACAGTGCTGTTTTTTAAATCTTGATGAAAAATAGGGGTGTCAGGAGTTCCTGCTCCCGGGGACCCACCAGGAACCCTTGATAAATTTAAAGGTGGGACCTTACAAAGAGGACGTAGTTTTCCTAGTTGATACGGGGGCAGCAAGGTCATCCTTAATGTTTAAGCCAAAGGGAGTGGGAACGAAAAAGTTAATTGGATTATGGCGACAGTTTTGTGATGAGAGGCATGAAGAGTCAGTTTTGCGCTCATGACGAGATATTGCCACCAAATTGGGGATTGAATTAACTGCAAATGGTGCAATGGAATCTGTTGAGGTTGTTAAAAGTGAATGTGCTCGCAAAAAAAGCAATTACAGAAACAGGGTGAGAAGTCGCAAGTGACTGGTAAACAAACAGAACTGCGCAATTACAGTTTTTAAAATGTTTTAGTCACTTGTTGTGTTTGCACCCTAAATTACATAATATATATACAATTAATAATTAATATTTATAATAAATCAATTGTGTTAGCCTGAATCAATATTAATTGGCAGGATTCCATCACACATTCTCAGTGACCTGTCATATTAATTCATGGTTCATTTAAAATATGAACTGCATTAATTCATTGTTAATTAAAGAATGGAAAGATATTTAACTGGCCAGAGTGTGTGCAGGCAGTGGCAGCAATAGCCTTATTGGTAGAGGAGAGTCGGAATCTTACTTTTGGGGGAGCCTTAATAGTCAGCACCCCACATCAGGTACAGACCATACTAAATCAGAAAGCAGGACAATGGCTCACAGACTCTCGGATCTTGAAATATGAGACAATCTTAATAGGACAGGATGACCTTGTGTTAGTCACAGACAGTTGCTTGAATCCAGCTGCATTTCTGTGGCGGAGAGAGGGGGGTGTCCCTTGGCAATCCAGAACATGACTGCCTTGATATTACTGAATATCAGACTAAAGTATGAATGAACTTAAGAGATGTACCATGCGGGAGCTCGGTTGTTTATCGACGGGTCCTCCCAGTGATTGAGGGTAAAAGGCATAATGGATATACTGTAGTAGACGGGATAGAGGAAGCATTATCGAGGCTGAAAGACTGCCTAACGGCTGGTCAGCTCAAACTTGTGAACTCTATGCCCTAGAAAGAGCTCTCAGAACCTTAGAAAACAAAAAAGGAAAATATGTACAGACTCCAAATATGCGTTTGGAGTCATATAAACGGACATCAGAAGGGGAATGAACCAGAAGTAAGGGGAAATAGACTGGTCGATGAGGTAGTTAAAGAAGTGACCCTGAATCCACAAGGAGCAGTGATATACTCCCTAATACCTACAATTTTAGATCTTCAGGATGCCCCATTGTTTACTGCAAAGGGGGAAAAGGGACTAAAAGCTTTAGGAGCTGCAAAGACAGCAGATGGGGCAGCGTTATAGTAGTTAGTACCCCCCCATCAAGTCAGAACTGTGTTAAACTAAAAGGCAGGGAGATGGTTGACGAGGCCATCCTGATGGAAGAAGATGACCTGGTGTTAGCAACAGACACCTGTCTAAACCCATCTACCTTCTTATGGAAGGGAGAACCTCTAGACAAACGAGAATTAGAACATGACTGTTTAAATATCATAGAGTATCAAACCAAAATTAGACAGGACCTGAGAGATCTACCTTTACATGACGGGGATAGATTGTTTAGAGATGGATCATCGAGACTAGTGGAAGGAAAAAGACACAATAGATATGCAGTAGTGGATGGTAACAAAAACCAAACAGTGGAGGCAGACCGGCTGCCAAACACATGGTCAGCCCAGACCTGTGAATTGTATGCATTAAATCAAGCTTTAAAACACTTAGAGAATTGGGATGGGACAATTTACACTGATTCTAAGAATGTATAAAATAATAAGGGAAGGGCTCAAAGGAGGAAGGAACCCAGAAGTGAGACCCTTCCAAAGTATACAGGTGGATTACACTGAACTACCCCCAGTGGGAAAACAGAAGTACCTGTTAGTCTTAGTAGACCACTTAACCGGGTAGGTGGAAGCTTTCCCAATGTCATTAGCCACCTCAAAAGGAGTGGTGAAAACTCTCCTTGAACATATCATCCCACGATATGGAATAGTGGAAAGTATAGATTCAGACCAAGGTAGCCATTTTATTTCCAAGATCTTACAAGAAGTAATGGCAAGAATTTCACACCCCTTTCGCACCCACCCTCCTCTGGTGGGGGGAACAAATGAATCAAATTTTAAAGAAGCAATTATCTAAGCTAGTCCTAGAGACTCGATTACCGTGGACAAAATGTTTACCTATCGCATTGCTACGCATTAGGACTGTTCCTAGACATGATATAGGCCTCTCTCCTTGTAAGGTGATGTTTTGGATTACCTTTTTTGGGTGGAAGAGGGGAATTACCAACTGTAGAGTTCAATGATAAGTTTTTAAAGAGCTATATTGTGGCGCTCGGCTCTTCCTTGTCTGTCCTTAGGAAGAAGGGTCTGTTGACCCAGATACCTCCACTTGAGTTCGACAACCGGGTGATTGGGTCCTGATCAAGACCTGGAAAGATACCAAACTCCACCTGAGCTGGGAGGGACCATTCCTAATCCTGCTGACTACTGAGACAGCTATCCGGACTGCTGAGAAAGGGTGGAGTCATCACACTCGCATCAAAGGTCCTGTGAATGCCCCATTGACGGAGTGGCACGCTCATCCTACAGACAACCCTCTGAAAGTTAAGCTGAGAAAGAGGGAATGAACTAAGATAAAAGACTCTTTTAATGTTTGATGATACATATATTGTATTGATTGTAAGGGTTGCGTGGACTCACCTCTCCCAAGTGCCTAAAGGATTAAGATAGGGTGATAGGCAGGGTTCAGAGATGGGTGGGTACTGGTATAGTATTATGACGTTAGTAGTACTAACTGTTCAAGGAAGCGGGAAAAATCACTTCATTACACTATGCCAAATTTATGCCAAACAAGAGGGACTTGCCAAGTGTTGGGTCTGTGCAGAGGGCCCACACCATGGCGAATCTGGGATCCCCACCTCGGTAAGACCGCTCACCAAAAGAGAAATGTACGATGTACAACAATTTGACTCGGGCTTAAATAATACAAAGTGGGAATCTGAAAGGAGCAAATATAACTTTGCGGGATGGTTCCCAAGGCCAGCCCGGAAAACCCAGGGTGTTATTGATAGCCTTAGAATTTCCCCACCAAAAGGAGCAGTAAATAACACCTGTTTCTGTAATCGGAATGACGCTGCACCCTTCCAATTAGGAAAATCATCTTGCGTCCATACCAACCAAGCCACTGCCACGAACACTCCCCAAGTATTGAACAGGACATATTGGGTATGTGGTCTGATAAAAGCTCCTTGGATGCTGCCTGACCTACTGCGCTTTTCCAGCAACACATTTTCAGCTCTGATCTCCAGCATCTGCAGTCCTCACTTTCTCTTATGTGGTCGAAAGGCCTATCCATTTATTCCCGGGTAAAAATACATTCGTGTGACCGAATGTGTGGAAATAAATGCATGTCATGAAATTGATAAAGCAGTGCCTTAAAACAAGAAAGGCTCGAGTGGTTGCTGTTACCTTGCTTATATAGTCCCTCACCTCCGAATAGAAAAACATGAGCCCAACCTAAGAAAGGAGGGGGGGGATAAGATGTAAGACCCGAGAGGTCCCCGAAGGAGACCGTCTGCTGTGGACGCTACTCCCAAACTACAAGGGCAGGGGTGGAAATACAGAAACTGGTGGCTGCCCTTGAAAATTTAATTAATGATGCCACTGGCGCAATGGGAGAAACTCAATCCCAGATATCAGCCATAACCACCGAAATGATAGCAACAAGACTAACAGCTTTACAGAATCGAATGGCATTAGACTATCTCTTGGCCGAAAAAGGGGGAACTTGTGCGCTGATTGGTAAGGGATGCTGCACCTTCATCCCAGACACCTCTTCCATAGTGAAAGATAAGGCAGAAATAGTACAATATAAGAGAAATTGCGGATGAACTCCGAAAAGATGAAAGATGGGGATGGGGTGACTGGAGACTGACCGGTTGGGGAAAATGGTTTGCTAATTTAGGCATACGTGTATTACTAATAATTGTAGGTTTACTGATAGGATTCAATGTGTTGAAATGGATAATGACTAAGCTGGTAATGTCTTTGGGAGGACAACAATACAAGCACAAGAAAGAGAGAGTAGCAAAGTACTCCTGGAGTTTGAAAAAGACAGACTTAGAAGGACAGAAATGGCAAGATTGTGAACCTCTGCACCATAGAGTGAAAAGAGGGCAGAAAATAAAATTGCAAAAACAACAAATGGTAAAAGAAAAGAAATGGGGGAGTTGTTAGAAATGGGGAAAAGTGTTGTTTTTGCAGATATAGAAAAAACATACAGAAAAGGGGTACAACAAGAGAACTATTAATTCTGCAGGTATTTAGGGAAAAGTATCTCTACTTTTCAGTGCATAATTATGGATAATTAAGTACTAACTTTAATGTAGATTTATTAAAGAAAATAATTCCTTTTACCATAATGTTTAAAATAACAGTTTCAGCAAAAAGCTAAGATTACTGAAACATATAAGCGAAGCACGAAAAAGATACATTGTTAAGATGTACGTACAAGAATGGAATGTACCTATGGACAATGAAAGAAGTTACAAAGGGAACATCGAGATAAGAGTTTAGCCTTATGACAGCACGTGCAAGGGGGAAAATTGCCAACTTGGAAAGAAAGGGGCAATGGGCGTGGAGCATAGATGGGCAGAGGCGAAATAGTAAGAAAGATTGGGTATTGTAGGGATCGGAAGATGTGACCTCACATAGCTCAAAAGTATAACTGTGTAATAGTTTGAATAATCATCATTTCAATTGCTTTTTGCAACTGGGGTCTTTTCTTGCAAGATCGTAGAATAAATTGTCTTGTTTCCAGCTTTGGTGGTCTCGTCTAAATATTATTGAATTTTGTTTCTAACAGTAGGTAGAAATGAGTTGTAAGAGTGTGGCAAGTTAAAAGAGAACACGTAAGCTCAGGTGGTGGGCAGTGATTACCTGGCAACCAAGTGGTCAAGTTTTCTCATTTGCTCCTCCTTGTTTAAATGCTTCTATTGGTTTGCAGGAAGCGCATGGTGGCTATTTCACTCCTGAAAGGTTTATCCAACTCAAAGGCACAGTATGTAGCATCTGCTGAAAGAAAGACAAGTTAATATTCTGCAAGTTTAAAATGATTTTTTACATAGAACTGAGAAAGGTTTATTTTTTGGCTGGTTTCTTTTCTAGTCTGACCAGCTCCTTTTTGTCTTGCTCACAGCCCAAGTTGTTCAGCTAACAAATTACTAATCGCATGGTTGTTGGCAGACAGAGGACCTGTATCATTGATAATTGGTTTCTAGTTGACAAAATTTCAGCTTCATTTGTAAAGAATTATGGAACCCATAGCGGCACAGACAGGGTTCACAATAGGTATCAAATTCCTTGCTTTCAAAACATGCAGCCATCCATGTAAATCCCTGGGTTTCAAGAGTTCTTTTGCATTTTCATCTATAGTTTTAGGAAGCCCAAAACGAATAAACATGGTTTTTATAATCGCCTACCCTAACTGCCCTGGAAAGTTTGTAGTTAGTTGTCTCAATGAACCGCTGAAGTCCTTGGGGTATGGGAACATTCACAGTGTTGTTAAGAAGGGAGTTCCAAGATTTTGACCCAGCAATGGGAGAAGGAATGGTGATACAGTTCTAAGTCAGGATGGAGTGTGACTTGGAAGAAAACTTACAGGTGATGATGTTCTCATGTCTTTCCTGTCTTTGTCCTTCTAGTTCTTGTATTTAGAAGGTGCTGTCAAAGGTAATTGGTAAGTCGTTCAGTGCATCTTGTAAATGGTACACGTTGCTGTCATTGTGCATCAGTGGTGAAGGGAGTGAATGTTGATGGTGGTTGGAGATTCAGTCTAGTGGTCTGCTTTTTTCTGCATGGTGTCATGCTTCATGTGTATTGATGAAGCTGTACCCGTCCAGGCAAGTGAAGAGGAAACAATAAAGTTTGTGTATTTATTTTGATGAAAAATGTAGCAATGAGTGGCATAATTCCATTGGTTAAAATAGGGTGTTTGGATTTTCTTTATTAATAGGATCACAACGCCTTCATCTTGCATCTGCTGCATGCTGACTCTGCTCTCTGTGGCAGACCGGTATACTACTGCAGGGCATCTAGTCTCTTTGGCAATATAACCATTATTTAAAAACTGATATAGATTCTGTATGTGTACCATGGAAAATATACTTCACAGTACTATTTTTATCTGGAGCACTCCTTGCACTCGGGAGTGTTATAAGCCATGACTCCAAAGTCATTCTGTATTTAAAAACAGAACTTCCGTATTCATAATGTCTTTCTTAATCCCAGGATGTCTAAAAACTCTGGGATCTTCACTTGGTATACAGTGCTCACTCATTCCCAGCCTATCTAATGCTCACAGCATCTGTGTCTTGCATTGCATTGCCTTTGTGTGATTTTGCTCCTCAGCTCAAGATGCCAGGTTCATATTACTGATGTTGTGCCATGCTATTTAGTGCAAACACAAAACTGGAAACTTGTTGCAGTTGTCAGCAGACCTCTGTCAAGGGAGCTTTTGCTCATGGTTTCCCAACACAGTATGCTGCTGTCTCAAAGTACCAAGGACACGGGTTCAATTCCACCCTCAGGAGACTGTCTGTGTGAAGTTTGCACGTTCTCCCTGTGTCTGCATGGCATTCCACTGAGTGCTCCAGTTTCCTCCTAAAGATGTGCAGGTTAGGCAGATTGGCCATGCTAAATTGCTGATAGTGTTCAGGCAAGTGCAGGCTAAATGGATTAGCCATGGGAAATGCAGAGTTACAAGAGATAGGGTAGAGGAATGGGTCTGGGTGGGATGCTCTTTGCCGGTTGGTGTGGAACCTGAGTCTATGAGTAAGGCAAGGTCAGCATCCGATTCCAGTCCAGGCTCTGCTCAAGGTGGTAAAGTCATGATCCTCTTGTAAGGAAGAGCCAAGTGACAGCTAGCACATCATCCATCTTGGCTTTTTCTACTTATAGTGGGCTGCTTTTCTCATGGAATGAGAGGGAGGCAGGTCCTGCAGGCAATAAAAGTTGATGACATCCCCCCACAGTTGGAGCAGGTGATTGAGTAAGCAGGCAGCACAGAGGGCATCCAGGATTTGCTATCAGGTGGGTGAGAGCAAGTGGAGAAGATATTGCAGGCAGTAATGAGAGTGGAAGAGCATAAGTCTTGGTGCGACGTGGATACAGGAACAGGCACAGAGTGAGTAGGATTTATCGGAGAGAAACTAATGGTACTTATGTTGGCAGAGTGGAGGAGGACGTTGACTTTCTTCTTGCAACCTTCCAGCTGGCTGAGAGTGCTTTAACCTGGGTATACAAAGTTAAAAATCACACAACACCAGGTTATAGTCCAACAGGTTTAATTGGAAGCACACTAGCTTTCGGAGCACCGCTCCTTCATCAGGTGATTGTGGAGGGCTCGATCGTAACACAGAATATATAGCAAAAATTTGCAGTGTGATGTAACTGAAATTATACATTGAAGAATTGATTGTCTGTTAAGCCTTTCATCTGTTAGAATACAGTTATAGTTTCACTTCTTTCATGTGTAAATCACAAAACCCTTTTTTTTAAAGCTGCATTCTCGGGTTAGCTGTTAACAATGGTGATAGCTAGACAATATGTTGAAGGTGTTAGCCCCCTGTGTTCTCTGTCTATGACCTGATGTTTAGATTGACTCCAATCTAAAAAGTGAGAGAACAGAGTTTTACATAAATTCATGCAGTTTTTGAGCTCAGAGTTCTACATGAATGTATGTGGTTTTTGAGCAAAGTGCAATGTAACTCTGAAAGTACTAAAAGAATTCACCACACACAATATATATGTGTGCATGTGGGTCTTTGTCTGTCTGTGTGTGTGTCTGTCTGGGGTGGGGGTTGTGAGTGTGAGAAAGTGTGTGTGTGTGTGTAGTGAGTGCAGAGTGTCTTAAGTCTGTGAGGGGGTGTATGTGTGGGAATCTGTGTGTCTATAAGGGTGTGTGTGGGTGTCTGTGTGTGTGTCTGAGTGTGTGTGTGTGTGTGTAGGAATATCTGTGTGTGTCTGTGTAGTGCAATGGTGATCACCTGTAATGTGACATTAACCTGGGTAGCAACCTTGGACCAGGCTGCCATGGCCTGCTGCAATGGTCTTTACTGCTGGTCCTGGGGAAGGAAGCAGTCATGTGTCAGCACTATCCCATCCAACAGGACCTCCTGGACCCTGCCAGTAAAGTGAAGCACCAATTTCCTCCTGTTTTCCAAGGCTGCAGAAACATAAGCAACTGTGCCGGGCAGGCACAGACTAACAGCGTTTGTCCAGATGCACAACAATCTTTTAAAGATGGTGTGAGTGCAAAGGATGCTGGTCTTTTGATGGATATCCATTAAGTGGTGAGTTGTTCCAGGTACAAGGTAAGATGGGATGGAAATTGGATTTGAGAGACACCTTAGAGAAGTGTTCGGTAATTAAGGAATGAGTTTGGTCAGACACAATAAGAAAACCTGCTATTCTTCACAGCAACAACTTTTCCAAAAATTTCAACGCAATTCGGACTTAGCCAAAAAGATCCAGCTCTATGTCATAGGTGGAGGGAGTTTGTATTTTTCACATGGGTTTTATTGATGAGAGACTGCACTTCTCAAATGAAAGCAATTGCTCTGAGAAATAAAATGGCCCTTTCTTGTCACAGATCATTATCTTTAGGAAAAGTGATATTGTCTGCCAGACTTATTTACTTGCCTTTTCCCAGTGCCTACCCATGATCAATCTCTCCCAATTTAATATAGTGACACTTTATGTTCATTCCATGATGAGCACATCTGAAGAAATTCGAATGAACTCAAAATGTTAATTCAGTTTTTCTCTCTCTACAAATGCTGTCAGAACCTGCAAAGTTTCTTTATCATTTACTGCAGTGCTTCAGATTTCCAGCATCTACAATGTTTTGCTTTAATCCCATTCACTTTAGATTTGCTAGGGCTACTTGATGAAATACTCGATCAAATGCAGCCTTGATGTCAAAGGCAGTCACTCTCACCTCACTCCTGGAATTCAACTCTTTTATCCATATTTGAATCAAAACTGTAATGGGGTCAGGGGTTGAGTGGCACTGACAGGTCTACTATGAGCCCAGCTCATGTTATTACTGGACAAGTCTGGTCTCTGGCTGAAATCCGACATGCTGAATCGTTTTCCTCTTTGCTTTTAATGAGGTGCTCTTTTACTGAAACACAAATATGCAATGCTGCACATTTGGGTTTAGCAGAAAAGCAGAAGATCACTCTGCAAAAGAAATTAAGATAAATTGGGATAAGCCAAATGAAATGCATATAACATATCTAAAATTTCAAAGTTCATCATAAAATGCAGTCACTTTAATCCCAGCTATATTTCTTCACAGTACTCACATCAGGGAGATTTCCTTTTCCTATTCTACACTGAATTAGCTATCCCTTCAATTCCCAGTTGTGAGAATCTAATATCCTCTTCCTTGATTCATGATAGAACTGAGAAGTAGCTTCTTCAGCTTCAGCAACCACTTCTGGATATTAATCAAACAATCTGAACTGGAATTTTTATTAAACTCCTTACACTAACGTCATCTACTTTTAACAATTCTAAACTATAATTTCCTTTTTTTTCAGGAGCAACTGCTTTATACATCCTGCTTCAGCCAAGAACCCAACAGAATCGCCCAAGTGAAATTTAAAAGCATTTTTTTCCAAGCTGCGACTATTTCATCACAGCCCTAGAAGACAATTCTAGAATCTTATATCTAACAGGTCAATGCATTATACTATTGATCTTGTTCACTTTTAAACTGTCCCAATGTACACAAATTCACTCAGCCTCCAGAAGGATTGGCTGACTGGCAGAAGGCAGATGGTAAGGATACAGATGTCTTTTTCAGGATGGCTAGTGGAGTTCTGCAGGAGTCTGTGTTGACACCAGAATTAATCACATTTTACATTAATGATTTGGATGATGGAAGTGAGGGCATTGTTGCTTAGTTTGCAGATGACACAAAGATAGGTGGAGGGACAAATGGTCTTCAGGAAGCAGGGAGGCTTCAGAAGGACTTGGATAGGCTCAGAGAGTGGGCAAAGAAGTGGCAGATGCAATACAATGTGGGAAATTATGTGGTTATACACTTTGATGGGGAAAATTGAGGCATAGACCATTTTCCAAATGGGCAAAGGCATTGAAAATTTGAAGCACAAAGGGACTTGGGAGTCCTAGATCAGAATTCTCCTAAGGTTAACATGTGGGTTCATTTGGCAGTTAGGAAAGCAAATGCAATGTCAGTATTCATTTAAAGAAGGTGAGAATACAAGAGGAATGTGCTGCTGAAGCTAGATAAGGCTCTGGTCAGACTGCATTGAAAATATTGTGAGCAGTTTTGGGCACAATATCAAAGGAGTGATATGCTAGCATTGGAGGGGGCCCAAGGGAGGTTTCTAATTATTATCCCAAGGATGAAGGACTTGTCAAATGAGGAGTGGTTAAGGACTCTGGATCAGTACTCAATGGAGTTTAGAAGGATAAGGAGGGAATCGATTGAGACTTAGAGAATACTGAGAAGCCAGGATAGAGTGGACATGGAGAAGATGTTTCCACCAGTAGGAGGCTAGGACCTGAGGGCACATTCTCAGAATGAAGAGATTATCCTTTAAAAATAAGATGAGGAGGAATTTCTTCAGCCAGACAGTGGACAATATTTGGAACCCATTTCTGTAAAAAGATGTAGAGTGTATTTAATAAGGGGATCAAAGGTTATGGGGAGAAGGCAAGAGAATGGGATTAAGAAACAAAGCCATGATTGAAAGATGGAGCAGACTTGATAGACTGAATGGCCCAATTCTACTCCTATATCTTATAATCTTATGGTCTTATGGTTTCAGACTTTTTTTTGAAAAAGCATCACCTTTTTAAAAAAAAGTGCTACATAACAACATACAAGTTAATCATACAAGTCACCTCTTCTGACACATAGAAAACCCATAGCCATTGTTTCATTCATAAATCCAAACTCAAAGTCAAATGATATACACCTTATATCAAAGTACCCAAACAGAGCACTACAAAGTAGGTAATTATTAAGTCAGTGATGCTTAATAGCACAGTTGATGACAATTCCCATCATTTATTGATGAACAAGAGACAAATGCGCTGGGAATTGGCCGGGTTGGATTTGTCCTGCTTTTTGCATACAGGACATACTGGGCAATTTTTCACATGTTTGGGTAGATACCAGTGTTGCAACTGTAGTGGAACATTTTGACTAGCATCATGCCAATTCTGTATCGCACATCTTCAATACTATTGCCAAAAGGTTGTCTGGATCGTAGCTTTTTCAGTGTCTCCAAACATTTTGTGATATCATGTGATATGAATCAAACTGGCTTGAGACCAGCATCTACGATGCTCGAGACCTCTGGAGGAGACCAAGATGGATCATTGACATGGAACTGTAGGGGGAAGATTGTTGCCTTTTCTTTTGCACTGATATGCTGGGCTACCTGATCAGGATGGAGGTATTTGTGGAGTCTCCTTATCCAGTGAGTTGTTTAATTGTCCACCACAGGCATTAGTGTCTGGGTATGGCAGAACTGCAGAATTTAGATCTACTCTACCGGTTGGAGAATCATTTAGTCCTGTCTGTCATTAACTACTTGTGCTGTTGGGCACACACATAGTCTTGTTTTACAGCTTCACTGAACTGACATCTCAATTTAGGTATGATTGATGCTGGTCCTGACATGCCCTCCTGCAATCTTCATTGACAAAGAGAATACAAGAATTAAACTAAAGGATCTGTAAGTGATTGCATGTAGCATTTGAAACAAAAGCGATGAACTGAGAGTGAGAACAGAAATGAATAGGTATATGCTTGTGGAAGTGATATACTAGCTCCCTAACAGAAATTGTGCAACAGGGTTGAAGATAACGAAAGAAGTAGTACCAGCTTGTAAGGAAGGTACAACAGAAATCATGGGAATTTTAATTTACACCTCGACTTGAAGAATCAAATGGGCAATTTAGCCAAGATGAAGAATTCATAGAATCCTTTCTAGATAGTTTCTTTGAATAGTATGTTCTGGAACTGCTGAGAGAGAGGGCTATATTAGAGCAGGATCTTTGCAATGAAATAGGATTATTTAATGAATTTATATTGAAGGTAGCAAGCGCAACATGTTTTAATTTTATTTTCAATCGAGAGAATTGATTCAGAGAGTATATTTAATTATTAAAGAGTACTTGAAAGCAAAGCTGGCTAAAGTGAATTGACAGGTTAGTTCAAAGGATAGATCAATAGAGGTTTAGTGGCAGACATTTAAAGGGTTATTTCAGAATACACAGAATGGATCATTCCACTAAGTAAGAAAAATTACAAGGCATAGATCCACCATTCCTGGTTAAGTAGAAATATGAAAATTGGTATTGACTAAAAGAAAAAGCATATGGGGTGGCACAGTGGCTCAGTGGTTAGCACTGCTGCCTCAGGTGCCAGGAACCTGGGTTCGGTTCCAACCTCAGGCGACTATCTGTGTGGAGTTTGCACGTTCACCCTGTGTCTGGGTGGGTTTCCTCCAGGTGCTCCAGTTTCCTCCCACTTTCCAAAGATATGCATGTTAAGTGAATTTGCCATGCTAAATTGCCCATAGTCTTCAAGGATGTGTAGGTTAGGGTGTGTTGGTCAGGGGTAAATATGGGGTAAGGGGAATGGGTCTGGGTAGGTTTCTCTTCAGAGGATCAGTGTGGACTTGTTGGGCCAAAGGGCCAGTTTCCACACTGTATGAGTTCTATGAATACCATTTAATTGTGTAAACGTAAGTGGCAGGTCAGAAGGAATATGAGAAAAAACAATGAATGACAACAAAGTTAATAGAGGGGAAATTTCAATGTCGGAGAAACCCAACTAGAAACATAAATTAAAAGATGCTAAACATTTATACAAATATTTAAAGAAGGGAAGAATTGCATGTTGGTACTGTAGAAAGTGAGACTGGGGAATAATAATAGAAATTAAGGAAATGGTAGACAAATTGAACAGGCATTTTGCTTCAGTCTTCACAGCAGAAGATATAATAAAAGTGATAAATGAGGAATGGAAGAGAGAAATTCAAGAAAATTACTATCACCAGGGAAGTGGTACTGAGCAAATTGGTGGAGCTGTTGGCTGACAATGTATGGATTTTTCTGATAGACTTCATCCTCAGGCTTTGAAAGAAATGGCTAATAAGACAGCTGATTTGTTGGTTTAAATTTTCCAAAACCCACTCGATTCAGTGATGACCCCATTACGTAGCAAATGTAACTTTTTTTATTCAGAACGAAGGGGAAGACAGAAAGTAGGATACTTCAGGCCAGTTAACTTAACATCAGTCATCAGGAAAATGTTAGAAGCTATTATTAAAGCTTTTATAACAGGGTACTTGATTAAGCATAATGTAATCTGGCAGAATCAATGAAAGGAAAATCATGTTGACCAATTCATTGACCTTCTTTGAGATGGTATCATGTACTTCGAATAAAGGGACACTGGTGAGATACATTGTACTTAGATTTCCAAAAGACATTTGGCAAAGTTCAATGTCAAAAGTTATTGTCTAAAGTAAAAATTCCTGATATAGGGAGTAGTACATTGGCATAGAATATTGCCTAGCTCACAGGCAGCACAAAATGGGCATAAATGGGTATTTTTCAGGTTGCAAGGTGTTTACAATTAGAATGTGTTTACAGTTTATATAAATTACTTAGATGAGGATAGAAGGTTGCCAATTTTTCTGATTTATATGAAGATATATAGAAAAGTATGCTGTGAAGAAGGCATGAGGAGGCTACAAAAAGATATAAGTAGGTTCAGTGCATGGGCAGAGGTGGCTTAAATGGAATATGATGGAGAAGAATGTGAAATTGTCCATTTTGCACAAAGAATTTTAAAAAAAAATCTAAATGCTGAGAAATTTAAGATCTCCAAGATGCAGCAATTCATCCTCATGAATGAATCACAAATGGTAAACCCTAAGGCTTTCTATAGGTATTTAAGGAATAAAAGAATGACGAGAGTAAGATTAGGGCCAATCAAGGATAGTAGTGGGAAGTTGTGTGTGGAGTCAGAGGAGATGGGGAAGCACTAAATGAATACTTTTCAACAGTCTTCACTATAGAAAACAACAATGTTGTCGAGGAGATTACTGAGATACAGGCTACTAGACTAGGTGTGATTGAGGTTCACAAGGAGGAGGTATTAGAAATCCTGCAGAGTGTGAAAATAGATAAGTCCTGGATGGGATTTATCCTAGGATCCTCTGGGAAGCCAAGGAGGAGATTGCCGAGCCTTTGGCATTGATCTTTAAATCGTCATTGTTTACCGGAATAGTGCCTGAAGACTGGAGGATAGCAAATGTGGTTCCCCTGTTCAAGAAGGGGAGTAGAGACAATCCTGGTAATTATAGACCAGTGAGCCTCACTTCAGTTGTTGGTAAAGTGTTGCAAAAGGTTATCAGAGATAGGATTTTTTTTTTAATAGATATTTTTATTAGAAATTTAACATTTTTACAAGTTTACAAAAATAAACTAAGCTCTCCAACGCCAAACCTTTTCAATGTGTAAAACAAATATGACCATTCAACCCTATCAAATGTCTTTTCCATGTCTAATGAAACCACTACTCCTGGTATCTTTCCCTGATGACAGGCTTGAATCATATTCAAAACCCTTCTAATATTATTGGATGATCTACGGCCCTTAATAAACCCCGTCTGATCCTCCTTTATAATATGTGGCAGTATCCTTTCTAGTCTCAGTGCTAACGTTTTAGAAAGGATTTTAAAATCTACATTTAGCAAGGATATTGGTCTATATGATGTACAATCTTCTGGGTCCTTTCCTTTTTTAAGGATAAGAGAGATATTTGCCTCTTTCAGCGAAGGCGGGAGACAGCCCTGACTATATGCATAGTTATACATGTCCATAAGTGGACCAGCCAATATTTCTTTATAGAATTCAGCTTGAAAACCATCTGGGCCGCGCGCCTTACCATTCTGAAGTTGCCTAATTGAATCAAGTATTTCTTGGACTGTTAGAGGAGCATTTAGGACCGATACTTGTTAGGCCTGGAAAGGTCAAATTTTTAAAAAATGACTGAATCCTCCTCGTCCTATCTTCACAATCCTGCGATTTATATAACTCAGAATAAAATTCTCTAAAGATCGCATTAATCTTTTTATGATTATGAGTCAAAATACCCGTACTTTCCTTGATAGACGTAATAGTCTGAGGGGCCTTTTTTTTCTTTGCAAGTATCTATCCAGTTTGTCGCCATATTCATATAACCTTTGTTTTGCAAATAGTATTTCCCTCTTAGCTGTTTGAGTAAGCGTAGTGTTTAGAGCTGTCCTAAGAGCCGTAATCCTTTGCAATTTAATAATAGAAGGTCTATCAGTGTATGCTGTTTCAGCTGCTTTTAAGCGAGCTTCAAGCAGACGCTGTTGTTCTCCCTTCAATTTCTTCTGGGTCGCTGAATAGGAGATGATCAAACCTCGCATGTAAGCTTTGATGGTCTCCCATATCATTGATGGGTTGCTAGGTTTTAAAGTTTTAAATTCTTGAGAGAAGTACTTGACAAATTTATTATCTTTCATAAGGAAGGGGTCCATACGCCAATGCAGAGGGGATGTCCCATTGTTCCTCGCCTTAGTTTCCATATATACAGCAGTGTGGTCGGAAATTGCTATACTACCTATTTTACAGGATGATATGGAATTTTAAAAAATCGAGGGGGCAAAAAACATATCAATTCTGGTATGACATTTATGTGGATTAGAGTAGAAAGAAAAATCTTTGCCCTGTGGATGAAGACATCTCCATACATCTACTAATCCTAATTCTTTGTTCAGATCCATCAATTGTCGAGATCTGGGAGATACTCCTGCAGTACTCTTGGGAATCCTATCTATTTCCGGATCCATAATACAATTAAAGTCTCCCCCTATAATTATATGATGGGCACCAAAAGCCATCAATTTTGAAAAGGCTTCCGTTATAAATTTAAAGGGGTGTGCCGGGGGGGGCAGTACAAATTTAAAATCCCATATTCCTCTCCATTTATGAGGGCTTTAATCAAGATATATCGTCCAGATTCATCTTTTATCTGATTTAGGATTTTGAAAGGGAAATTCTTTCGAACAAGAATAACAACTTCTCTGCTTTTTGAGCTAAATGAAGAAAAAAAGGCCTGATCAAATCCACCCTGTCATAATTTCAAGTGTTCTTTATCCGACAGGTGTGTCTCCTGTAGGAGAGCTATATCAACTCTTTCCTTCTTAAGATTTGATAATATTTTCTTCCTTTTGACTGGCGAATTACTCCCCTTGACATTCCAGGTGCACCACTTAACCGACTGATCAACCATAATCATCTGGGCGAGTCCGAGACCCCTCGGGAGGGGAAACCCTATCCAGAACATCCCGAGCATAGATCATATAAAATTTACAAAAATAAAGCCTCTCTAATACACCCACAACAATACAATAAAAAACTATTTCTAAATAAAAAAATATAAAACGTATCTAAGTGGAGATTTTCCCCCTTGTTCCCAGGGGTGTCACTTCCTCTCCACAAGTCCATCATATCCTCTCCCAACCAATGCCCCACCCTTGACCCAGGCGCTCCTCAATAAAATGAGGAGAATTCAAATATAATACAAAGCTAGAGTTAACAGTGAGCACCCACCCCCACCCATACCAACACCTGGATATATTTGGTAATGTTAATACGATATATAAACATATAACTATAAAATTACCACCTCAACAATAATAATTAAATATAATAATACAAAATAACAAGGGAAAACAACCCCGCTCCTAGAGACAGAGGTAAAATAGAATAAGGTAACCGCCTCCCTCCACCAACATTAACCAAACCCCCCAGCTTATATACATACATATATATACAGATACACACACGCATATACATACATCCCTCATATATACATAAAATAATAAATGAAAACAACCCCAAGGGGGGGGGGAGAAAATCAAATCCCTCTCCCCACCCCCGATGATAATATTAAACAGTAAGGTAAGAGAGAAAAAAGGGGGGATATAAACCAAAGTGGGGGGAAAGGCAAACCAACATCCATTATGTCTTACAATTTATCTAAGAGAGTCCAAGAATTCCTTAGCCTTTTCTGGTGATCCGAAGTTATATACGGATCCTTCATGGTTAAAGCGTAGTGTCGCTGGGTAGCGTAAGAAGTACTGAATATTTAAGTCCCTTAAATGCTTCTTCGCCTCGTCGAATGCCTTCCTCTTTCAAACCAGAGCCGGGGAAAAGTCCTGGGATAACATGATCTTGGATCCTTTATAGATCATAGCTTGGGGGTCTTTTCCAAGATTTCTAGAGACTTCTAGAAGTATCTGCCTCTCCTTGTAGCTCTGCAGCCGGAACAGGACCGGGCGTGGGCGCTGTTTTGAGCCGGGCCCGCGTATTGCGACCCAGTAGGCCCATTCCACCCTTACCTGGCCTGATCCAGCCTCCAGATTTAAAAACTGTGGCAGCCACTGCTGGAGGAATGCTGTAAGCTGGCCTTCCTCTTCCCGTTCGGGAAGGCCCAGCAAACGAATATTTTTTCAGCGACCTCGATTATTAAGGTCGTCAATGTAATTCTCTAAGGTTCGGACTCGCTGTTCGAGAGTCCGGACCTGATCCACGGCCGATTGCGCTGTAGTTTTGGAGGTCACAGCCTTTAGCTCCGCCCCTCCGACTCGGCGCTCAATTTCTTTAATGTCTCAGTCGTGCTTCTGCAGCGCAGCCGAGAGTGAGTCCCATCGATTTCGGGACTCCTCGATAAAAGCGTTGATCTTTGTATCCAGCTTGGAGATCATCTCCACAAGGCTTGTCACTGTAGGTAAGTCCCCTGGGGTGGCTGTGGACACCTCTGCTGCAGCTGGAGAGGGGGGGGAGGGGATCCTGCTTGTTGAGAGCTGCGGACTCCCTTCCCTTTAGTCATTTTAACTAAAGATTCGATTGTTTAAGTTTAATATTAAACAACTAATTAAATTAAACAACTATTATAAATGATTTGGTGAGTGTGGTGGGGGTGGGTGACCCACTTTACCCAAGTCTTGGGAGGAGCACTGTAGACTCAGACTTGCTGGGTCGCCGCCATCTTGGATCCCCCCAGAGATAGGATTTATAATCATCTAGAAAATAATAACTTGATTAGGGATAGTCGGCACGGTTTTGTGAAGGGTAGGTCGTGCCTCACAAGCCTTATTGAGTTCTTTGAGAAGGTGACCAAACAGGTAGATGAGAGTAAACTGGTTGATGTGGTGTATATGGATTTCAGCAAGGTGTTTGATAAGGTTTCCCACAGTAGGCTATTGTACAAAATGTGGAGGAATGGGATTGTGGGAGTTATAGCAGTTTGGATCAGTAATTGGCTTGCTGAAAGAAGACAGAGGGTGGTGGTTGATGGGAAATGTTCATCCTGGAGTCCAGTTACCAGTGGTGTACCGCAAGGGTCGTTGTTGGGTCCACTGCTGTTAGTCATTTTTATAAACGACCTGGATGAGGGCGTAAAAGGGTGGGTTAGTAAATTTGCAGAAAACACTAAGGTTGGTGGAGTTGTGGATAGTGACGAAGGATGCTGTAGGTTACAGAGAGACATCGATAAGCTGCAGAGCTGGGCTGAGAGGTGGCAAATGGAGTTTAATGCGGACAAGTTTGAGGTGAATCACTTTGGTCAGAATAACTGGAATGCAAAGTACTGGGCTAATGGTAAGATTCTTGGTAGTACAGATGAGCAGAGAGATTTCTGTGTCCAGGTACACAGATCCTTGAAAGTTGCCACCCAGGTTGACAGGATTGTTAAGAAGTGTTAAGACGGACCCGCGGGGTCCCGTCTTTGCGTGTTCTTTCGGAAGGAGAGACTCATACTGGCAACTATGGTTAGACGCAGACAGCAGTTTATTCACAGAATCTTAACTGGTACAACGAATCTACAAGCATGCATTCGTTGGAGAAGGCGTTCTGCCTTCTTGTTCAAACTTGACACAATTATACTTCACGCTGCCTGGAGTCCCCGGTCAGTTCGCCTTCCCCATTGGTCCATTCATCTGCGCGTGCTGGGGATCCGTCCTCCTATTGGCCGCACCGAAGTGCCTGTCCAGCTCCTGCTGTGCTTGACAATGGCTCAGCCATCCCCGGGAGCGGTTCCGATCCCATATTCAATAGTTCATTGTTTCAAGGAATTACTATGCGTCTGACAGGCTAGCCATTTTCAATAGTTTCAGTTTAACTAAATTGACAATTACACTTATCAACTTTAGACTTAAATAGAGCCATTCACACTTAACAGTTACAGGTTCCGATAGAGCAATTCGCACTTGTCTAACAGTTACAGATTCCGATCGGTTTCTTTATTAATCCCGAGTTTCGATGGGGCAATTGATACTGGCTGGTATTTACAGGCTCCAAGATTTAATTAACATTATGCATATCCCTTACAAGCTCCAGCCAGGTACTCATGCAGTCGCCAGCAGCAGCTCGCTTGGCTGTTGTTAACCATTTCAGGGCTGGAACTAGAAGTGTCTGTTGCAGAGCTAGTGTCACCCTCCCTAGCCCTACATTAAACACCCCAGTGAAATCTCCCCAACAGATGGCATACAGTGTTTTAGCTTTTATGAACAGAGGGATCGAGTTCCGGAGCCATGAGGTTATGTTGCAGCTGTACAAAACTCTAGTGCAGCCGCACCTGGAATATTGTTTACAGTTCTGGTCACCGCATTATAAGAAGGATGTGGAAGCTTTGGAAAGGGTGCAGAGAGATTTACTAGGATGTTGCCTGGTATGGAGGGAAGGTCTTACGAGGAAAGGCTGAGGGACTTGAGGTTCTTTTCGTTAGAGAGAAGAAGGTTGAGAGGTGACTTAATAGAGACATATAAGATAATCAGAGGGTTAGATAGGATGGACAGGGAGAGCCTTTTTCCAAGAATGGTGATGGCAAGCACGAGGGGGCATAGCTTTAAATTGAGGGGTGATAGATATAGGACAGATGTCAGAGGTAGTTTCTTTACTCAGAGAGTAGTAAGGGTATGGAATGCTTTGCCTGCAACGGTAGTAGATTTACCAACTTTAAGTACATTTAAGTTGTCATTGGAGAAGCATATGGACGTACATGGAATAGTGTCGGTTAGATGGGCTTCAGGTTGGTATGACTGGTCGGCGCAACATCGAGGGCCGAAGGGCCTGTACTGTGCTGTAATGTTCTATGTTCTATGTTATTATGCAAGTATAGCAAGTAATTTGGACAGCCATTAGAAAGTTATCATTTATTGTGAGGGAAATTTAAATCATAAGTTGGCAGGCTATGTTTCAACCACATAGGACACTGATGAGATTACAACTGAAATATAGAGCACAGCAATGATCACCTTATTCCTGGAAGGCTGTAACTGCTTTGGAGATAGTTCAGAAAAGGTTTACTAGACTAATAGCGGAAAAAAGAGGCTCTTATCTTATGGGGAAGACTGGGCAAGCTGGGTTTGTATTCATTGAGGCTTTGATGAGTAATATATTATGTGATTGAAACATAAATGAACCTGAGGGGTCTTGACTGGGTAGCTGGGGAGAGGATGCTTCACCTTCTGGGAGCATCTGGAATTAGGACCACATTTCAAAATGAAGGAACCTTGACACAGAACAGAGATGAAGTGACTGTTTCTCTGATTAATTGGTGAGCCTTTGGAACTCTCTGCCTGAAAAGGTGATGGAAGTTGAGTCCTTGAAAAGTTTCTAGGGCAAAGTTGGATAGAGTATCCTGAGCAATGGGGGGAAAAGCTCTCAGGGTGAGACGGAATTGTGGGCTTACAGTTACAATACGATCAGCTATGATCTTATTGATGGATACATCAGGGGCTGAGTTGCCTACTCCTATCCCTAGATGTTCCAATGTAATTATTTTCATAGTTCTTTGTGTTTTGTTTTAGTTTATGAAACAAGAAAGCACGGTCTATTAGTGTCAAGCAGAACCAATAATGATGCAATGTTGCTATGTTGCATTCTCTTCATTGTCTTCAATGATTGTGCCACCTTCCAGCATCAGAATAAACCAATGCGAGTGCTCCAAATTATCCCGACTCCAGTTGGAACCAAAGTGCCTGCTGAAGAACTTACCCAACAAGTAGACGGCCAGTTACAATGTCAACTCAAGCAGAGAACCTTGGGGGCATTCGATTTTGTTCGGTGTAAACGTTGATGATGGAGGCCGAGAAAGAAGAATCCCCGAGTGTTAAAGAGAGAGGAAGTGGACGGGCAAAATTATTAAAGACGCAGCTGTTAGGTCGCCAAACCTGGGCTTCAGCGTTTTTATGCTGCGTGCACTCACACTGGGAGTTCTGAGATATCGCGAAACGAATGCATGTCAATAGCAGTTATGCGGAGGCCAATGTCATCGATTTTGAAGCATACTTGCGCTGTAAATGTTTAAATGCAACAAGCTCCACTTCCCCGGACCCCGGGCAACTGAAATATTGAGGCGAGGGAAGGCAGGATAATGGGAAGGCCACTTTAAACAACTCATAGCGATTACCAGCAAGTGTGGATCGCGCTGGAGGGAACGCAAGTTTATTGCAACATGAAAGGTTACAAAACGAGCAGATACTCCACTGATTTTCCCCTTAGGATAACCCACCTCGCGTCATCCAGTCTATTCCCAATGTGTTTAACTGCGTGCCGTACTGCTCGTCGATTGGATCCTCTTTACTAAATCTTCGTGACCCATCGCCTAAAATCATAAGAAAGCATGCAACAGATTGAGGTTGCAATTGCTTTTTGAGACAGGTCTGTCAGATGAAGAACATTTCCAAGTTGCCATGACTTTTGGGAAACAATTGGAACACATCCCTCCCCTCCCATCCTGTACTGTTTCAGTCACCTGTACGCGCAAGAGGATGAAGTTTAGACGGAACCTTTCAGTACCGCGATATTTTCCTTGTGGGTTTCATTGTTGGAGTCCTGTGGAACTTCATTGCGAGTGTGCGTCCTCGTCTCCCCCAAAAGTGATGCCGCTTGCACTGGCTGGCTGCACAGCTGGAAGAACAAGTCCAGCCCAACTCATTCCGGCATGTTTTTTAAAAAAAGTTGCTGGTAGCCCTTCCCTCTACAGAGACAGCATGTTGTCAGATGTCCACTTCTGGAGGTAGGACCATTAATCGCACAGAAGACCAAGAGGGAAGACCTAAGATTAAAGAGGGACAACTGCTGTGGTCTGAAATCCTGTTATTTGCCTTCTGCTTTTACGAGTTTTGGGGACAGGCTTCAGGTGAATTTCTCTGCGGTACAAACAAGATGAATTCCTCTTTGGGAGGAGCTGCCAATGAAACCCCCTCCTCCGACAGGGGGGCTGGGATCTCTCCGTCTCCAGCTGCCTTCAGTGGTCCCCTCCGCACCATCGAACCCTGGAATTTCAAAGTTCTGGCGACGTTAATGTTTTTCGTGACATTTCTGTCACTGTCTGAAAACTTCCTGGTCTTGCTGGTGACCTACAGATACAAGCAGCTGCGCCAGCCTCTCAACTACATCATTCTCAATCTGTCAGTAGCCGATTTCCTGGCATCGCTGGTCGGTGGCACTCTCAGCTTCCTCACGAACCTTTACGGATATTTCTTCCTCGGCGCCTGGGCGTGCGTTCTGGAAGGTTTTGCGGTAACTTTCTTCGGTAAGTGGCTTGACTTGAGAGGTGGGGCATTGAGTAATGGGGTGCGGGGGGCATATTAGTGTAAAATTTGGCCCAGTTATGACAGGGGAATGAGATGTAGGAAAGGAAAAGGTACATTGCAGTTCCCCATTCAGTCATGCCGCCGCACCTGACTGACTGGAGCAGTAAATATGTGCAACACTGAGAACATGAAAGGGTGAAATGCGCTCTGTCAATGTCCGCTACTGCCCAGCGCTGTGAAATGAGAAATTGCTTTATGCGTTATGACCTACAATCTTTTATCAGCTGGGTTACAGAACAGAACCGCGTTTCCATCCTGCAATAAAGTTTTCCAAGGTCCCCATGTTGTGACTGCCCGGACATCAATTGGATCCATTTCCCACCTCCGTCTGTGGAAGTTGGGACTTGCTGAGTACACAGTGTCCCGGGACAGTCCCTGTCCGCTACAGACGCTCCTGTGTATAGGAGGGGCAGCTCCGCTCCCTTTCCAGTGTTGGAATCCAAACAGGAAGCAAGGTAACCTGCTTCCCCTGGAATTAAAATGTTATCCAGGTGGAGACTGGATCACTTTCCAGCTGTCCTAATAAAGAAGGCTGCATTAAATCCCACTGGTTTCCCCGAATTGATCGACAGCAAGAGCTCAGTAATGAGATCAGCTTCGGTCTGGCTTCACATTAGCAGAAGTTTCACGGAGTTATTGGGGAGCTAGACATCTTTGACGCTGCTTTTCCGAGTGATATTAGAAAGCCGCTGCGTGAGGTATTGATTTTACAATCCAAAACATGCAGGTTCTGGTCCACTCCTTGGATGTGGACTATTTTCCTGTTTTTTTTTGTTAGCTGCGCACTAAACATCGCCAATGGGAGAGCTCAGAGAGGAAAATTGGTTAAGGGGGTAACAGGACAGCCTCCTGACGGCACTGTTCGCGAAAAACTACCCTCTTTTTGTATATAAGCTTTTCTGTAGAGGAGCTCTTACTGTGGAAATGTCCCTTCCTGTGAACCAGGATGCCAAAGTTCAAATCTCATCTACTCCAGCGAGGTGTAATGACAGGTTAATTAGAAAAGGGAAATTGCCTCCTTTTTGTCCGGGCACTGAGGAGTTTAAGTTTTGTTCCTGTTACTGCCTTGGTGTGAAGTCTCTCAAGTCAGGGTTCCGGAGGCTCTGTGGGCGATCTAGACGAGAGGAAATAGAAACGGTACAAGTCGTTCAGAGAAAGGAGCAGGTGTCCCGTTTACTTTCTGCTAACACTGGAAGGTAAGCAGCATGTGGATATCTGATGAGTGTACCTCACCTTGTGTGGAAAATGCAGAGCTAGATCTATTTCCATGAACACAGTAAGTTAACAGAGTCTTACATGGATTCATGCAGTTTTTGAGCAAAGTACAACGTAACTCTGCAAGTACAAATTCACCCCACAAACGAATATGTGTGTGTGCATGTGGGTTTGTGTATGTGTGTGTGTATGTCTGTCTGTCTGGAGTGGGGAGTTGTGAGTGTGAGAGAGTGTGTATATGTGTGGGTAAGTGAGTGTAAAGTGTCCAAGTCTGTGAGAGGGTGCATGTGAGAGTGTGGGAGTGTGTCTGTCTGTAGGAGTGTGTGTGTGTCTGGAGTGGGGGGGTTGTGAATGTCGGTGAGAGAGTGTATATGTGTGCGCATGAGTGTAAAGTGGTCTAAGCTGTGAGAGGATGCATGTGTGAGTGTGGGAGTGTATGTGAGTGTCTGTGTGCATATCTGTCTATACGTGTGTCTGTGTTTATAGGAGTGCCTGTGCGTGCATTTGTGTATGTGTGTGTGTAGGAGTGTCTGTGTGTGTGTGTATAGTGCAATGGTGGTCACCTGTAGTGTGATATGAACCCAACGTCCCGGTTGAGGCCCTCCCTATGGGTATGGAACTTAGCTATCAACCTCTGCTCGGCCACTCTTAGATGCTCCCTGTCTCGAAGTCCACCTTGGAGGATGGTCACCCGAAGGTCCAAGGTTGAATGTCTTGGACCGCTGAAGTGTTCCTTAACTGGGAGGGAACCCTCCTGTCTGTTGATTGTTGTGCGGTGTCCATTCATCCGTTGTCATAGCCTTTGCTTGGTTTCCCCAATGTACCATGCCTCAGGGCATCCTTGTCTGCAGTGTATAAGACAGACAACGTTGGCTGAGTCACATGAGTACCTGCCATGCACATGGTGGGAGGTGTCCCCATGTGTAATGGTGGTGTCCATGTCCACACTCTTTTGTATCAGTTCTGGTAAAAAATTATCATCCAGTTGGCATTGCAACAAATAGATTATGTGGTTATTATCCCTTTACTTTTTGTGGGAACTTGCTCTGCACAAATTCACAGTTCCATTTCCTGCAATATGTCAGTTATTACATTTCAAAAAGTAGCTTTTGGTTGTAAAGCAATTTGGAACATCCTTTATTTATGAAAGTTATTATATGAATGTCATTCTTTCCTTATTTTGTATTGTTTAACTTTTACGTTTATATCCTGCTATTCTGGACCCCCTCCCCCTTAAGCATAATGTGTTGTTTCTTTTTAATATAAACATGTCTTAATGGTTACTGCATTGAGTTGGGAGGTCATGCTGCGGATGTACGGGACATTAGTTAGGGCACTTTTGGAATACTGCATGAAATTCTTGTCTCTCTGCTAGGGAAAGGATGTTGTCAAACTTGAAAGAGTTCAGAAAAGATTTGCAAGGATGTTGCCTGGATTGGAGGATTTGGGCTACAGGGAGAGGCTGAATAGGTTGGGGTTATTTTCCCTGGAGCGTCGGAGGCTGAGGGCTGACCTTATAGAGGTTTATAAAATCATGAGGGGCATTGATAGGATAAATAGATAAGGTCTTTTCCCTGGAGTGGGGGAGTCCAGAACTCAAGGGCATAGGTTTAGGGTGAGAGGGGGAAGATATAAAAGGGACCTAAATGGCAACTGTTTCATGCAGAGGGTGGTGCGTGTATGGAATGAGCTGCCAGAGGGGGTGGTGGACGCTGGTACAATTGCAACATTTAAAAGGCATCTGGATGGGTACATGAATATGTAGGGTTTGGAGGGATATGGACCAAATGCTGGCAAATGGGACTAGATTAATTTGGGATATCTGGTTGGCATGGACAAGTTGGACCGAATTGCTATACATCTCTATGACTCTAAATGTCTTGAAGTCAGATCCAGCAGCTGTGATAATTTCCATAGTTGAATAGTTGCACTTTTCTTGTTTGGGTGGACCAGCAGGTGAGCAGATTTCAGGAGAGAGAGAGAAGATTCATTGTTCTCCATTAGTTCGGTGGGTTTGGCACTTTCACATTGTCTGCCTTTCCTTCAAATGAACAGAATTTATTTCTATGTATCTTTTCTTTTTGTACTCCCTCAGTCAAATCAACCCTTTTGCATAGCTTGAAACTCTAAATGGTAATGTGTTATTTTTCAGATATCAAGGTTCCACAATGCAATGAAATAAATTGTAATATGTCTCTTTGAATTTCCTACTCCCACGTGCTCTTTCTCTTCAAAGCTTGGATCATCACACTTCCATTGACTCTTTACAAACTCCTGATATTTCACAAGTCAAAATTTTGTTTTTTACGAGAATCCTATGTTCATGATATACTTCCCACATTACAGGGAAAAGTGAACATCTAAGTTGCATTTTGACTGAATTATATTAACGAAGAGAAAACATGTACAAGTTATTTTTATATGCATACACTGTTGCCTGATTCATGAACATTTTCCAGTTCGGTCTTATCTGAAAAATGTCCTTCCCCTTCTCAGTCTTTACTGTAACAGTTTACACTGATCCTCAACTTTTGCGTTCCTTTCCATGATCAACACCTTTTGCATTCTCTTTTTGAGATGGAATGTTAGCATCTGACTGGGTCTGTAATCTATTCTCCCTTTAATTGAAGTCTCTTTTTAGAGTTTATGCGAAATGAGGAGGGTTTGATATTCCTGTCTGGTTGCATATATTAAAAACCTTATTTTTAATTTATCCCACTCGGATCCAATTTTATTAAGTTCTCTTTAAACAATCTCAATAGCTTTTATGTTCTGAAACTGTGCCTCATTCTGTAGCTCAAGTTGTCAAAGTTTTGGTGGAGCTGGCCTCAGGTTCTTTCACTTCTGCAGCCACCTTCTGAAACCTCAGAGTGAAGGGCCTGCTGACACTTTGTGTTAATTAGCACATGATGTGAAGCTGTCAGTGTTGGACTGGGGTGGACAAAGTTAAGCCAAATAAACTACATCTCAGCCGATCCAATAGCCGACATCAGACAGTCTTTCCAAATAAACCTGTTGGACTATAACCTGGTATTGTGTGATTTGTAACTTTGCTTAGCACAGGCAGAGCTTTTAGACTCAGGACTAGTTATAATTAGGGTCACTCTGTGACTGCAATTCTTTCTGTGGGGAGGCAAACATTAACAATCCCACGGATCCCTCTTTGCCTCTTTCCACTCATACACTTATCTTCAGCTCTTTGAACTGCCAAGTAATATCTCTCAGACTCTTCGACAAAGTGAGACATCCCTGTCACTGTCCCTTGGCCTGCTTGAGACTTTCCACTGTTCCTGTTTAATTGTGTTGGCTTTTGTTTAGCCACTTCAAGCCTTCATGACTTGTACTGCCCGCTTTGAGGCTTCTGTACATTATCCAGGTGGCTGCAGTACCTTCAGTACCATGCCTAAACTGTTCAGCTCATACAGCCTCTCTGGGCCGCACTTGGGATTTTGAGTGCGTGATAGCCATTAGATTATTTTCAGCCAACCCTTTCATTGGCAAGCTTGAAGTTACATCCACATCACTAAACCTGTTGTTATATAAGGGTCTGAAAAGATTAATGCTGAGGAGTACATTAAGCACCATCTAGTATGATGATGTCACATGGATCCAATTGGGGAAACAGCTTTAGAAATTGAAGAAGTAGGGTCTAAAAATGGGGACTACTACTTTGTAGTGTAGTTATAATGTCTCCCTCACTGATATAACTTGTACCTCTTGCTATCACGCAATAAACTACATCAGATTCTTTTGTTTAACAACCGAGTGCTTGTGTTGTGCCACACTAGACTGAGTGGGCTCTGTAGGCTCCCACCAGGATAGAGAATGGTGCTACGTACCTATCAGATGGATCCTGTACCATGATGAGCTGTAATGAGGATTCATCTTACACCATGTTGGCAAGCGGTATGGACTCCATTTGGCAACAGCATGCAAAATGCTGGCAGCTGTGAAGATCTGAAAATTTATTCATACAATGCTTCACGAAGGCTGCGTATACCAAACAGTAGGAAGCTTGGCAAGCTGAACATTTCTCAGTCCGCCAGAAGAGGCCTTCATGGCAAGATTCAACAAGACAGAATCTATAGTCAATGGTAAAAAGCATTTTAGACCTGATGAGAGATAACCTGCAGCAGGAGAGTGTTCAGAACTCCCTAGTGATGGAGTTACTCCAAGGCAGTTAAGATTACACTGGGTGAGTGGAGGGTTGGGCTTAGGATTTGGGGGTGGGGTAGGTCGGACAGTGGGGGCAGGGTTGGGGGGAATGCTTCTGAGTCAAGGTTCTGCTTGTTGAGTAAAGTTGAGATTCCTGGTGGCAAGGACCAACTTTAAAATAAGGCATGGTTTAAAAGCTGAGAATGCTAGGAATAAGCAAAGTACTTATGTTCAGATTGAGTGCACTCTCATGGAGAGTGGACATTGTGAATGACATTAAGGGAAATCAAGGGCCACAGAAAAAATTTAAAATAAACTCGCAGTCCTGGGAACATCATAAATCTAGAAATGAGGTGATAAGGGATCATGTTAGATGGCAGAGATTAATAACTCAGACAGCTTTGGATTTCAAATAAGTAAGATCTCGCATTGAAACTCTGTCCCATAGTCTCAGTAACAATGTCTAGCATAACAACATAACTTCTATCTACCTCATAGAGTTCTGAGATGCAGATGGATCTGAATGTCCTAGTTCATGAATCACAATAGGTTAGTATGCAAGTACATTAAAGGAGATGGAAGCAAAACTTTGAATACTTTTAAGGCAAAGTATGTAGACTATTACTAAACAAAGAGGTGAAAGGTTATTGATGGGTGGAAATATGTTCACATATTTTTCCTTTCTGGATTATAAACTGGAAGGGAAATCAGATACAGCTATATGGCGGATTTACCAGTAAAGTTTGGTAACTTGGAAACATCAAGTGGCGCATATTTTTAGTTGTGCAAGACAATGTTGCTGTTGATACGTTATTGAGTCAGAATAATACCGGTGGTTTTGAATTCAGGAAAGACTGCCTAATGTCAGTTATTGTATTGGCTGAGTTACAGCTTGTTATAGAATTTTAAGTTTAGTGCAGCCACAGACTTCCATACTGGCAAACAGAAAACATTTCCCCCTCCTTTTCCTTTTTGTGAGAGCCTGAAGTCTCAGAATTTAGTTGCAGAGATGAAAGAACCTGAGTGAAAAGTGAAATAAAAAACCCAGAAAAATTAAGACACCAAATTCTCATACAAGGAAAAACCCAGGTCCACCTGATCAACTATCAAAGAACAATCATTGCGTTATAGCCAACAGCATATCACGATTGTTCAACTTGAAAGGAGTTGTGAGACACAATTTAACATACATTTGGGATGTGGACTCTTAATCTTCAGAATTTCGCTTTTCTCTGTCTACAACCTTCCCTCGATGAAATATGTGTTAAATCGCCTTTTTCTGCCTTAATTATGAACACGTATATGTGTGTGTTTGTGTTTTTATAATAGACTAATAATATTTTCTCTGCCATTTACTGAGGTTAAGTGTGTTTGCAATTAACAGAGTTGCTTTCTGTTAACAATGAAAGCTGGTGTGAGTTACTATGGTTCTGAATAGCAGTTAGGCTGGCAAATTGCTTAACTTGGTGATCTACTTGAGGTTATTGAATAGCAAACCAAGTTTGAGGGCCCCACACTGCTCGTATGTTCATACATTCCAAAATTTGTTTTATATTGAAGACAAGAGCCTGTTTTCGTTTGACTTTGGGGCAGCAATGTGGCTCAATGGTTCACACTGATGCCACACAGCACCAGGGACCCGGAATTTATCCCACCCTCAGGTGACTGGCTGTGTGGAGTTTGCACATTCTTCCCGTGTCTTTGTGGATTTCCTCCAGGTGCTCCGTTTTCCTCCCACAGTTGTAAGAGCTGGAGTATGGAGATTTGTTTGGGATAGTGAGGGAGAAAAAAATTATTCAGTGTTGATGGTGACAGATTAAAGTAACTATCCAAAGCTGAGGACAGTGCTTGAAGACAGTGTTATTACTTGGCAAAAGTGGGTAGAGGAATTCATTGGAAGCTGGGATCAAATCTGGACTCATAGAATCCCTACAGTGCAGAAAGAGGCCATTTAGCCCATCAAGTCTACAATAAGCCTCTGAAGGGCATCCCCCATAACCCTGCATGGGGTTAAGCTACCTAACCTAACCACCACCATTGGACTGTGGGAGGAAACCAAAGCACCTGGTGGAAACTCACGCAGACACAGGGAGGATGTGCAAACGCCATACAGACAGTCATCCAAGGCTGGAATCAAACCTGGGTCCTTGGTGTTGATAGGCAGCAGCACTCACCACTGTGCCACCATGCCACCCACAGTGTTTAGTCAAAGAATTACAGTTCTACAGAGAACGCAATAATCTAGGTATAAAAGGGGAATGTTCCCTCAGTAAATAAATGCATAAATTTTCTACAAAATAATGTTTAGTCATCTGTAGAAGTAAAAGCTTTAAAACATGAAATCTTGATGTGACATTTTTTCAGGTATTGACAGGGAGTTTGAATTTCTTTCAAATGTTATCAATCTCAACGGAGATAATGACAGCTTAAGGATAATCATTCAATGAGAAGATGGATTAAATGGCATCCTTCATTGCTTAGATCAATGATCGTTATATATTTCATCAGGAAGAAAATGGTGGATAGCATTTCTATCGAAGATTTGATTTACAGATTTGACTAGCACATTGATAAACTTAAACAACAGCTTTGCATTAGGAACTTTAATAACAAAAGCTTACAGAGGGACTTGCAGGGAAATATTTATCACTTCACAAAGAAGAAATTCCTTACCTAATAATAAAAATGCCCATTTTTGGTATCCATCCTGATAATTTGCTTTAGTAATTTCAAAGACAGGAAGGTGTTATTTTAAATTAGACCATTCATTTAAGTAAGGTAACCACTGGGGCATTTATCATTTGGAAAACACAACATTGACCTGGAATCCTGCAACCTCTCTTGAAATGAATTATCAATTAAAAACTGAGCAGGAAAGGAACTTAAAATGATAGACAATAGTTGGGTGACAAAATTCAGAGGGCTGAATCTTATGCTACTTTTGGCTACGTCTGAATTGCATCAAATGTTTTGAAGAAATTCCTGCCAGGAGGCTGAGTGAATTTTCTCACTGTACCTCACCAAGCTCACCTTATTAATATCTACCCTGCCCCTGTGGTGTCCATCATGTCTGATTTGATCCCATTTTAACATGCGCTGTTCCCAGAACTCACCACTTAGTGGATATGAGGGAATTCACAGGTATCTCTTGCACTCGATTCATCTCTAAGTTCCCATTGTGCACCCAAAGCAGTACTGTCAGTTTGGAATTTCCTGGCTTGATTCGTGATAGTCGTTCCAGATAAGGCAGACAGAGGGATAACATGCCTCACTTTGTGGGCAGGGACCTAGTGTCCTATTGGATGAGATGGTTCTGTGGGTCCCCCCAGATCCAGCAGTGGAGGCCTCAACACCAGACTTGTTCTACAGTTGCCACCCTGGTCATGGCAGTCTCAGCTATTTGGAGGAATCCCCAATGTTGTAGAAACAAGGTTAATGACCTCCACTCCAATAGTGCAAGTGCCACTATCTTGTCTCTGATACCTCACACTCACTCTATCTCTGCTACAATACACCCCTCCCATCAAAGTTCATACTCTGCCACTCTCCCTCTTCTTCCGTCATTCGCTATCGACCACTTACCAGTCATCCAACATGCCCTCAGTATGGCCTATTCCATTCGCTTTGGCACTCCTTCAACCTGCACCAAATGTAACAGCTGTGCCACTCTCTTAATACCACCGCTCTCTCATTCTAGGAGGCTAGCCACCCTGAAAGTACAGAAAAATGCAAGACAGTGATGGGTTGCCCAATATTCAGTTCCTCACCCCTTATGTGAAGACCACCCCAATTTTGAACACCTCAGTGTCTGACCGACTGTTTTCAAGTTCCTGGACTTCATTGGAGGCTGCCATTGTCTTACTGTAGAGGGAAGCCCTGAGCAAAGACTCTTATTTGACAGGGCCTATTGATCACCATGATAAATCAGAGCATTATTAACTCTGGGGAGACAAAGTGTAAAAAGGCAAGAAAAGGCAATTCAAACTAAGCATGCTGTGAGCATTCAGGTAGATTCAGAATGAGTGCTCCTAGTGAGTGAGCTCAATGATCTCAAGCTAAGAGTTCAGAGATGCAGCTTGGTCCCATCCAGGAGCTGGGTGCATGTCCCTGAGGGCACAGTGTCTTTGCTGCAGCATTTACAATGATAGTTGCCTGTGCATCCCAAGATGTAACACTGAAGAGTGAAAGACATGCCATATATGTTCTTAGAAGTGGGAACATATTGCATGCCAATGCCTGTGGATGTGGGGTGAATGTGGCTGGTACCCATAGAGATATTAGTGCACTGTGTCTAACATGGCAGTCATTTGGAGGAAGTGTTGAGCTGAGTTTGCCACATAGCCCCCTCCAATTTCTACATCAAGATTTTCTTGAAGCCATGAAGAGGTTATGCCCAAAACATTGATTTTCCTGCTTCTCAGATGCTGCCTGACCTGCTGTGCTTTTCCAGTGCCACCCGTTTCAATCTGACTCTCCAGCATCTGCAGTCCTCACTTTCTCCTAATTAGATTCTGACAAGTGTCTTTTAAAATAATAATTCTGTGATTGATTTTCTTAATGTGCACTCCCTATCATGAGACCAGGCTGGTCTGCCAGATATAATTGGGAAATGAGTGTCCTATTCAAAACTTTCCATTTATTGAAATAATCCAATTTAAATCTGCATGTTCCACTGAGTAGAACTGACTCAAGTGGGATTACTTACAATTTTTTCCCCTTTTTTAATGAAAAGTAATTTGTTCTAATTTTGCAAATAGATTATGTAGCTACATGTTGCTGATTTGGATGGCTGCAATGATAAGTATGGTACCTTCAATCAATTTCTGTAAATGTTAATTATATCTTATCAAACATACGATTACTACTGTACCACCACAGTATTTGAATGGAAATGTGTTGGGGGAGGAAATCAGTGCATCAGTGGTGTGAGAGAAGAGGATGATCCACATTTGTCCCTCATAATCTCTGGAGATTCTTACCAAATGCATGCTCCACATATCTATATATTTTATGGTTATTGAGATGCATTCATAAATAAGATGGCTCAATGACTGTTTTTGCATGATAAAAAATACACTTGTAAGATGCTATGGATAAATTATCGACAGTACACCATATTACTCTATATATTAGTGTTAGCTTATTCAGATAATTTGGAGGTATTTACAATTGTCCATGATTATTATTAATCCTAGTAGAACAGAATAAGGTATGATGCTATGCATTTTCTGTATATAATGAAAGTGGTGTTGTTCAGAGTTAATGGAAAGTATGTAGAAGTTTCAGTGCCATTTTGTGAATGTGACATTATATGTTTAAGTTTCAGGATATTTTGGCTTTGGTTTTTGGATAAAGTTTGAAGCGATGCAGCTTAATTCTAACTAAAATATACATGTTTCATTAAAATGTGAGCAAATTTGAATATCAAATGAAAACACACACAAGCAAAATGTTCTTACATAAAGGCTTTTGCTATAAGATTCAACCCATAAAGCAAACAGACAAGAATAGATCTTATGTGAGGATGACAATACTTCCCACACATTGGACATTTAAAAGGATGTGAATGTAAAATAATCAAAGCAAATTGCACTTGTGTTTAAAAGGTGATTTGTGTTAAATGTAAATTTTATTGGTTTTCTGTGTCTATCTTACAGGCATTGTGGCACTCTGGTCACTCGCAGTGCTAGCCTTTGAGCGGTATTTTGTGATCTGCCGACCATTGGGTAATATCCGCTTGCAGGGAAAGCACGCTGTCCTTGGCATTGTCTTCATTTGGGTGTTTTCCTTCATCTGGACTTTCCCACCTATCATTGGCTGGAGCAGTTACACTCTCAGTCCAATTGGCACAACCTGTGAACCTAATTGGTGAGCCAGCAGCTGAATAAATCATGACTAAAATGTGTACACATAAGTGTTAGTGAGAAATCATGATGCGTAATTATTTTGAGTAACGTAGCTAATGCATAGATTTGTGTTGCTATATTTCCATCCTGTAAATAAATAGCCTTAAGGTGTTGGAATCATGGAATTATAAATCATAGAATGGTACAGTACTTTTGCCCATTGTACCTGAGCCTGTTCTCTGCAAGAACACTTTAGCCAGCTCCATTCCTACACATTTTCTTTATAATTCCGCAAAATGTAGTCAGATTCTAGAAAGATGTGAAAATGACAGGGTTGTTGTGGGTGATTTTAACTTCACCATATTGACTGGGACTCTAAGAGTACCATGGTTTTGGATGGGGAGCAATTTGTTATGTGTGTCTAGGAAGGTTTCTGAAACAACAAGTTGAGAGGGGGCCATACTGGACCTGGTTATAAGGAATTGAGTCTGGTCATGGTAATCAAAGTTTGAGTGAGAGAGCATTTTGGGAATAGTAGCCATAATTTTGTAAGTTTTCAGATACTTATGGATTAGGACAATCTTGGATTAAGATGTTAAATTGGGGGAAAGGCAAGAGTTGGAGACTGAGGATTGGGAGCGGCTGTTTGTTGGTAAATCCAAGACAAGCATGGCCCTGTGAAAATGAAGAACAGGAGTGGCAGGATTCGGGAACCATGGATGACAGAGGAAATCATTAGTTTAATCAAAAAAAAGGAAGCATACCTAAGGTCGAGGGAACTAAAAACAAACAAAGTCCTTTAAGAATATTGAATAAGTAGAAAGGAGTTAGGGGGAGCTAAAAGGGGCTATGAAATGTCCTTGGCCAGCAGGGTTAAGAACTTCAGACCAGCGATTATAGGAAAGCAACACACACTGACCAGATACTTAACTACAGGAGCAATCATCCCAGCACCCACAAACGGAGCTGCATCAGGACATTATTTAAATGGGCCACAACACTGTAGCATCAAGGAACTATGAGCAGCAGAAGAAAGTACACCGATACAGTGTATTCAAGAAGAACGAGTACCCAATAATCACAGTCTGCCGATTCCGAAACAACAAACCCAAACAAGCAGACTCAACACGCCCAGAAACTCTCGCTACACTATCATACATCAAAGACATCTCTGAAATGGCTACTAGACTACTCTGACCCCTTGGCATCATAGTAGCCCACAAACTTACCAACACACTGAAACAGCAGCTGATTAACCTAAAGGAGCCTATACAAACAACCAGCAAAATGATTGTCATTTGCACAATACCATGCAAAGACTATAACAAACACTACATGGGATGCAGAAAATTAGTCACCAGGATACATGAACACCAACTAACCACCAAAAGGCATGACCCACTATCCCCTAGTATTCTTACATACAGACAAAGAAGGATACCACTTCGACTGGGACAACACATCCATCCTGGGACAGGCTATACAGAGACACACATGGGAATTCCTAGAGGCCACGCATTCAAACTGGAACTCCACCAATAAACAGATTGATTTGGATCCCATTTACCAATGTCTGAGAAAAAGAACCTGAAATGATATTACTCACCTTCGGAGACCAAGACACACAAATAGAAAGTGGGACATAACACCAGCACTTCATCGGAGGCTCACTGATGATGTTACCTAGCATAGTGACAAAACATCTGAAAACAAACCTTCCAGCCCAGCGAGCAAACTTACAACCATTCACCAAAGATCCTCAGACAACTTCTTTTAACCCATGATCACTACTATTTAGAAGGACAAGGGCAACAGATACATAGGAACAACACTACCTGCAAGTTTCTCTTCAAATCAATCATTATCTTGATTTGGAAATATATCCACTGTTCCTTTAATGTTGTTAGGTCAAAATCCTGGGATTTCTTCCCTAACGGGCATTGTGGGTCTATTTATAACACATGGATTTTGGGCGGCACGGTGGCACAGTGGTTAGCACTGCTGCCTCACAGCGCCTGAGACCTGGGTTCAATTCCCGCCTCAGGCGACTGACTGTGTGGAGTTTGCACGTTCTCCCCATGTCTGCGTGGGTTTCCTCCGGGTGCTCCGGTTTCCTCCCACAGTCCAAAAGATGTGTAGGGTCAGGTGAATTGGCCATGCTAAATTGCCCGTAGTGTTAGGTAAGGGGTAAATGTAGGGGTATGGGTGGGTTTCGCTTCGGCGGGTCGGTGTGGACTTGTTGGGCCGAAGGGCCTGTTTCCACACTGTAATGTAATCTAATCTAATTATTATTAACATGGATCTATTTACAACACATGGACTGTAGTGGTTCACAAAGACAATTCACAGCACCTTCCCAAGGCCAACTAGAGATAAGCAAAATGTTTGCCCAATCAGTGATGCCCATGTCCCACAAGTGAATATAAAAATAAGTAGAGGCAATTTTAATAAATGTTGAATTAATGGCTCAATCCAGGTATTTCTCCATTAGGCATTTATGTACATAAACTAAACTTGTGCACAACACTTTGCTCAATGATTGATATCCATGTTCTCTTTCATCTCATAAAGGAAAATCTAACAGGATTTGTCACACCAAATCCTGTCATTGAACATTTAAGGTAGTGTATAGGAAACATCATGATTTCAGCTGAAAAATCTTTAAAACCATTCATACAATTAATTATTTATGGATTGCAATGACTATAGTTAACTAGGGAAGCACAATCGCAATTTTACTTTTTAACTAATAAACTGTTTTTAAAAAAATATGCCTTCACATTTTTCATGATAGTATGTGGCTTTGCATCTAGTATTTTGATATTTCAAAAAGAATCATTATTGGATTATTAACAATGAACTTCTGAGGAATACAGCTATTTATGACAAAGTTTCCAATGTATCATCGCTTATGTTGGAACTTTTCTAAAAATGCTGGGTTTGGGAACCACTGGCAACACCAACGTTTATTGCCCTAGTTGCCCTTGAGAATGTGGCGATGGACCTTCATGAACAATTGCACTCTGTGTGGTGAAGATACACCCATATTACTTGATATGTATGGAGTTCCAACATTTTCTAGTAATGACTGGACAGCTGATATAGTCCAAGTCAGGATGGTGTGTACTTGGAGGGAAATGTGAAAGTGAAGCAGTCATTGTTGTAGTTGTTAGAGTTAATTACAAAGAAGACCTGGAGTGTTGTTGTAGTACATCTTGTCAATGGTACATCTGTAACCATGACATTGGAATAGTTGAAGGGAACTATCTGATCATTCACTTCAGAGAATGTTTTGGGCAATTGTTTATTGAGCCATAAAATATTTCTTTCAAATGCCAGTATTTGTGCAGTATCAATTGTGTTTGTGTTTAAATTCTTAATTAACTCCAAAAATTGCACAAGAGTCCACATAAGTTAAAGCAATGAGAGATTTAAGGTTAGGGCTTGCCATCAAAGTGCTTATATGAACAGATTTCAATGTCTAACTAATGTAAGTGGAGTTTTAAAGATCTTCAGAGAGAGAAAATGGAAAAACATGTAGGGACATACGCACAGACATTCCCAGACCACCAAGAGAAACCTGAAGGTTGTTTAAACTTCAAAAGACATTTGATGAGAACAATTGCAAATTGAAAAAAGACTTACTTGTCATTTAGTCACAATTGCAATAATTGCAGGAGATAGTGCAAAGTTCTACATGCCTTTTATGAAAGAACATGAGGAAATTTAAGGCTAAAGATTGTTCTGGAGGTGCTATTTGTGTTTCTATTTCAGTTGCATTGTCTTCGGAGACTGATATATTCCAGCAACATTTCTATGAATAGCACTAGCTAAACTCAGAAAAAAATGGTAGTTTCTGTGTGACATTTGTGTGTTTCTATGTGTATGCACCTTAATCTGGTCGTTAGTCTGATTGTGTTCATTCGCTTGTGGTTGTGTTTGTGCGTTGGTTTGAGGGCTGTTCTGTGTTGGTATTTCCAGTGTTGGATGAGAAGGTGCAAAAGGACACAAAACTTGTTAAAGATCTCTGATAATAAGCAATTTAGATGAATGTTCATTAATATCCTCCACAGGATATCAACCAGTTGCATCTTAGCATTGGTGAGAGCTACAGAGTTACAATATTCTCACAAATCCTGCAAAGATTAGATTGTTGAAGAGGATTAAAGAATGAAAGTAAGGAATACTTGCTTCATTTATACAGATTGAGGTGATAAACTGGTCTATTTCAACTGAACAAACTTGAAATGGTTAACTGGTGCTTGTGAATTTCTATGGATGTTCTAAGTGAGTAGAGCAACAGAGGTGAAAGTCATCTATACAAATTCTCCTCTCTTCCCCTGTCAAAGATGGAGAATAACAGAAGATATTTTATTTTCTGAAAGGCAATGATCAAACTCAGGTTGAACCATTAACTCTTAATTTAGTATCAACAGTATTGTTTGCAAGAGGTAGTGCAAAACTCTACAACAAGAATTTCCTGTCATTACTTCTGAAAAAAACCTGTTTAGAGAATCATCTGGTTTTCATACATTGTGTTCCTGGTGCCCACCAACCTCGGAATTAAGGACAAAGGAGGATTGGTGGGAGTGAAGTTCCACAACTACAAGACAACAGTGATTGTTAAGGAGAAGATGACACTCTACAAGCTGGCAACATGTATGGTCTGAAAATACAACAAAAAGTTTGGCAAAGTAAAATCGAGCTTGGCATGAAGATATTTTATAAGACAGATCCTAATGAAGACATAATTTTCTCACCAATCATTAAGTGCAGCATTATTTATTTTCATGCCACTGTTCAATGAAAAAAGAAAGTAAACCCACACCGGTGAATATCTAGCAATTGACTCCACTCAAAGGCCATGTAATGCATTATTCACATTCAATGGCACAGACGAAAAATGAAAATTTCACGTTGGAGACCTCCTCCAAGCTAACAATATTAGACCCCTTTCTCCACCTCCTACTGACTCACTGGGATGGCAACTTCTCCTGTGGAAAGCCCATAGCAGTTGTTTGAGGAATGGGAGTGGTGGTGAGGATGTTGTCCTCATCTCCCACATGCATCTCTGCAATGTGAGGCTCCCTCCTGAAGTCAAAGAATTTTATAGCTTTTCAATGTTGTAAATTGCACATATATATGGTCAACCTATAGTCCAGTTACATGCTTGTAGTCTGGTTATATGTCAATACCTCACCACATATTACTGAGCATGATTGTATTACAATGATTCAGTGTTGGCTCTTGTAAGGTATCAGTGTTATAGCATTTCCGGTGTAGGTTGTATGGTCAAAACGGTATAATACAACCATGTATGGTGTGAAATAGCTGTGAAGTACTTCTAAGGTCTTTGTAGACACTAGCACGATATGTAATAAGGAAAACTTTGGAGCCTGTACATTTGAGCCAGCTTCTTGATGTGCATTTTATTGTGCAGCATCTTTAGAGTTTGCTTAAGATCTGTTATTTTAAATACTATATGCAATACTGAATCTGCTATTTCCTACCTGGGACAGTGTGCATAAGGTCAAGCAAGGAAACCCTCCTTACTTTAATCTTTCACAGGAGCGCCTTCAATTTCACACAAGTCTTAGGCTTCAACCTGATTTGTACATCCAGCTGGTTTATAATGATTTAACTGCTTACCAGACTCCATTAAAAAGGTGATATGGGTGTGTACACATTTCAGCACATTCCTACTAATTCTATTTCCTGCTTTCATGTTTGTTTTGCTATTCAATGCTTTTTTTTTGTTACCTATTTCAATGCCCCACAAATAATTTGGCTTCCAAAATATTCATGATGCCACAGGTACTCACCTATCTTTAAATGATGTCCTTTGTCTGAAATCTCACATAGCTTTTTAAAGGATGCTAGGACTCCAAATATTCCTCTAAGCACCCATTTTCTGGATTCCTGAGGTTTCTGGGCTGTTGAATTTTCAGAAATGCATTTCAGATGTGTTCAAGATAAATTTACTGATCTTGCAATCCCAGCAGACAGACAACGTAGGAGGATAATAGGGTTGTAAATATAGAACTGTACTTAGTTTTGAAGGTACTGATGTGTTGTATTTGAGATTCTATTCAAATGACAATAGATGCAGTAACAGTCAGAATAGGGAGAACGGGGGAATTACTAATGTAGAGGTTTGGAATAATATGCCTAAGACTCAGTTCAAATCCTACCGCAACACCTGGGAAATTAAATGAATTGCCAATGTAACAAAAGAAGACTCGTCTTAATAACAGTGGGCATGAAGCTACCAGGTTAATGTGAAAGCCCATCTAATTCACGAAATCCTGTCTCCTTACCTGGACTTTCTGATGTGTGACTTTTCTTTTGTCCTCTGAAATGGTCCAACAAGTGACTCAATTCTTTCAGACTACTACAAAAAAGTCAAATAACAGTGCAATATTGCACTTGAAGCTGGCACGAAAATAGGTAAACCATTGGTATTCAGTTGGTATTCAGTCATGATGATCTGAGAGTGCAGGAAATGAGAATGAGGTGATTGTGACATACAGTGTGTCCCTGCTGGATTGTATGGGCTTTCAAAATTAATAGGCTTCCTTTCAAGTGAAACCTAATACCATAGAACTATTGAGGAACTACTTGTTTCCTTGGACTTAGCATGAAACAATACTTTGAATAAATATGTTCAGAGATATTATTACCCACCTGTAGAGCAGGTGGGACTTGAACTGAGGGCTCCTGGCTCAGAGGTAGGGACAATATCACTGCACCACAAGATGCCCAATATAGTATTAGAAAGTATCCTGTGTTGATTGAGTTCACTTGCCACTCAAACATTTATTGTCAGATTAATCTTTATGCTGTATGCATCATCAACATAAATGAACATATTAATCAATAAGAAACAACTATAAAATAGTATTCACCTGAAATCATACTTGGAAAAAATAGAGTGAACAGAAGATTTATTGATAAATTATTAGTTTCACATATAATCTGAAGCTGTTTTCATGGATGGACAAATTATGAAAAGTAGGTGACATGGGAACGAAACAATGTGTTTATTTTGATAATCTAGTCAGTACAACAAGCTTGCAGAATAAATATAATGAAGATCTGTTGAACAAGACTTCTGACCTTATGTAGAGTGTGATTCGTGAACCCTCAATTTGACCAAATCAAAAATTCTTGGAAATTACACATAGGTGAAATTTCACATCTGGAATATCAGGTCAATTCAATATTTCCAATATTGAGGCAAGCTTAAAGAAGGTGGAGGTAAAAGGCTGCAAGGTTGCTTACCTAATTTCTGACTCCAAAACCCTTTGACTATGGCTGAATTTGCAAAGCATGCAGTAACTGAATTATGATGCATACTGTAAATTCACTATTCATATTGTACATGGAAGGATTCATTAAACACCAACTTAGTATACAACTAAAAATATTTTAAAGAGAAAACTTGCTACAACCATGTACTTCTTGTTTCATTATATTTAAGTGCTCAGAAGAAATATTTTCCTTAAATGCCACTAAGCTTGACTTAGTTGTTGTTAAGAGCAATACCAATTATGGTTAGTCTTTACACATTCTCCCCGTGTCTGTGTGAGTTTCCTCTGGGTGCTCCAGTTTCCTCCCATAGTCCAAAGATGTGCACGTTAGGTGGATTGGCTATGTTAAATTGCCCACAGTGTCCAGAGATGTGTAGGCTAGGTGGATTAGCCATGGGAATGCAGTATTTCTGCTGATAAGGTAGTGGTGTGGGTCTGGGTGAATTTTCTTCTGGTGGGTCAGTGTGGACCCGATGGACAGAATGACTTGCTTCCATATGATAGAGATTCTATTCTATAATGTGAAGACTGTGCAGAATATTTTCTGCACTCAGGCTTTCTGTAATTAGAATGTGATATGAAGTCTTTTCTAATGAATAACTTATAACTTTTTATATAAATAACATTAGTTATCATGTCACAGAACCATAAATATTTTAACATTAGATGCCATGTTTTTCCAAATTGCTACAAAGTAAATATTGTTGTTCTAACGTTAAACTTTACTGAACAGTTTATTCAGCTGCTATACCACAAGTATTTTACTTGAATAGCTTTAAATATATATTGACTTTGGATATTAAAGATGTTTGTTATTGTATTTAACTGTGCATTATATCTTCCAGGTATTCTGGAGAACTCAAAGATCACTCCTATATTATTGCACTTTTTACAACTTGTTTCATAATGCCCTTATTGCTTATAGTTGTATCTTATGGAAAACTGATGACGAGACTAAGGAAGGTAAATTCCTGTTCATAGATTATTCCACTCTTCTGTATAATCTCTGGAATCTCAGTTTAAACACTGTTTTATTAAAGAAGTTGATCTTACCAATTAAAAACACTTTTGCTTAATGTCCTTCATCATACTTTTCCTATTTGTCACTCTTGACAATTAGTGTCGAATATTAACTTAATGATCTTTTGCTCTTAAGCCACTTATTTCTAGAAGCTGTAAAATATAGTGGGCAGCACGGTAGCACAGTGGTTAGCACTGCTGCCTTGCAGCGCTAGAGACCTGGGTTCAAATCCCGCCTCAGGTGACTGACTGTGTGGAGTTTGCACATTCTCCCCGTGTCTGCATGGGTTTCCTCCGGGTGCTCCGGTTTCCTCCCACAGTCCAAAGTGTGCAGGTGAGGTGAATTGGTCATGCTAAATTGCTCGTAGTGTTAGGTGAAAGGGTGTGGGTGAGTTGTGCTCCGGCGGGTCGGTGTGGACTTGTTGGGCTGAAGAGCCTGTTTCACACACTGTAGGTAATCTAGTGTTAAAAAAAAACATGTAGTTCAGTTAATTAAAGTCAAGTTCCTTTGGCATTCTTAGTTTAATGCTGGCAGCAATTTCCAGTTTGTTGTTGAGTGCTAAGTTCAACTGTGTGATACAATGGGTTTTATCAGTAGCAACCTAGGGCAGCATGGTAGCTCAGCAGTTAGCACTGCTGCCTCACAGCAGCAGGGACCTGGGATCAATTCTATCCAGGGATGATTGTCTGTGTGGAGTTTGCACATTCTCCCTGTGTCTGTGTGGGTTTCCTCTGATTGTTCTGCTTTCCTCCCACAGTCCACTGCTGTGCAGGTTAGGTGGATTGGCCATGCTAAATTGCCCCATAGTGCCCAAGGATATGTACGTTAGGTGGATTAGCCATGGAAAAATGCAGGGTTATGGGGTGGGTGGGCCTTGGTGGGATGCTCTTCAGAGAATCAGTGTGAACTTGTTGGGCCAAATGTTGTCACACTGTAGGGGTTTCTATGATTCAACAGCCATTTCACAGCTACGAATTCTGCATTCAGAGAGTTCTATATTGGGAAGGAAAAAAACAAGTTGTTGAAAGCATTCATGTAATAAAAAACTAACTTCTAAAATTATTGTTCTCAAGTTGGTGTGATAGGCAGATATTTATGACACAACAGTTCCTATTCTGCATAAAGAGGTTGACCTTTAGTTTTTTTTGCCATAGGTGGCAAATACGCAAGGGAGGTTGGGAGTTGCAAGAAAACCTGAAAAGCAAGTCACCAGGATGGTAATTGTCATGATAGTGGCATTTCTTTTCTGCTGGTCACCATACTCAGTTTTCTCCATAATGGTGACTATTTGTCCAACCATTGAGTTAGATCCACGGATAGCAGCAATACCAGCTTTCTTCGCAAAAACTGCAACAGTTTATAATCCAATCATTTACGTGTTCATGAATGGACAGGTATGTTTTTATTATTCTGTTTTAATTTGTAATGTAACAATAAAAAAGTTGAAATGTATTGATACTAGCCTATGGAGTTAGCAATGATAAGCTGCTACACAGCTCTGCAGATTGTACTGATTGTACTTAGTTAGCATTAATATTATACATAGTTTGCCAATATATAGATCAGTTAAGTCTTTGCAGTGCAATTGTTTCACGTGATAACATGTAATGATACTGCTGATCAAAACTAACAAAATATATTAGGCTAAATGAGCTGATCTCCAGATCATTAGAAACTGGACACACAACTGAATGATGTGTATCAGAACCTGTGGACAATCTGGCGGGCGGATCTACATGAGAATTATCTGGGAAGTTTAAACTTGACCAGGCAATTCCCCTTCTTTCTGGGACTCTCCATTGAAGACTTTGACTCAGAGTTAGACATCTTGGACAGGTCCAGCAAACTTACCTAGCATGTTACCTGGGAAATGTTAAACATGTTAAAACCTAATCTAACAACATTGGAATCCCTTCTGGGGTAGAAGTGACCTGTACAAGAAGGATGGATTGCACCTGAATTGGAAGGAGACTAATACACTGGCAGGGAGATTTGCTAAAACTGCTCTGGAGGATTTATCATAGAATCCGTACAGTGTGGAATCAGGCCCTTTGGTCCAACAAGTCCACACCGACCCTCCAAAGAGTATCCCACTCAAACCCATTCCCCTACCCTATTACTCAACATTTATCCCTGACTAATGCACCTAGCCGACACAACCCTGAACACTAGAGTGAGAAAAGAGATCAATATGAGACTGGTACAGTTGGGAAAAGAAGCGCGTCGAACAGTCAGGGCAGGCAGGAACACAGCACAGAATAAAGTAAGACTAATAAATTAGCTGCATTTATTTTGATGTAAGAGGCCTAACAGGGAAGGCAGATGAACTTAGGGCATGGTTAGGATTATCGGACTGGGATATCATAGCAATTACAGAAACGTGGCTCAGGGGTGGACAGGACTGGCAGCTTAATGTTCCAGGATACAAATGCTACAGGAAGGATAGAAAGAGGGGCATGAGAGGAGTGGTAGTGGCGTTTTTTTTATAAAGGATAGCATTACTGCTGTATTTAGGGAGAATATTCCTGGGAATACATCCAGGAAATACATCCATTTGGATGGAACTGCGAAATAAGAAAGGGATGATCACCTTATTTCAATTGCATTATAGACCGCCCCAAAAGTCAATGGGAAATTGAGAAACACATTTTTAAGGAGATTTCAGTTATCTGCAAGAATAATAGGGTGATTATGGTCGGGGATCATAATTTTCCAAACATAGACTAAGACTGCCATAGCGTTAAATTAGCTGCATTGTAAGAGGCCTAACAGGGAAGGCAGATGAACTCAAGGCATGGTTAGGAATATGGGACTGGGATATCATATCAATTACAGAGATGTGATGGAGAGGAATTTGTTAAGAGTAGACAAAAACATTTTCTGATTCAGTGTGTGGATGTTCCTCCTAGAGAAGGTGCAAAACTTGACCTACTCTTGGGAAATAAGGCAGGGCAGGTGACTGAGGTGTCAGTGGGGGAGAACCTTGGGGCCAGTGACCTTGATTCTTTTAGTTTTAAAATAAAGATGGAAAAGGATAGACCAGATGTAAAAGTTGAAGTTCTAAATTTAGGGAAGGCTAGTTTTGATGGTATTAGGCAAAAACATTCAAAAGCTGATTGGGGGTGGATATTCACAGGTAAAGGGATGGCTGGAAAATGGAAAGCCTTCAGAAATGAGATAATGAAAGTCCAAAGACTGTAAATTCCTGTTAGGGTGAAAGGAAAGGCTGGTAGGTATAGGGAATGCTGGATTACTAGAGAAATTGAGGGTTTGGTTAAGAAAAAGAAGGAAGCATATGTCAGGTATAGAAAGGAAAGATGGAGTGAATCCTTAGAAGAGCATAATGGCAGTAGGAATGCACTCGAGAGAAATCAGGAGGGCAAAAAGGGGACATGAGATAGCTTTGGCAATTAGGGTTAAGGAGAATCCGAAGGGTTATTATACATATATTAAGGACAAAAGGATAACTAAGGGGAGAATAGGGCCCCCTCAAAGATCAGCAAGGCAGCCTATGTGTGGAGCTACAGGAGATGGGGGAGATACTAAACAAGAATTTTGTGTCAGTGTTTACTGTCTTGAAACACATAAAGGTGGATGTCTTGAAACACATAAAGGTGGATGTCTTGAAACACATAAAGGTGGATAAATCCCCAGGACCTGATCAGGTGTACCCGAGAACTCTGTGGGAAGGTAGGGAAGTGATTGCTGGGCCTCTTGCTGAGATGTTTGTACCAACAATAATCACAGGTGAGGTGCAGGAAGACTGGAGGTTGGCTAATTTGGTGCCACTGTTTAAGAAAGGTGGTAAGGAAAAGCCAGTGAACTGTAGACTGGTGAGTCTCACACGGTGGTGGGCACGTTGTTGGAGAGATCCTGAGGGACAAGGTTACTTGTATTTGGAAAGGCAAGGACTGATTGGGGATAGCTTTGTGAGTGGGAAATTATGTCTCACAAACTTGATTGAGTTTTTTGAAGAAGTAGCAAAGAGGATTGATGAGGGCAGAGCGGTGGACTTGATCTATATGGACTTCAGTAAGGCGCTCAAAAAGCTTCCCAATGGGAGACTGGTTAGCAAAGTTAGATCTCATGGAATATAGGAAGAACGAGCCATTTGGATATAGAACTAGCTTGAAGATAGAAGATAGAGGGCAGTGATGGAGGGTTCCTTTTCACAATGGCAGTCTGTGACCAGTGGAGTGTCACAAAGATCAATGCTGGGTCCACTATATTTCATAATTTATATAAATGATTTGCATGTGAACATAGGAGGTATAGTTAGCAAGTTTGCAGATGTCACCAAAACTGAAGATGTAGTGGACAGCGAAGAAGGATACCTCATAGTAAAATGGGATCTTTATCAGATGTGCCAATGGACTGAGGAGTGGCAGATCGAGTTTAATTTAGGTAAATGCAAGGTGCTGCATTTTGGAAAAGCAAATCAGAACAGAATGTATACACTTAATAGTAAGGTCCTAGGGAGTGTTGCTGAACCTGCTGACATTGGAGTTCAGGTTCATAACTCCTTAAAAGTAGAGTCGCAGGTAGATAGGATAGTGAAGAAGGCATTTGGTATGCTTTCCTTTATTAGTCAGAGCAGTGAGTAGAGGAATTGGGAGGTCATGTTGCGGCTGAACAGGACATTGGTTAGGCCACTTTTGGAATATTGCATGCAATTCTGGTTTCCTTTCTATTGGAAGAGTTTTGTGAAGCTTGAAAGGGTTCAGAAAAGATTTACAAGGATATTGCCAGGGTATCTGTATGACACTGTAATCTTTTGTTATAAATTCTGTGTCTTATGGTCCTGCTCCACAACTACCTGATGAAAGAGCAGCCCTCCGAAAGCTAGTGCTTCCAAATAAACTTATTGGACTATTACCTGGTGTTGTGTGATTTTTAAATTTGTCCACCCCAGTCCAACACCAGCTCCTCAACATCAAAGTCAATTGAGCAACGTATATCCAATCCTATAATTTCAAATGATGCTTCATGCTAATATTCATGTTTTTAATTGAAAATATGGAGTTCAGAGCTGGGTGGACACTGCCAAGATTAGCTGAAAGTGCTGTTCAACTTGCATGGTGAACTTCTGATTTTCCAGCGGTGCCATAGATTTAAATTGTGCACCTATTGCATCATTTCAGGATCGGTCAAGTCACTTAAGTGCAAGCAGTGTCTGCGGGCAGCAAAACCTACTGAGATGATTCAGATGACCTTTTTTCACCTCTGAGTGTATAGTAAGAGCAACATAAATTTGTTTGTGTAGAATTACTCCCAGCAGCATCACAAATTATGCCAATTTCCCCAAAGACAGCCGTGTCTTTAATAATATCAATGAAGAAACCTGCCCAGACTGTGCAGGCTCCAGGCTCTGGTGTTCCTATCCTAGGCATTAAGGTTCACCATGCAAAATGCATGAAGAAGTGCTTTCCACCTGGCAAGCAATGTAGCTGTATACCTTGTCAAATGTACATGATGCGTGATACCTCAGACCTGAAAGTAGATGCCATCAAATATACTATTCGGCATTATTGTGCTTCAGGTATTGGATTACCATTTTGCAGTAATGTTTAAATAAAACTGAGAAAATCTTCCAATTATATGGAATTGCAAAGTAAAGTTGGGATTGCCAGGAAAAATATTTAAGCTGCTAGAAACTAATGCCTTGTAAATAGTATCTTTGAAACTTCACATTTGCTGTGGATCCAGGGGAAGCCTAATGACATATTTTGTTGCATTTTGCTTGCGTTTAATGGCAGATAAAAGAAAAGTTCTAGTTTGCAATTAACAATGATTATCAAATAAGTACTGCAAGATATTGGAATATGAAGCATAATTTTGCCAAATTGGAAGCAACAATCCAACAATCATGTTATGGATAATACTTTATAACAAGTGTAATTGCAACCTTAAATTTTCATATTAAGTTAATACACATGTGTGAAGAATTATGTGTGAGACCTGAGGGAGAGAAAAAATTTGAGACATTTTATACAAAGTTAAAATCCAGAATGAAATACTTGTTTATATTTTTATTAAAATATTTGATTTGTGAACCAACTTATTTATATCCAGTTTAGGAAATGTCTCCTTCAAATGTTCAGCCTCTCTGAACCTGAAATCCACCCAACAGCAGAGCATGCAATGCAAGCAGGTAACAATAATGAGAGAGAAATGTCCACCATTGCAACACGGATGACTTCTTACTGCAATACAGCAACAAAACCAGAAGAAGGAAACAAACGTGACACCTTTGCTCAACTGCCAATTCCTGAAAATGAAGCTTACCCGGTGTAAATACAAAGGACATGTAACTTTCAATGTGCAGTTAAAGTATTCAATCATTACACATCATGATCATGTGAAAATTAGTCTGAGTTGAATGCAAACTGGGAGCACATCAAGCATTCAATCTTCTTTTCTATTTCATCGACTGTGGCAATAGTGAGCCTCAGATAAGGAATTGAATGATCATGCTCAAGAATAACACCTAAATATGTCATTGGCAATGTCATAGAGAATTCTGTCAAAGTTAATTTGTAAGTCACAACTTCACGTAGAGATGTAATTCACAACAGCACAACAGATTCAACCGAATTAATTACTTGTGTATTACACAGGCAAGTACGCTCCAAATCAGTAACTGTGGTTTGCAAATGTTCTCAGTTCCAAAAATAACATGATATCACATTTTTTATTTACTGATTGGATGCGTGCTTTGCTGGCTGGCCAGAATTTATTTCCTGACCCAGTTGCCCTTGAGAAAGTGGTGGCTAGCTTCCTTCTTGAACATCTGCTGTAGGTCGACCCATAATACCCTTAGGGTGGAAATTCCAGAATCTCGATCCAGAGACAGTAAAGGAGCAGCAATATATTTCCAAGTCAGGATGGTGAGTGGCTTGGAGGGGAATTTGCAGGTAATTGTCCTTTTAGATGGCGGTGGTCATGGATTTGACAGATGCTCTCTAAGGATCTTTGCTGAATTTCTGCATTGCATCTTGAAGATTGTACACACTATGATACTGAGTTTCAGTGGTGGAGGAAGTGGCTGCTTGTATATTTGGTACCAATCAAGCCCAGTGCTTTGTCCTGGAGAGTGTCAAGCTTCTTGACTATTTTTGGAGCTGCACTCATCCAGGCAAATGGAGAGTATTCCATCACACTCCTGATTTGTGCCTTGTAAATGATGGACTGGCATTAAGGAGTCAGGAGGTGAGTTAATTGCCATCATATCCCAAGCTTCTCATCTGTGTTTCAGTGGCGAGTCCAGTTGAGTTTCTGGTCAATGGTAACCCCCAAGGATTTTGAAATTGGAGTATCCAGTAATGGTAGCACCATTGAATGTCTAAGGACTGGAGTTAGATGATCTCTTATTGGAGATGGCCATTGCTTCATGATTGTGTGTCAGAGTCATACAGCATGGAAACAATGACCCCATGTCTATCAGGCTTCCCAAACTAAATTAGTCCCGTTCATCTGCATTTGGTCCATGTTATAGAATCCTTACACTGTGGAAACAGACCCTCTGAAGAATATCCCACCATGACCCATTCCCCTACCCTATTACTCTACATTTCCTCTGACTAATGCACCTAACCTACACATCCCTGAACACTATGGGCAATTTAACATGGCCAATTCACCTAACCTGCACATCTTTGGACTGTGGGTGGAAACTGGAGCACCCGGAGGGGACCCATGCAGACAGGAGGAGAATGTGCAAGCTCCACACAATGGCCCTAGGCTGGAATTGAACCCGGTTCCCTGGCACTCTGAGGCCTGAGTGCTAGCCACTGAGCTACCGTGTCACCCATTTTCCATTGTCACTTGCAATTTGCCAGCACAAACCTGGATATTACCCAGATCTTGTGCATTTGAATATAGACTGCTTCAGTATCTGAGGAGTCACAAATGGTACTGAACATTGTGCAATCATCGGCGAACATCCCCAATTCTTAATGGAGGGAAAGCATGGATTTGAAAGTGTCTTGCTTTATAGACCAAACAAAATCTCTGGCTTTAATGTTATTTTATAACTGAATCCTAGAGGTCAGAAACAATCTAAAGATAGTTGCTCTTTCATTTGAAATTTTTAAATTAGGATGACTGGAATCCACAATTGCATACCTTGAAAATTATGGTGTGGAATTTCAGCACTTTGGCAATTGAGTTATGTAGGATCCTGGTAGTGCATGGAAAACCCAGATGTATCATTATTGCATTCATCAGTGACTTTTTAATGCAACTGTTGCACTTGGACCTGATTTCCAGACTTTCTGATTATTTACCATGTGTGGGCATCATGATGACCCATGAGTCTAGTTCAGCAGAACCACTGAAAGGATACAGTGGAGATTAGAGTTGAAGGATTATGCGGGAAGGAGACCAGATGATGTAGCTTGATGCACTGATGTAATTGCATCAAGGAAAGGTAATGTACCAATTACTCTCATCTTAATATAACATTATTCTTACTCTCATAATAAGCCTCAGTGTGTGTGGTCCATTATCTATGCAACATACTACATTATCCTCTTCATAAGTCTCTTCCTGTTCTTACAGGAGAGGAGCACACAGAACATGTGGATCGAAGGTATCAGAGGTGACCCTCCAACCATCCTAATACTGACAACTACTGAAGAGTATGCAATGGAGATTAGCTGAGTGTTGGCCATCAGAGATGGAGGGCTCCTGGTTAGCTGTTGATAGAACCACACAACCTTATGGAATGCAGGAGTTACTCATGTTGACTTGGCATCATCAGCCACTTAAGTACACAATGTTTCACTTGAAACCTTTTAACCTTGACCTTTCTAATTTCTCAGCACCTGCCTATGGAATTTCTCAGACTCGCTACCACAGCCACATCTCCTTCCTCAGCACCTGCCTACGGAACCAAATTCACCTGCACCTCCACACACATCATTTACTGCATCCACTGCACCCGATGTGGCCTCCTCTATATTGGGGAGACAGGCCGCCTACTTGCGGAATGTTTCTGAGAACACCTCTGGGACACCCAGACCAACCAACCCAACCACTCCGTGGCTCAACACTTCAACTCCCCCTCCCACTCCACCAAGGACATGCAGGTCCTTGGACTCCTCCATCGCCAGACCATAGCAACATGACAGCTGGAGGAAGAGCGCCTCATCTTCCGCCTAGGAACCCTCCAACCACAAGGGATGAACTCAGATTTCTCCAGTTTCCTCATTTCCCCTCCCCCCACCTTGTCTCAGTCCCAACCCTCGAACTCAGCACCACCTTCCTAACCTGCAATCTTCTTCCTGACCTCCCCCCCCCCCCCACCCCTACTCCGGCCTATCACCCTCACCTTAACCTCCTTCCACCTATCATATTTCCAACGCCCCTCCCCCAAATCCCTCCTCCCTACCTTTATCTTAGCCTGCTTGGCACATTTTCCTAATTTCTGAAGAAGGGCTCATGCCCGAAACGTCGATTCTCCTGCCCCTTGGATGCTGCCTAACCTGCTGCGCTTTTCCAGCAACACATTTTCAGCCCATTTCTAATTTATGTCCTTCATCTCCCACAGGCCCATCAAGTGATGAGGAGGGCAAAGTGTTCTCAGAGGATGTCACTCACATGGAGAGTGCACAGTCACATGACTTGAGGAGACTATGAAAGAGCTCTCAAATGCACACTTTATTGAGACTGGGTAGAAAAACAATAGGGCTTTCACAGGCATCTCACGCAGTACAAGAGCAAACTGCGGAGAGAGGGGCAGCAGTGAAGAACAAGATGCTCGAAGCTTTACTGCAGATAAGTATGGAGTCTCAAGAGCCGTCAATGAAGGGGGTAATTCTGAAGGAGCAGCAAACAATAAAAAAACGTAGGTAGGTGTTCCAGCTACACTGCATACTGCACTTCGAGAGAGACTGCAGCAGACAATCTCCAAAAGGGTGTCACAATGTCACTGATCTTTGCAGGAATGCCCTCATTGGCCACCAGCATGCAGCATCAAACATGGCAGGTAGTTAATGTGAGTGACCCCAGGACACTGAGCACAGTCATCAATGGTGCATATGGCAGGAGTGAAGGCCCAGATCACAGACCTTTGCAGAAGCAGTTATAGAACTTTGTTAAATTCAGAAACATCAAAACATAAAGGATAGGGGTTATCACAGAACAGCATATAGGTGACTGGTTAATGAACAAATTTTATTTTATGTCAGGGCAGTGTCTTAAAGGAACAAATGTGGCAGGTTTTCTAATAAATGAATATAGTGGCACAAGGGAGAATAATGATGGGGGCTCAAATGTTGGGTGACCAGATTCCATTGGGAATATTACTTCTGTGGGGTCACGATATCATTGAACAGGAGTCAAATAGTCTGGAGCTAATTGGAGGTGGAGGGGGTTGGTGGTGTAGGAACATGAGGGAGAACAAAGCTCATGATCCCTGTAGGTACCAATGCCATTTGTAAAGCAGAGATACTTACATGCTGACTGTGAGGAGCTAGGATAGAAATTAGTAAACAGGTCCTGAAAGGTACTAATCTCTGGACTATTCCTGGTGCCATTTCTTGTCAGTACAGAAACAGGAGGATCATTTAGATGAATGTGTGGCTTGAAAGCTTGATTCAAAAGGGAGTGCTTTAGATTACTGCAATATTCAGACAGGCTATGGGATATATGAGGCAGATATTAGCTGGATGGATTGCACTTAAAATGATGGGGCCAATATCATGACAGGAAGGTTTCTTGGCATGGAAGGGACAGTTTTAAACTAGAAGAAAGCGAGGACTGCAGATGCTAGAGAATCAAAGTCGAAAAGTGTGGTGGAAAAACACAGCATGTCAGGCAGCATTCAAGGAGCAGGAGAGTTGACGTTTTGGGCATAAGCCCTTCATCAGGAATGCTTTAAACTAGCCTGGCAGTAGATAAGGAAACGCAACAAATACAACCAGAATAACTCGCATGTCCATGCTTACATGAGTGACAACATTCACTCAATAAAAAGTTCTAAATAGGGGAAAGATCCAAAGCTGTGATGTGATTTGCCAAAAGTGGAAGAAAAAACACTTGTCTTAAATTAAATCAGTGACAGAGAAGCAAAAGAGATTCAAGGAAAGGATAGTGAAGGTTCAGAACAAATACGTTTTTAAAAAGGAAAGATCCCAACTCCCATATCTGGACCAGTCTGGATGTCGAAGAACATATAAAAGAAGATAAGAAAGCTTATGACAGATATTGAGTGATCCCAACTGAGAAAGATAAAAGGAGCATCAAAAGTGCAGAAGTGAAAATAATAAGGACATTTGGAAAACAAAATGACACTACGCAAAAACTGTAAATTCAACAAAAGTCAAAGATGTTTTGTTACATAAAGAGTAATAGGATGGTTAAAGAAAGCACAAGGTTGATGAGAGGTCAAAAGTGAGCATTTTGTGAAGCAGAAGATGTGAGCATGAATTTTTAGTGAACATTTTACATCTGTTTTCACAAAAGAAGGGAACTGCTGCAACATTTGTAAAGAGATACATATTGGATAACCAGCATTGTGAAGGAGGCAACATTAAGCAAGTTCAAAAATTAATAACTTGCTAGATTCAACTTAAATATAGCCTAGGCAGCTTCAGCAAAGGGAAGAAACAACAGTGTCTCTGATGAGAAGTTCTCAACCCTTTTTTAACACAGGTATGATAGCTGAGGACTAGAAAGAAGGGAAGGGATAACCTTAAACTCTGAGGAATTAGAAAATACTATCATTTAGAAAGATATAGCTTAATCAAGATCAGTCAGAATGGATTTGTTAAGGTCATAGCTGACTAACTTAGAATTTGTAATAGAGGTGAATATCATGAGGATCGTTAAGAATAGAATACTTGTTAAGGTTTGATCATGGATTTTGAAAAGGCATTGGAGAAGGTTCCACATAGTAGATTGGTTTGTAAAGCAAATTCTCGGAGTCCAAGGAATATATCAGTGATCCAGAATTGGCTCAGTGGCTATAGACAAAGAGTATGAGCAATAATTTTGTTTATGAAGGCTGTTTCTAATGCATGCTGTTCATTCCAGAATTAGATCCCTAGCTTTTCATGACTTAAATATTCAGAAGTTTGCACGTGGTGCAATATTTGAGGAAGAAAACTGTAGACTGCAAGAAGAAATAATGAGTTTATCAAGTGAGCAGAAAAGTGGCACATGGAATTTAATTGAGAGAAAGATGAGATTATTGTTTTTGAAGAGAGCAAACAAGTCAAGGGAATATATAAATGACAGTATAGTGAGACGTTTGTAAGAACTGAGGGTCATCAAGTGAGTGCCCGCAGATCCCTGAAGATAGCAGCACATGAAGGTAAGTTGGTTAAGTAAGATTATGGGATATGTTTCTTTATTGACCAAGGTCCAGATTAGCATGCTAGCCTGTATAAGACTTGAGTAAGACCACAGCTGGAGTACTGTGTTTAGGTCTTGTCATCGCATTGCAAGCTTCGAAGACATGATCATATTAGGCAGCAGAATAACAGGGATTTACAAGGATGTTGCCAGAAATTGAACTCTTTGAGCTTTGAGGAAAAATAAATAGGCTGGGGTTGCTTCTTTGGAAAATAGATTGAGGCGTAGTTCAATAGGAGTATAAAATTATGAAGGGATACAGTGGAAAGGAAAGGTCATATTTTCATTGATCAATAATGATGGAGCATCGACTTCTTGATGAATGCCACCTTCAGGAAGCCACTCTGCCTCATTTCTTGCTGGTCATATCCATCCCTGTGCAGGTACAGGTCAAGCAGTCTTTGGTAGTTCCCATGTGGGCTTCAAAACCCAAAGGGCATCAGCCAAGAGCATGCTGTGATCTGAGTAGTGTGTCCCTACCTCTGCTGATATCACAGGATTTTCAACACATAGATGTAGCAGAAAAAGAGTGAAGATTTTTAGTCATATGAGGACATATCCACAGATGCGTCACACAATGCTGGATTGTTAATCTCCTGTTCATTTCTTAATTCTGATGAACAAAGCTGAAGAAATCAATTTTGTTGTTGCTCCATGCAGAATTTTAAGTTATGATCTTAAAGGAGTCTCTTGAAAGAATTGATTGTCCTCAACATTTCAGACAGCACATTTTAACCATCACCTGGAGGACTATTTGAAATAGGTGAAAGAAGGTGGTTATAAAGTGGGGTCATAAGTGGGGTATAGTTGAAGAAACAGGCATAAATGTTTGAGGACAATCAGTGTAGGTGTTCATGATAGTGATAATTTGTTGATTGCAAAGCAATTTTATTTAGGCAAAGGGATGGTGCCACTTGAGTTCACATGTTGGTTGCCTGAGCTGTACAGCCTAACTAAAGTTTATCATTGCAAGGGTATCCTGGGCAGCAAGGTGCACCTCTACTGGAGCCATAGCCACAGGTAGTTTTTACTTTCTGTTCCTCCTCTGGAGTGCCAATGCACTCTACATTTTTCCTTCAAACCTAGCACAGTTGAATGTTGTGCAGAGTGTAGCGTTCTTTCTGGTGACCCTAGTTGGTGTGCTTTGAGGGGCACCTCCAGATCTACCTAAATGTATCTCCAACATCCTGATAACTTGCATATTAGACACATCTTGTGGTCATATGGCTTCAATAAACTTCACTCTGACACATCATTGTTGGGACTGTGCCCAAATGTCATCGGTTATGTTTTAAGTGTCACAGAAGCCAACTGCTAAGTACATTCATACTTTCAGCAATGGAATGAACTACACCATCAAAGATGGCTACTGGGAGCAATTTGCACTTGGGCAGAGAGGCCTAGATAATATCAGTGTCCCACGCCAGGAACTCTGTTGCCTGTGTGCCCTTGCACATGTGTGATGATGCCACATTCAATCAAGGATAAGCTGAGACTCATTAATGTTAACTGACAACAGAAATTTTGGTCTAAATGCTGAATAATTCAGCCAATTAATGCATGCTTGTCATTTGCTCAATGATTTCGACGTATAACCATTCCCACAGAATATCCTATAAAATTTTCAGCATAATACAATGCAACCCCTCCATTACTGGAACAGTTATTTGTGTGACAACGTAAACTGCTTGCAAACCCCTGTACCCCTCACTCATAACATCCACTTCAAAGAAAGTTTTGAAATTTCTGCCTGAACACTATTTAAATTAAATTGTATAGGCACACAGAAAACACTTGCTGAGAAAGAACCAATTTTCATTCAGTTAACCTGTTTCCATCCCGGTAGTGGCAGGACATGATGCCAGAACGGTTAAACAATCCTATCAACCATATCCCAAAACGTAATATTCAGAACTATTACATTTGCATGATATAATTCAAGTTGCCTTGGGATGGATGGTTGGTGGGCTCCAATACCTCCATGTTCTGAAGGATTAAAGTCTTCACGATCTGAGTCATTCACATTGATTGCCACAACCAGCATTTGTGCACGGCCAACCAGAGCCACAAAATGCAGTATCTTTTCAATCTGGCTGACTTCATTCGTGACAAGGGCCCTGCCTGGCACACACATGGCACTGCTCATCCAACTACATAGACAGCAAATATTTGTTGCAAATCCCCCGGAATGAACATGGGGGAAAGAAGTCGAGATAAAATTGACAGCCACCAGAAAATAATGGGCACCATTATTTCAGTTGGCTGCAGAAGCGGGTGATGACTTGATAGCATACTCTGAATATCATGGTGTTCAGACACAACTTGTACTAGGTACTATTTTGGAGGTATAATTTCCTACAATCCATATCATTGTGCTCAACCCTCTCTGGGGAAAAAAAAACAGGCCTGTGAGGAGAAAGGCTACTATTGCTCCTGTTACTGCTGTCAGTGCTGATGCTGCTGCTTGCCTTAATCCTTATTGCTCCTGTTACTGCTGTCAGTGCTGATGCTGCTGCTTGCCTTAATCCTTATTGCTCCTGTTACTGCTGTCAGTGCTGATGCTGTTGCTTGCCTTAATCCTTATTGCTCCTGTTACTGCTGTCAGTGTTGATGCTGTTGCTTGCCTTAATCCTTATTGCTCCTGTTACTGCTGTCAGTGCTGATGCTGTTGCTTGCCTTAATCCTTATTGCTCCTGTTACTGCTGTCAGTGCTGATGCTGTTGCTTGCCTTAATCCTTATTGCTCCTGTTACTGCTGTCAGTGCTGATGCTGTTGCTTGCCTTAATCTTTATTGCTCCTGTTACTGCTGTCAGTGCTGATGCTGTTGCTTGCCTTAATCCTTATTGCTCCTGTTACTGCTGTCAGTGCTGATGCTGCTGCTTGCCTTAATCCTTATTGCTCCTGTTACTGCTGTCAGTGCTGATGCTGCTGCTTGCCTTAATCCTTATTGCTCCTGTTACTGCTGTCAGTGCTGATGCTGTTGCTTGCCTTAATCTTTATTGCTCCTGTTACTGCTGTCAGTGCTGATGCTGCTGCTTGCCTTAATCCTTATTGCTCCTGTTACTGCTGTCAGTGCTGATGCTGCTGCTTGCCTTAATCCTTATTGCTCCTGTTACTGCTGTCAGTGCTGATGCTGCTGCTTGCCTTAATCCTTATTGCTCCTGTTACTGCTGTCAGTGCTGATGCTGTTGCTTTCTTTAATCCTTGTTGCTCCTGTTATTGCTGTCAGTGCTGCTGCTGCTTGCCTTAATCCTTATTGCTCTTGTTACTGCTGTCAGTGCTGATGCTGCTGCTTGCCTTAATCCTTATTGCTCCTGTTACTGCTGTCAGTGCTGATGCTGTTGCTTGCCTTAATACTTATTGCTCCTGTTACTGCTGCCAGTGCTGATGCTGCTGCTTGCCTTTATCCTTATTGCTCCTGTTACTGCTGCCAGTGCTGATGCTGTTGCTTGCCTTAATACTTATTGCTCCTGTTACTGCTGTCAGTGCTGATGCTGCTGCTTGCCTTAATCCTTATTGCTCCTGTTACTGCTGTCAGTGCTGATGCTGTTGCTTGCCTTAATACTTATTGCTCCTGTTACTGCTGTCAGTGCTGATGCTGCTGCTTGCCTTAATCCTTATTGCTCCTGTTACTGCTGTCAGTGCTGATGCTGTTGCTTGCCTTAATCCTTATTGCTCCTGTTACTGCTGCCAGTGCAGATGCTGCTGCTTGCCTTAATCCTTATTGCTCCTGTTACTGCTGTCAGTGCTGATGCTGCTGCTTGCCTTAATCCTTATTGCTCCTGTTACTGCTGTCAGTGCTGATGCTGTTGCTTGCCTTAATCCTTATTGCTCCTGTTACTGCTGCCAGTGCAGATGCTGCTGCTTGCCTTAATCCTTATTGCTCCTGTTACTGCTGTCAGTGCTGATGCTGCTGCTTGCCTTAATCCTTATTGCTCCTGTTACTGCTGTCAGTGCTGATGCTGTTGCTTGCCTTAATCCTTATTGCTCCTGTTACTGCTGCCAGTGCTGATGCTGTTGCTTGCCTTAATCCTTATTGCTCCTGTTACTGCTGTCAGTGCTGATGCTGTTGCTTGCCTTAATCCTTATTGCTCCTGTTACTGCTGCCAGTGCAGATGCTGCTGCTTGCCTTAATCCTTATCTGAGGTCTAGGGTAAAGCAACACAAGTGGTCAGATGCTGATCTGATGTAAAGCAGATGGAATTTGGAGATCAGTTGCATGAGCCTTCAAAGTAGTGAAAGTAACCTCTATTTAGTAAAATGCTCTCCAATATCCTGGAAATCATCTGCAAAGGAGTAAATACCCACTCTTAGAACATATGTTGTTTGCAAAAACGTTTCAGTTGGGCAATGAAACAACTGCTTCTATGTTCTGACTGTACTTTGGCTGGTTATATCCAGTACTGGGAAGGCTATGCACCCACATCTAAATGCAAACTCCCCCCTCCATAAAAAGTTATTAATATTCACATTACCATTCAAATTGTCCATTTGTCTCTTCTGAGGGGCTATTCTGTGTGCAGCTGAACACATTGCAGCTATGGGTGAAAGTTGATGGGCTGAAGCCCGATGTCCTTTCAATTTGAGAGAATTTAACCATCCAACCACACCCAAGCACTCTATAAAATTCCAACCAAGGACTCCGTTTAACTGAATGAGGACGAAGAGTTTAGAAAGTGCACCATCTCAGGCCAATGGCTCATTCATTATAGCAGCACTTAATGAAAGCAATTATAATAAAATATAAAATCAATTACCTTTTGTATACACTGGTCAAAAATGGTATGAGTGTAAAAATTCTAAAAATGTTTAAACTGATCTTCAAATTATAGTAAAATGGTTGCTGAGAGTTTATTTCACTTTATAGTAGAATGCTTAAGATAGAGCAGCAATTAAGTTCTGTTTATGGGGAGATTTGTTGGATCTTTAAGCTGATGCTCTGTTTACCTTGTGTCACCTCTTGATCCTTTAAAGATACTATAACATACAATGTAATGGAAATAAATCTATATTGCTAGTGATGCATATCTAATTAAATAGAATGAATATTTATTATGCCTGAACTCATTATTAAACGATTAGAATACTTCATGTGTTATTAAAAAAAAGTGTAAGATATACTCAAACAACAATAATAAAGTTCCATTGAATGGTCCAACAAGACATGGAGTCTGAATATAATTGCACATCATATGTTATCAAGATGTCTGCATCATTTGAAGGTAAAATGTGTGTAATAACCACTTTAAAACACAGATGTAAGGAAACTGGTCAAAGAATTAGAGGAGGTACGAGGAAAATATAAAGTGGGTATCTGGAATTCACAGCCCAGTTTGGTGAACTGAATGGCTTACTGGGCCATTTCAGAAGGCAGTCACATTGGTGTAGATCAGACTAGACCAGATGAAAATGATAGATTTCCTTCTCCTAAAGAACATTTGTGAACCTGATGGGCGTAGGAATTTTAAGTGTTGAATTTTACAAATGCCATCAATGCTATTCACTTTCTGAATCCGATAAACAATATCACATTTTGCAATGGAGAAACCTTTGTGTATGAGGGGAAACAAATCTACTTTTTCAACCTTTTTAAAACTTAAATCAGGATTGGCAAGGTATTATTTAAACACTAATCAATTTCCAGAGGTTTTTGCAAATCAAGATGTACAACTGGGCTGTTGCACTCATCTTGTGACCCAAAACATTATGTCAGTATTGGCGAAACCTGACCTTTCCTTTCAGAAGCAATGCTGTGAATCTTTAATAAACTGATCTGTTAAAATTCATAACTGTGAACAATTTACCTACCAAGAAAAAGAATGAACCCTTAATTTTGATGAATTCCTATTTTTAAATATTGCCACCAAAAGCATCTCTTTTCCAGTTCATGAATACAACCCCAGAGCTCAGCTGTGCAATCTATGAGCTAAATACTGCCTTAGCCAGAGGTGTCCAACTCTGTAAGTTGGATGTGTGCCTTACTGAGCTGGATTTTGGAAGCCCAGCATATCTGGAATTCTCTAATGCCAGCCCTCGTACCAGCATCTTCCTGCCTCAGGGCAAATTTTAAGAAATAAAGTCGAGCAGCCTGATGGCCACCTCTGTGCTCTCTGAAGAAGGATACCTACCTGGATTCCGGTCCAGCTTGTTGGCAGGATTGCAATTTCATTTTCTGAAATGTTTGGAAATAAAGCTGAGCGGGAACCTCAATAATGAATTGCATTCACTGTCCCTAATCTGTGTTAGGAGGCCTTCACCTGCAGTGCTGAAGGATCTCCTATTTATACTTCAGTTCTGGAGCCCACTCACAGGTCCTTACATGACTCGGAAGCACCTTTTGAATTGGCCATTACCTTGACAATTTCTAACAGGGTGTAGGGCTGGAACTGCAATGTGATTTTAATGTTAGGGTCTTGACCTTGAAACAAATTCTAGTCCACGCTGACTGCCTTCCTTCAACAAATGAAATCTTTGTTACAGTTTACAGAAGGAATGTAAACTTGTGAGAAATAGACCCAGGATTTGACTATCCTCATCAGCCTATTGAAAAATCAATCTAATTGAACGAAAAATGGATCCAAAGTTACAAATGTTAAAAACCTTTGGAGGAGTCTGGTCTGGACATCGGTGAAGCTCCAGTCATTATTCAACCTCAGGGTTATTATCAATCTGCAATTCTATATTACTTGTTCTCTTATTCAGTTCCAAACAGACAGGCATACAACTTCTGTCTTCGAATATGAACTCTTTAAGTGTTTACTTTAAAGCCAATATTCTGAAATTTGTGCATCTGGAAGAATAGTGTGTTCGTGTTCTCAATGATCCTGTTTTAGACAGCACTTTAAAAACTCTGCATTCCTATTTTACCAAGTGTGCCACCACTGGAGTGAAGTTCTAGCCTTGGCTCAGTTGCAACACACTCACCACTGAGTCTGAATCTGTCAGTTCAGTCTACTTACACTCTGGACTGGCATTGAGAATTACCTCCTCAAAACATTCAAACAAGTTTCTCTGATGTGGCTTCCCCGAACAAATCCATGCTGATTGCCATTGATTAATCCATGCCTGTCTAACCGATGTTGTACCTCAGAAATTGTTCCTGCAATCTGCCTGCAATTGAGGCTAGGCTGACCAGCCTGTAATTCCTAGGTCTATCATTTTCTGTAAACAACAATGTAACATTAGCCATCCTCCAGTCATTTGGCTTCACGGCTGGAGCCAGAGGGGTTTGGAAAGTTGATGAATAAGTGATTGACTGTGAAGCACTTCGAAAGATCCTACTCCTACCTTTCCTGAAACAAAGGCCACCTCAGTCTCAAGATATTTCTCCTATTATCCCAGTTCTCATGTGGCACCTAGATCAAGCACAAGTGGATTCAGAAGAAGTTTTCTTTTTCACGGGATCATAAGACCATAAAAACAGGCATAGCAATAGCAGTAGACCATTTGGCCCCAGAAGGCTTGTCTGCTATTCAGCAAGATCATGCCTCATCTTGTTTCAATTCCTTATGCTTAATCCTCATATATCTTTTAATTACCAAAGTATCCTCTGTCTTGTATACACTCATTGACGAACTTCCAAACCCCTCTGGAGGGAGGTAAATCTCAAAGATTTGCAATCCCTTAAGTGAAGGGATTTCTTATTCTGAGTGGCAGACTCCTTCAGCTGAGACTGTTGTCTTCAGTTCTAGATTCCAAGTTTATGGAGAAAGTTCTCCTAGCCTTTTGTCAAGTTCCCTCAGAAATGTGTGTATGTCAATGAGATCATCTTTCACTTCTCTAAATACTAAGGAACGTCAGGGTGGACGTGAGGACTGCAGATGCTGGAGATCAGAGTTGAGAGTGTGGTGCTGGAAAAGCACAGGAGGTCAGGCAGCATCCGCGGAGCAGGAAAATCGATGTTTCGGATAAAAGCCCTTCATCAGAATTCCTGATGAAGGGCTTTTGCCCGAAACGTCGATTTTCCTACTCCTCATACGCTGCCTGACCTGCTGTGCTTTTCCAGCACCATACTATCGACTAAGGAACATCAACTTGGTCTACTCAATCTCTGCTCATAGAACCAGATAAGTCAGTTAGCTTCATTGAATTCCTCCTAAGAGAAACATATCCTCTCTTAGGTATGGAGTCTAAAACTATATAAATCATGCATGGGTGGAATTACTAAGGTCCTGTATTATTGTCATAAAATTTTACTTATACTTCAACTGGATTGCAATTGAATGCGAAGATATAATTGAATGATGGTGGCATAAGATATTTAGCGGCACCAAAAATAAAGTTCGTAAACAAGCAGTCAAGAAGAACAATTATGGATGAAAGAAGAAAGATTCAATACAAGTTTTGATTTAAACCTTTATCAGTCTGATGGACTACTGAGGACAAAGACATGAGTTCGAAAAAAAGGAATCATTAACCACAAGTAGCAGAGACTAGGACATCTCATGTCTTTCATCTGTCTGATCTGAGACTAACAAATAGTTTCACTTGGCACTATTCTGATAGTGAGTTGCATTTATTTTGTCTGTCACTTCTCAATAAATTTCTTTCAACAGCATTGGACTCCTTGACTCCTTTTCGATAATCTGTAACCCTTTATCAAATGTTATATCTTATTGAAGGCTGGAAACAAAGGACCAACACAGCTCCTTGTGGTACCTTTGTTGGTTCCAACCTCCCATTCCCAAAATGACTCGTTTATTCTTACTTTCTATTTTTTGTCAATTAACTAATGATCAATCCATGCCAATATATTACCCCAATAATGTGATTTTATGGTTATGATTTACACACTTGTGCAAAACCCCACCATACGACATTTATGGAATGTTCTTTGAAGGTTAAATACTCTATGTCAATTATGATTAGATTAGATTAGATTACTTACGGTGTGGAAACAGGCCCTTTGGCCCAACAAGTCCACACCGACCCTCCGAAGAGCAACCCATCCAGACCCATTCCCCTACACCTAACACTAGGGACAATTTAGCATGGCCAATTCACCTGACCTGCACATCTTTTGGACTGTCGGAGGAAACCGGAGCCCCCGGAGGAAACCCACACAGACACAGGAAGAATGTGCAAACTCCACACAGACATTCGCCCAAGGTGGGAATTGAACCTGGGTCTCTGGTGCTGTGAGGCAGCAGTGCTAACCACTGTGCCACTGTGCTGAAATTATATTTCAGTCCATTAGTTACAAAATGAAAAACTTTATAGTAGCTTCACAAAAGGCAAAACTGATGAGTTAACTGCTGGGGGGTAATATTAGGCTGGCTATCTCACTCCTTTAAGCAACGTCGTAACATTGGCAGCCATGGCTCAGCTGGGGGCACTTTCAATTTTGAAACATAAGGTTGGGGCTTGAGCACAAATTCAGGGCTGCCACTTCCGTCCCATGCCGAGCAAATGTTGAACTGTCCAAGGCAGTGGCTTTTAGAGGAGGCCTTATACTGAAGCCCCACTGTTTATTCAGATGAATCTAAAAGATTTCATGCTGTCATATTTTAAAAACCATGTGAGTTATTCCCAGTGGGCAACATTTATTCCTCACAACACATTACTAAAATAAATTATTTGGTAACTATGACATTGCCATTTGTGGTTGTTTGCTGCATACAAAATAGCTGCCATGTTTCCTACATTACAATCATGTTTACACTTCAGAAGTAAAGGTAAAGAAGCCATAGTTAAGAGTGTGGTGCTGGAAAAGCACAGCAGGCCATCTCTTTTCTCAGAACCTTAGACATCTGATAGGAAGGAGACCAGAATTGCACGCAATATTTCAACAGTGGCCTAACCAATGTCCTGCACAGCCGCAACATGACCTCCCAACCCCTGTACTCAATACTCTGACCAATAAAGGAAATCATACCAAATGCCTTCTTCACTATCCTATCTACATGTGACTCCACTTTCAAGGAGCTATGAACCTGCACTCCAAGGTCTCTTTGTTCAGCAACACTCCCTAGGACCTTACCATTAAGTGTATAAGTCCTGCTAAGATTTGCTTTCCCAAAATGCAGCACCTCACATTTATCTGAATTAATCTCCATCTGCCACTTCTCAGCCCATTGGCCCATCTAGTCCAGATCCCGTTGTAATTTAAGGTAACCCTCTTCGCTGTCCACTACACCTCCAATTTTGGTGTCATTTGCAAACTTACTAACTGTACCTCTTATGCTCGCATCCAAATCATTTATGTAAATGACAAAAAGTAGAGGACCCAGCACTGATTCTTGTGGCACTCTATTGGTCACAGGCCTCCAGTCTGAAAAACAACCCTCCACCACCACCCTCTGTGTTCTACCTTTGAGCCAGTTCTGTATCCAAATGGCTAGTTCTCCCTGTATTCCATGAGATCTAACCTTGCGAATCAGTCTCCCATGGGGAACCTTGTCGAACGCCTTACTGAAGTCCATATAGATCACATCTACTGCTCTGCCCTCATCAATCTTCTTTGTTACTTCTTCAAAAAACTCAATCAAGTTTGTGAGACATGATTTCCCACACACAAAGCCATGTTGACTATCCCTAATCAGTCCTTGCCTTTCCAAATACATGTACATCCTGTCCCTCAGGATTCCCTCCAACAACTTGCCCACCACTGAGGTCAGGCCGACCGGTCTATAGTTCCCTGGTTTGTCGTTACTGCCCTTTTTAAACAGTGCCACCACGTTTGCCAACCTCCAGTTTTCCAGCACCTCACCTGAGTAATTCTCTTATCTTTTCTTAAAGTTGATATGGGAAAGTAGGTTGTCAGAATGAACATTGTTGAGAGTTGGTAGTGATTGAGAAAAGGATGCTTTTTTCCCAATTTACAGATATAATATGATTTTTCTTCCATGTTAAGGAATGGAGGGCAACTTATTCTGACCAAAGTGATACTACATTTAGCATTGATTAACTATCGCAAAATTAAAGCCAACAGGAAAAGATGCTGAGCTTATCAATTTCCTATTAAACCATCTCCAGCATTTTAATGCAACAAAACAAAGTATAAATAAATGCAGCAACTCAGTAAATTATTGATGTATTGTGTGCTTTTGATAATAAAATATTTTACAGTATACAACAAAGTGCATTTAGATTGATCCTGAGGGAAGGTTTACGTGAAAATC